>NC_045749.1:21011542-21322792 GCF_008692095.1 Etheostoma spectabile | reverse complement strand
TCCCCGCCAGAGCTCAACACACACAACACCGCGAGGACCTGAGAGGAGTAAGGACAGGCAGAGAAGCTCTTTTATCACTTCTATCCCACACACATACTAGGGCTGCTCAATTAGGGGAAATAAAATCATAATCACTGCTAGTTTCATTATTTTTGTCAAGACTGAAATGACAAACATTTAACACGATTTCTCATTGTCTTTGGGAAATATGTTGCGGAAAAAGTGTACACACACACACACACACACACAGAGAGAGAGCTACTGGTGAGGGATGTTGCTTAGGGCCATCCATCAACACAGCTTTGGTGTCCTCTCTGCAGTGCGGCTGGCAAGTTGCCCCAAAGGGTATTTTTACCACACCGGTCAGATCCTCCCTACACACACCCAAACCACGGGTACACAGCTGCCTTGCTCTCTCTTTCACACACACAGACACACACTGACACACACATACACACACAAATATATGCATGAATATGAATGCACAAGCACATGCATGCACACAAAGATGTGCAGAAAAGCAAGCAAGAGCTCATCTCATTTCATCTCCCTCTTTCATTCTAGGCAGTAATATGTTCCTCGTTTTTTGTTTTTTTTCTATTCTTAGCATCCATTAGGTTTGACCTCCTAAACTTGATTTTCTGCTTCCTCCACCCCTCGCTGCTTCCCCCTCCTCTGCATCCTTCCCATACTGTTTTCTTTCCCCGGTCAATCCTCCAGAGAGGGAGGCAGCTGACCGAGTCAGCGGAGGAAAAGGCTCATTTTCCACCGCTGGAGACGCCGTTAAAAACACACATCCAGCAGAGAACACTTGTTGACATTCCTGCTGCATATCTCGATGATTATTATTTCTTTCAAGGCCCCAACCTGTTACAAGAGCTTTAAAATAAAGCTTGCTTTATATCGGTGGGGGTGGAGAGCAGGGTAAGCGGGCACATGCAACCATCTGTGTGTGAACATCTGTGTGTATGGTGTGAATGTATGTATTTGTGCATGTGAGCATTAAAAAGACAAGGTAGCAAGATGCCACAGAACATTAGATTTGAACTTAAACATATACATATGTGCACTATATATGCAACTAATTCAACAGCAATTACAAGCTGATTTTTGTCATTTAACAATGAAAATAATTTTAAAGCTGCATTTGTCAATTTTTAAAATAAACAATGGATCGTACGTTTATGGGTAATGTGAAAAGGGTCGCTAATAATAAACCCCAAGAATTATCAACCAACTCTACAGTTTCCCTCAGCTCTACAAAGCATCTTTAAAGGGGCTCTAAGCGATGTCGCTTTTTTTGGTACACCATTTTTTGGTCGCATACAGAAAACATCTCCCCACATCTGCTAGCGCCTTTTCCCCAGAACACACTGTAAAAAAATTCCTCACTATCTTACTGCCGTCCCAGAAACACTGTAAAAAATCTCCCCATATCTGCACGCCTTCCCCCAAAAACTGTGTCCCAAACACACTGTAAAAATGCCCCCTGTAGACACAGGGAAAAACCCACTAATCAAAGTGCCCCTGCAAACCACCAAAAAATCACATTTCCACGTGTCCGCCAAACCAAAAAATTTCCCCCTTGTGGGGTTTTCCCCCCAAGCAGCTTGGAAGGAAAACTGGAAAGAATGGGGAGGACCCAGCTACCGGGGCCCCAAAAAACTTTGAAGTCACAAAAAAGAAACGGTTACCCGCCGCTTCAAAACCCCCAAAATTTTTGGGGTTTTGGAAAAACCAAACGGAAGCAGGAGGGGAGGGAATCGAAAGGACGCTACCTGTTTTGGAAGGGGTATTGAATCGGAGACCACAGCAAAAAGGCATTAAACCCTTTTTTGGACCAAAAACTCCACTCACAACAATTTTCAGCTATAGCAGGCACTGGTTGTATTGAAAAACCTCTGATAAACCAACTGTACGCTACCTGTTCAGGACCAAACGGGGGCCCTAGCGACTACCTGGTGGAGCACTAAGCAGCCAAAGAACCAGGCAGTTAAACCAGAACAGGACCAAAAGGAGAGAGAATACTGGACTTATTTCAGGTAGCCAGACACTAATAAATCTAATGCCAACTAGCTCCGTGTCCGCTGGAGGTTCAGGAAATTATTTTTCCAAAACAGATTTACAATGGGATACATTATGTCAATGTAAGCATCCTGTGGAAATACATTGGCTCAGGAGAAATAACTTATTATTAGAAATTCTGACAACAGTAAGCTACATGATGCTACAAAGTTGTCCACATTTCATACTGTTGGAGACAACCACAGGAGCCCGTCACACTTGTGGTGGACGCAAGGTGTGTCTTTCAGACAATTTTTCACAAAGTCCACTGAGAGTGAATCAATCGTTGGGCCAGTAATGCCAAGCCAGGGTCATTATTCATTGGACCACTATGTTTCTCTCTCTTTATTGCAGACCTGAAAAAGGTACACAGTCTAAATCCCAGCTGTGTGTTTTTCACTGTTCATCCTGCTAGCTCCAACGCAGCTGGTCTGACCATCTCTGCTGCTTCTGACTTTAACAACCGGCTTTAATGAGCTCCCGTCCTGAATACACTTGACTGCCCACGTACTCAAATATACACAGTCACAGGAAAACATGCCAACTCAGGCGTAGACGCGTACAGCCTTTCATAGCTGTAACATGCAAATAAACAGTGATGCCCACCCTGCATGAACAGACACACACGCACACAAAAATGTTAACAAATACTAATGTCACCTAGCTTGCTCAGCAGTGCTGTGTAGCATAGTCTAGTTTTTTTTTAGCCTTCACAGCCTCGAGGTGTTGCTGCTTTTCACTGGTATTAACTGGCATTAACTGGCATCTTGGGCCGAAGCAGTCCCCACACCGAACCATGAAAGACATTTTGACTAATTACAAAGGCTTCATTTAGCTAAATGTAAAAGAAATCATAATATACAGTGGCTAGAATAAGTTTACACCCCCATGCTAAAGTTGATTAAAAAGAGGAATAAAAAACCTCTTTTGGAAATTGATCTTAATGCCTTAAATTAAAAAAATTGGAACATCCAACCTTTTAAGGTCACCAATTTTTTTTGTGAATGAATAATGTTTCATAGATAAATAAATGTTCTTCCTTAAAATACAGGGGGCATAAATATACACACCACTATGTTAAATTCCCATATAGGCAGGCACATTTTTATTTTTAAAGGCCAGTTATTTCATGGATCAGGATACTATGCATCCTGATAAAGTTCCCTTGGCCTTTGGAATTAAAATAACAGTTACCTGAAACACGTCACACAAGTAGCCACTTGACTACCGGCGAATAACTTTAGAGCAGTGGTTCTTAACCTGGGTTCGATCGAACCCCAGGGGTTCGGTGAGTCAGTCTCAGGGGTTCGGCGGAGGTCAAGACACACACCCGACTCATACGATGCGTGATGACACGCCCCGCTTGGCCATCATCAGAAGGGTTCGGTGAACGCGCATATGAAACTGGTGGGGGTCAGTACCTCCAACAAGGTTAAGAACCACTGCTTTAGAGTATTAGGTAAGAACCCATCTGTCATTTCCTAACGTGATTTATACTTATAATAATGATATCATTTTGTTGACAGGAATCAAAGGGATTGCTTCTGTGGCATCTCTAGTAATTAGAAATGAAGAATGAAGAACACAAACTCTACAAACAGCCTTATATGGTGTTGAATAAGAGTTTTCTTTGATGTGCACTGAATATTTTCTAAGGCATTCAGGCTACCATCTTTCCCATATGAATCCTCCATTGGAGCAGATTTCTTTAACACATACTCTATGTCTTGAATAAGGACTGAAGATAACAGACTTCTTCAGACGCTGGAAGCACCACTGCTGAGGATAATCGCAGATATCTTAAGCCTACTGTTGCTGGTCCTGCTCCTCTCCCAGAATGCTTCACTGGAGTCCAGGGCGAGCTATGGCAACTGGCCCTTTGGGTTGGTGTATCCTTGGCGCAGGGGCGTCCAAGACTTTAAACATTAACGGCTGGCCCGTAAAGCAGCCTAGTAAAGAATGCCCGACCAAACGCATACACACGACACATATAAAACACACACACAACTCTGCAGCAGGGTGAAAACACACACGCAAACTGTCAGCCAGTCCCAGGAGTGCTGATACATGTCAGCTCTGGAGGGGTGTTAACGGCAAGAGTAACAGAGCCGATCTGCTGGCTGCCTGTCCTGCTTTATGAACACACTGAAATACAATTTTATGTCCCCAAACAGGAAATAGGCTGCATTTCCCCCTCCAAAACTTGTTAAGAGTGGAGGCCTACCAAGTGTCTCATGAGTGTGTGAGTGACAGAGCGAGCGAGCGAGCTGCCAGTGTGCTTGGCGTGTCCCCTTGCGGCCGATTAGCCTGACACGCAAGCCTCTGCAAGATGGATTTGGACATTTAATCAATTTGCAGCAAATGTCCCTGTGGTGTAGTAAAACTGTGACGAATAGGAAAAGCATTTATTTTGGAAAAGCGTTCCTCATTGTGCGATGAAAGGATTGCTTATTAAGGATTACACACATACATGCACCGCCTGTAATGTTTTTGTGTGTGTGGTCTCACATTGGCCAGACACTGGGGGTGTGTCTCGTGAAAAGCCAGGCCGGTCAGGGTAGACAGGGTGGTCTGGTCCACCCACTGAGGTCTCCTCTTCTTTCCCTCCTCCTGCAGCCTCCTCAGGACCCCCTCCAGTGCCAGCTCCCTCACCTCGTACAGCGGGCAACGCAGCAGACACTGCAGGAACTGGCTAGTGACCCGAGGGCCCCCCCAGAACTCGGGGACCTCCACGCCGGCGCTGAGTGCCACCCGGGCCAGACTGAGCAAGTACTGGGTGTTGCCGGGACACGGGGTGGTAGAGGAAGTTTCTGAGGTGACGAGGTCTGAGGCCATCAGGACGGACAAAGCTTCCCGACGGAGATCGCTGACCTCTGAATCTGACAAACACACAAAACCTCACTTTAGATGGCAATGTAGCATGAGGCCGCACTTTTAGGATGCTTATTTATATGATGTTCTTATCACAAAGTCATTTAATATAAAAAATAAAACAATACAAAATAGCCCCACATCATCACATACCTTTTAACATATCTCACAATTGGCATTGTGGGAACTTCCCATAAGATCATCTCTCAATGCAAATCAAACCAGCTATTAGGCTGAAATAACACCATGCCAATCTCTATGTATGGAGAAGGGTATGTGATGATGATGGGTGGAGTGGGGGGGGCAATTTTAATACCAATGGCCAAGGGAATTTTATCAGGATGCATAGTATCGTGGATCCATAAAATAACTGGCCTTAATTAATTAAAAAAAAACATACTTCAGCCCCCTGTATTTTAAGGAAGAACATTTATTTATTAATGATACATTATTCATTCACAAAGATAATTGGAGTCCTTAAAGGTCGTATTTTTCCTATTTTTTAAGTAAGATCTTAAGATCTGATATTGACTATTGTGACCATGGCCATGTACATTGAAAAAGAATTGTAGCAAGCTTATTGAAATTTCCCAGTTGCTTGACGTATCCAGTCCAACCTCTCTACAAGCCACACACACACACACACACACACACACACACACACACACACACACACACACACACACACACACACACACACACACACACACACACAGTCATTTGTGAAGCAAACACATGCAGACAACAGGCCAGACTGAAGAAGCCAGTCTCCTCTGTTCCTTTCTATTTTGACTTTTATAGGAAAGGCTGCGTCAGTGTCTGTTTGGAAATGCCCATGGCTGTGCCAACCCAACCACCTGTGAACATACACTCTTGGGGAGTGATGTGCACACAAATAAACACACAAATGACCACGCACTTCCTCTCAATATAAGTATAATCCAGAAGCAGGGCGACTATAGAGTAACCCAATGCCGTTCTAAAGCTGTGCTCCTCCCTACAGTATTGCTCCAAGACCCCGCACAGACCTTGCTTTGACAGCCAACTCAATTAGTTGCGCGCACACACACACACACACACACACACACACACACACCACACACACACACACACACACACACACACACACACACACACACACACACACACACACACACACACACACACACACACACCCCACACACACACACACACACACACACACACACACACACACACACACACACACAAACTCATTGCAACTCAATCCGGCCCTGCAGCAGCACTCAAAACGTGGCCTGACAAAAGAGCGGGAAATGCCGCATTCCTCCAGAGATGGGCCGGGTTACCGTGGAGACGGGCCAGGTTACTTTGGAACCTGATCCTCAAAGGGGGGTCCGAGGCCAAATAAGCATACCCTAATGGTTATAATGGGGAATAGGGGCACAGTAATGACATGGATGATGAAGGGAGGAGAGGGAGGAGGATGACTGAAAGAGAATGGCAGCGTGTCAAAGAGAAAACAACTGTCTGTCACGGTGAAGTAGAGAGAAACATAGATTGTGTGTGTGTGTGTGTGTGTGTGTGTGTGTGTGTGTGTGTGTGTGTGTGTCTCAAAGGGTTGTAGCAGCATACTACCATTAGCTTGTCACACACTAAAACATTCAAATGTAATTCTACGGTGCCAATTTATACATTATGTGTATCTTACAAAGACACCATAAAAAATCATTACACACACACATGCATACACACACACACACACGCTAAACCCTAGAAAAAACACTAAAGGGAACAAATCAAGCAAGGAGGCCCAAAAACTACTTTCTTTCAACTGACTCCAAATGTGCTCATTAGAGAGGGAAGGAAAAAGTAAGGTAGAATGAACGAAAAGGCAGAGCCAAAAACTGTGTGTGTGTGTGTGTCTGTGTGTGTGTGTGTCTGTGTGTGTGTGTGTGTGTGTGTGTGGGGGGGGGGGAGGAAAGAAGAGAGCAAGACAGAGAAAAAAACAAACATCATTAGTTAGGATGAAATGCAGATTTTTTATGGTGGCCTTTATTAAAATAGCATGTGCAGAGGAGGGGGGGTGAGGCATTCCCTCAGCAAATGAAAGGCGTTCCTGTGAGGGCCATTTCAATGTGACTTTTCATGTCCGATCATATACAGCCATTGTTCTCCCAGAGCTGTGTTTATTTAAATCTGTGTCTACAACACTTGTGTCTCTTAATGCTGCCTGTGCACCTGGACCGTGTCCAGACTCCCTCAGGTTGTGGTTACTGTCTAACATTTCCAACACTCTAGGACGAGGCCCGGCTCAGCGGATTACATTGCCAGCAAAGCATTGAGATCATTAACAAATGCAGGTCTCAGTGGAGAGTTTACTTAGACTGGTCTAAAGGCTGTTTTAAATATTTATAGACCGCTAAAAACATGGCTGATTGCTGACTTTTCCTGAAGTACCGCCGTCAGTTATTGGATGGATTAAATTACAATTTGGTAAACATTTAACCCTAGCTAAACATACTTACCCACCTAAAACAAAACAAAAATCAGTTTATGTGTATCCTTGTTGTTTAGGTTTACACTGGGCAACTGGAGCAGTTGTCTATGCTCTGGTCAAAGCCCCAGACTCCTTTCCCGAAAACTGGAATGTTCCCTCGCACAACGCGGGAGTCGCTCGTCTACTGCTGCCTTGATCGGTTAGTTTGTTAGTTCCTAACCCCTTTAAAAACACCAAAGTCACACAATAACACAAACAAACTCACAGATCAAGGCATCAGTGGTAGACCAGCAACGCTCACATTCTGCAAGGTCAAATGAAAGGGTTTGGCAATGAGTCACGGGCCTGGTGACTTTGAAGAGAGCATAGAGACGTTGTAAGCCAAACTAAAATGGAAGTAAACAGCTACGTCCATTTCAACACCACCGAGACTTTAACACTATGCTTTTGAAGAAGTGTCAACACAGAATGAGAGACCATGTGTGATGTTTGAACATGTCTTGTATTGAGTAAATTAAGTTTGGATTGTACTGACACAAAAACTAAAGTGTGATGGATGTGTACTTGGTGTGTTTGTGTATTTGTGTACTACTTTATGTAATGAGGCGATGGGCCTCATTACATAACCAATAATTTAACAAACTAATGTTGACGTGGACGAGAGGAAACTCTGAAATCCTGTCCTGTGTGTGGGAGTGTGTGTGTGTGTGTTAGTGGGCCAGTGAGCTTACTGGGCCTCCATGAGTACTGTCCATAGGCGGCTAAAAGCTGTCAGTAAAGACACGTTGCTGTGTCAAGCTAGAACTTTGGCGAGACACTTGCATGCGCTCTCCCACGCAAGCACACAGCTGGGTTTCCCATCAGCTTCCACCTTCATTACCCAAACTGTGAAAAACAAACCCCAGACGCTACGTGTGTGTGTGTATGTGTGTGTGCGAGTGTGAGTGTGAGTGTGTGTGTGTGAGAGAGAGCTGACATCCTTCTCATGCTGATGGCACTTTACAATTTGCTGAGGTCCCTCCCTCTAATTACTGTGTGTGTGTGTGTTATATATATATATATATATATATATATATATATAATATATATATATATCTCAAAAAGTCAGAAAAGTGTTTGATATAAATAACAACGAGCAAAAAAAACGCAGACACTGTTTGCCAGCCACAGTAGCCGCTAGATACCTAAATTTCAAAGGAATTGTTACTAATTTAATGGCCACATTACTGTTAAATAATACTGCAGATTTTCTGCCAAAGAATTATGACATAGGGAAGTGCAAATGAAAAATGATTTGGCAGATAACTCCAGACTAAAGCTCTCCTCTCTATTGTGCTAAAATATTTAACCACCTGCCGCTTTGCCGCTATCTCGCAATCAAAACGTAGACCTATTGAGGACGTCGTGAAGTTGCATGGGATCATGGGACTTCATTGTTAAACCACCACCATTGCCGATGAAAATGTACAGTATCTTTTCATGGACGAGTTCATTTTTTAAAAGTTTTATTTAAGTTACGCTTAGTACTGTTTATGTTGTTTCATGTCATTCTAATAAAATAGCCGCAGTATTTCCCACATAATTACAAAG
The DNA here is from genome assembly GCF_008692095.1 of Etheostoma spectabile. Lineage (NCBI taxonomy): Eukaryota > Metazoa > Chordata > Actinopteri > Perciformes > Percidae > Etheostoma > Etheostoma spectabile. Next base: position 21,313,788 of record NC_045749.1, on the reverse strand, counting down.
ATTTTATTTCTGGTGGTAGCTGACCGGGTTAGTCATCATCACATTGTCTCCTCTTTTTTCAGCACGGGGGGATTAAGGGGTTTGTGGTATTTCCCGCCAATGGCAGAATTATTCCGCGCGTGGTGGGCAGCCGCTCCAGGGTGGACCGGACACCTTCGGTTGGCCGCCACCAGGGGTAATCTTTCTGTCATTGGCATTCGCGTTGTTAGCACCCAGTCTCTAAGCGCCGGGAAATGAGGAAAATGGCCTGGTGTGTGCTAGCTGGCTTACTTAGCATTAGATTAGTCAACTACCCATACAGCGCTATGTAGCGTTTAATCATGAGTTCAGCCCTGTGATGTTATTAAACGTCCCATGATATGGTGCTCTTTTGCTTTTACATAGACCTCAGTGGTCCCCTAATACTGTATCTGAAGTCTCTTTTATATAGACCTCAGTGGTCCCCTAATACTGTATCTGAAGTCTCTTTTATCTAGACCTTAGTGGTCCCCTAATACTGTATCTGAAGTCTCTTTTATCTAGACCTTAGTGGTCCCCTAATACTGTATCTGAAGTCTCTTTTATATAGACCTTAGTGGTCCCCTAATACTGTATCTGAAGTCTCTTTTATATAGACCTTAGTGGTCCCTAATACTGTATCTGAAGTCTCTTTTATGTAGACCTTAGTGGTCCCCTAATACTGTATCTGAAGTCTCTTTTACTAGACCTTAGTGGTCCCCTAATACTGTATCTGAAGTCTTTTTATATAGACCTTAGTGGTCCCCTAATACTGTATCTGAAGTCTCTTTTATATAGACCTTAGTGGTCCCCTAATACTGTATCTGAAGTCTCTTTTATTTAGACCTTAGTGGTCCCCTAATACTGCATCTGAAGTCTCTTTTATCTAGACCTTACTGGTCCCCTAATACTGTATCTGAAGTCTCTTATCTAGACCTTAGTGGTCCCCTAATACTGTATCTGAAGTCTCTTTTATGTAGACCTTAGTGGTCCCCTAATACTGTATCTGAAGTCTCTTTTATCTAGACCTTAGTGGTCCCCTAATACTGTATCTGAAGTCTCTTTTATATAGACCTTAGTGGTCCCCTAATACTGTATCTGAAGTCTCTTTTATATAGACCTTAGTGGTCCCCTAATACTGTATCTGAAGTCTCTTTTATATAGACCTTAGTGGTCCCCTAATACTGTATCTGAAGTCTCTTTTATATAGACCTTAGTGGTCCCCTAATACTGCATCTGAAGTCTCTTTTCTAGACCTTAGTGGTCCCCTAATACTGTATCTGAAGTCTCTTTTATATAGACCTTAGTGGTCCCCTAATACTGTATCTGAAGTCTCTTTTATCTAGACCTTTGTGATCCCCTAATACTGTATCTGAAGTCTCTTTCTCAAAATTGAGTCTTGGTGCAGAATTACAGCCACTAGAGCCAGTCCAACAATGAGCTTTCTCGTTGAAAGCCATGATGTCTCTCTCTCATGGGTGGACCAAATTCTCTGGGCGGGCAAAGCAGAGAAAGGGGAGGTAACCGTGCCCCTTATGACCTCATAAGGGGAAGATTCCAGATCAGCCCATCGGAGCTTCCATTTTCTTAAAGGCAGAGCAGGATACCCAGGGCTCGGTTTACACCTATCACCATTTCTAGCCACTGGGGGGACCATAGGCAGAGTGGGAGAACCCATATCAATGTTACAAAAACCTCATAAAGTGAAATTTTCAAGCCATGGGATCTTTAAGCATTTATTGAGAAATTTCTGAATTTTTTTTATACCTTTTATTTTTATTCTCCCTGACAAAACAGATGCATTTTGCAGCCCCGATCTGGGGTCACAACCCCCATGTTGAGGAACAGAAGGTGCAATGTGTGGACTGGAGTGTCTTGTAGGATTTCATAGAATAAGGAGGAGAAATACATCTTTCTTGTTTTGACATTGAATTGCAGCGGTTGGTGCATAGTTCCCTTAAAAAGCAAGCACAAAGTTATATGTGTGCGAGTATCCAAATATGCAACTACATGGCTTACCAAGCTGCCAAAGATGAACATCAATCTCATGTGCTAAAGTAGCTTGAATCCTAATTATGGTGACACACTTCTTGTGTAGTAAGACAGATTGAACCTAAAATATAGGTTTGAGTATCTTCAAGTCTATCTTAAAAAAACACTAACATGCCATACATGATCATACAGGCCAACGCAAATATGGTGAATTGGAATGATTAAAGCAACCAATAACTCTTACATATGGCATCTGAGTAACCATACCTCTCCTTTAAAAGAGGATTCCACTGATTTAGCATTACACTAGGCCTGCACGATTCGGGGAAAAATATAAATCATGATTTTTTTTTAGCTTGGAATTGATATCATGATTCTCTGGTACAATTTTTTTGATCATGACTAAAGAAAAACAAATTGCCACCAAACTGATTTTTTGGGGACCTATAGCACATTGCACATCACCACAAGCCTGTAAACATCGAGGCTTCAATGAAGAGAAGGGCGAGTAGTGCAACGCATGGGAGCGCTTTACATCCTCTTCTATAAATGTAAATGTGCTGTATTTATATAGCGCTTTTCCAGTCTAACAACTGCTCAGAGCGCTTTTACATCTACAGGATACATTCACCATTCACACACATTCATACACTGTGGCCGGGGCTGCCGTACAAGGTGCCACCTGCTCATCAGATAAACACTCACACACATTCACACTCCGATGCGCAGCACCGGGGGCAACTCGGGGTTTAGGGTTCGGGTTCGGGTTCACCACCCAAGGACACTTCGACAATGACTGCAGGGGCGGGGATTGAACCACCAACCTTCCGATTGACAGGCAACCGCTCTACCACTGAGCCACAGCTGCTATGTGTGTGTGTGTGTGTGTGTGTGTGGGGGGGGGGGTCATCTCAAGCCACTAGCCTCATATTTAAACTTAGTCTTAAGCCACAATCACCAACGCTGACTCAAGTGACATCACTTGATGAGTGAAATATTCAATAAATGTGGCTAAACGTACAACATGAGATTTCTGATTTAAAGTGTTCTTCATCAGCAGAGACATACAAAAGATACAAAAAAAGGTTTACTAGGAAAATGACCGGCCAGAGGGCAGAGAAATATTTTACCATCAGCATCTGCTCCCACACTTATGGAGACACATGACATTCCAGCAAATTCGCTAATACTTATAAACATTTATGTTTTTTTTTTTCCCTCTCTACTTTTGTCCGTCTCCCTTTTCCCTACCTTCCCAGCTTTTTTTTTTTTTTTTACTGGCATGGCTGAAAAGCAGAGAAACAGAAGACTGGCGGAGGTAGAGATGAAGCAATGGACGGTGGGGGCTTTTTTATGACTCGGCATGGATCAAAGGGCTGGAGCAGAGAAATGAAACACACACTCCCTCTCACACTCACACTCAGAGCCGACAGGAATTGGCTGGTAAATCTAAGTTCCTACTTAATGCAGGGTGCCAGTAAAAAAGGGAAAAAAGAGGCGCAATATTGAAAAAGCCGATTGTTCACCTTCTTTACCCCTGGTGCCAGGCACTCTTAAGAGCCTGCTGCTTTCATATAAACTTGCCCAATGTGTGGCTTTTAACTCAACATCTGATTTGTTTGAAAAGTGCAATTACACAAGAGGAAAAGGGTGAAGGATTGGAAATGAGGAGTAGAAGGAAGGAAAAATAGAAAAACAGACCATTGGAGGACTCAAACACCCCTAGAGAGAGGGTGAGACATGAAGCCAAAGACGGACTAGAGAGGCATTAGAGGTGTGTGAGCAAGAGGGTGCTTATTTAGTTATGTAAGGAGCAGGCCGGGCCCTCAATCCACAGGCTTGTTTTTTGAAATCCTCTGTATTTCCACTGTCAAGACCAACATGTGTTCAGCACATGGCCGCCCGAAAACACAAGTGCCTCCCCATCCTCTCTCTTCCCCCCCCCCCTCCGAGTACAGCACTCCGACACAAACTGGGTCACAGGCACAGTCCCACCATCTGTCAGAGATCGCTCGCCTTCGGTTTCACATTCCTCCACTGCGGAGACCCCCGCCGGTCTGCGCATATGTACGCGCATATGTACGCACACACGCACACACGCACACACACACACACACGCACACACACACACAAACGCACGGGGGAGGATGAAGCTGACTTCTGTCAACAATCAGTCTAAATGGAGAGCGCAGTGGACAGCCTCGCCAGCAAACGTCGCGGGGGTTGTCTGTTCAGTCTTGGAAGCGCTCACTGTCCAAATCCCAGCAAATGGAGGGAACCCAGTTGCTGTTTAAAGGAGCTGATGAACTCCCCAGCAACTGGCTGACATCAGCATCTAAATCCCAATCAAGACTGAAACAAGGGTGAGAACAAGCACGTTGAAATCCCCCGTTCAAGACGTTCAACATTCAAATAGATTCCGCTCAATATGGGCCTCTAATATACAGTGAAACTTCCAAATTGAATAAAGTAAATGAAGGCATTGTTTCAGTAGTATAATCACAAAATGCATCAATTCCTATCTAATGAATTTTTCTATAAACTTAATTTCCTATTTTATATTCTATTCGATATCTGTAATATTTTAAAAACTCTCTCTCTCTCTTCTCTACATATTCGAAGTCTTTCACTGATGTCATAAAGTACACCATACACGAAGCTGAGCAGGGTTTTCAGACCGAAGGAGAGTATGAGCCATGTTTTGGCAAAAGTTTTTGGAACTTACTGAGCGTATGAATGGAAAGCAGATTAGTAGATGATGATGATGATGTAGGGGTGGTTTCACAAGTTTGGTAGTTTTTGGCAAATGTTTGTCAAATAATGTGTAAGTGCTTTTTTTCTTTTTGCCAAAGCAAGATATACACACGCATAAGTAGTTAACGTTATGGCGATGTTGCAGTACCTGTCATTTCTTAGTTTGCTTGAGTCTGGTGCGTTTGCCTGTTGTTGTTTTTTTTGGGGCTTATGTAAAAGCTGTTGCAATCAATCTTTTTTTCTGCTAGGGTCTGCTGCCAGGTGCACTCTGGTGTAGGGCTGCAACTAACAATTATTTTCATTGTCGATTCATTTGTCGATTATTTTCTCGAACAATTAATTAGTGGTTTGGTCTATGAAAATGTTCTCGAAAACGGTGAAAAACGTCAACCAGTGTTTCCCAAAGCCCAATATAATCAGTTTACTGTCATATAAGAGTGAAGAAACTAGAAAACATTCACATTTAAAAAGAAGGGAGTAGGGAATTTGTACTTTGTACTTGTATGAAAAACTACTCAAACCAATGAATCGATTATCAAAATAGTTGACTATTTAATAGTTGACAATTAATCGATTACCTTTGCAGCTCTAATCTTGTGCTGTTTGTTTTTGGCGTGACAGAAAAGGATTTCATGATAATAGATGATTGATTTTAGCATACATTTTACAATGTCATCCAATTGTTGATCTTGAACCAAGAATGCGATGTAGAGTAGGATACATATAATATAGTTATGCAAGATCATCTGGCAACCATGTGACACAAATGCACGTCCCCATGGGGTGGGGCAGGGATATTTCCAGGTATATTAAATACTGATAGAGAGTTCTATTACTATCCTGCTCCATTAATATTAAAACCTGAGTTAAAGCGACCCCTCAGTGATAGGGTTGAGGATTGTTTGGGTTTTTCTGATACCAAATTGGTGTCGTTGCCTGAACGGTGCTTGAACAGCTGCCTGAACAGAAATATATACATATATATATAATATGTTTATAATGTATATAATATGAAATTAAAAAAAAGGAGCACAAAAAAGACAGTTGGCGACATTAAAGAAGAACGGCTTGTTTATTGCTAAGGCCATATGGTCAAAATTAACAATAACAATTAATTATTTCACCAGGAGGAGTTGCTGGTAAATGACAAAAACAACCACCAGATGGGAAAAGAGTATTTTACAAAAACCTAAAATGCACCACAAGGCTGGCGAGTTTCAGGTGAACTTGAATCTGTAATTTTCAGCAGGTGTAAATCCTCTACAGGGAAATACCGTCACACTTTACACTGCTTAACGTACGCTGTCAGCATTTTAACCATTGTGTTTAATCCAGCTAGTAGCTAACGGTAACGTAGCATCCCGTGCGGCGATGCTTTTGAAAAAAAAGAAAGTCAGGCGTCGAAATGAGGAACTGAAATTTTCATTGTTATTCGTCTCGGTACTACCGTTTACGTCGGAACCGGTGCCCTACTGGCAGCGCGTTTCAGTACCGAACCCTACTCAGTAACTACTCACCACCCAGAAGACTGATCTTCCCCCCACACAGGCACACCACCACCTCCAGAAAGGCTCCTCTGGTCACCACACAGCGATTTTGGCTGAAAAGAGAGAAACAAACAATGGTGTTTCTTTGAGTTAATTCTTTCAACAAGTACCTTGGCTGATTAGTTGTACCGTGATCTAGCAAAGGACACTAAAGGAAGAACCTTGTAATAATGAAAGCTGCCTTTTATGAAGGAAGCTCGTTAAATGCTCCTAAACCTTTCATAAATAGTTAAAAATCCAAGATTGCAGCCTCCAGTCATTGGATATTTTCCATTAAGATCACAGACAAAGATTTTCCTCAGAAACAGCCTCATGTCTTCCCGCAAACTGCTTGATTAGGTCATTGGACATTGGCAACTCAATGGATCTATTGGTTTTTAAGGATCTTCATGATGGGGTGTGATCCCAAGGTCTGATGTCATTTCCCCATCCTGATCAGACCTCTCGTTGTGGTTTTAAAGCGTCTTGTCTGATGGTGAAGCGAGTACATTTATGAGTTCATTGTTGAAGTAAGATAAATTGTTTCAACTCATGCCACATTAATTAGCTTATTCCAGAGCTTCATAACAGTGTGTTTGTGTATTGGGTCTTATGTTTGTATCTCTTGTAACAGAAGATTTTTGTGTGTGACTCAAATCAATTCCTAAACCAAGTTGTAAGTTCAGGATCCAATATAAAGTTTTTGTTCTGACTTTTAAAGCTTTTTGAGGTCAGGCATCTGTTTCTATCTTGGACCTGCTCCATCCGTACACTACTAGCAGGTCCCTCAGGTCTTCTAACCAAGAACTACTGAGGCCTGTATTACGAAGCAAGATTTGGCGTTAACGAGGTAACTTCAGGTTCAACCCAGGGTTTTGTGTATCACGACGGTGGATCACTTGTTACCGGGTTAAATCGCCGGGGTAACTTATGCTGACCACCTAACCTGGTCGGGAGCAGGTTATGTTGGAGATTAGAGATCAACTCGCGTGGAAGCACCAACTACTGACCAATCAATACTCGACCGATAACGGCTTCACCGTTCTTAGAGGATCAGCTGGACCTTGGTGCGCAGAGAGATAGAGATAGAGATAGAGTATAGAGAGAGAGAGAGAGAGAGAGAGAGAGAGAGAGAGAGAGAGAGAGAGAGAGAGAGAGGTGTGCTCAGAAAAGTTAAAACATTTAGAGACTGACAACACGTTAACATTCCCTGATGGGTTTCTTTATGAAAGATATGGACTTTAAGCGGATGGAATTACATAAAGGCTATTGGTGTTTTACAATGAAAAAAGTACTGATTATTTAAATGGAGTCTGGTAGGTTTGGTGATGGTGATTTCTCCCTTATAAATATAAAAACATATTCAAATGATGGCTGAGTGTTAAAAATCAAGATCTCACAAAACAAAGTCAAGATCTTGCAAAAGTGATTGTTCCAGTATGTGTTTTATTAGTTTTAATTTTTTTCCCCCTCCATGTCAAAGTAAAGATATGGCAAAAAGTGTTTGTCCCCAGTACATGCTTTTGTGTAATTTTATTTTTGTTGTTTTTTTCCCCCTTCCATGTCACCTCAGGTGCTCCATAGAAAAGTGAAAAATATGACATAAAAATGTTGATCAACTAATGATATAATGGTTTCAGCATGATTCCTGTTAGTGAGTGCATGTGGCCATGATTGGACAACAGATGGGATTCATTTATGTGTAGACTAGCCAAACAAGAAGTTACTGTTATTACTGGGTCAACAGCTCGCAGGAGAAGATGCTGAATAGGACAGTGATGGGTTTTTGTTTGTTTTCATTTGTGGTGAATCCTTGAAAGAATTTGGGACCATCACATGAGATGCCCCCAGCTGTCCGATCACAGATTCAATTAATTTACTTACAGTTTACAGTACACGCATGTAAACAAGCAAAGGCTTGAAAAAGGCAAACCATTGTTGTAACCATTTCCTCCCTATTCATAAATATACAATAATTTACTACTTCTATATAGCCCACAACTCTTTGGGTTCAGTATAGTAACGATGTAGAATTATTACCATTAAATTATTTGAGAAATGTAGAAATAATATGTGAATATCTCAAATATACGTGCATCTGCCAATATCTGCCTATGGCTAGTGTGTGCGTGGTGTGTGGGCAGCGCCCAGTGTGTGTTCAGTTCAGTGTGCGTTCAATCGAGGGTATGACCACAGTGCTGTGAAAGCCCAGTGTGTAAAAACAAGGGAGACAGTGTGTGAGCTTGACGTCACATTTTCATCACCCAGATATTAATAAGACACACGCTCACGCACAAATTCTCTACACACTTTACACGCACACAACACATGTAATGGAGCACGGGAAGAGGGCTGGGGGAGTGTGTGTGTGTGTGTGTGTGTGTGTGTGTGTGTGTGTGTGTGTGTGCGTGCGTGTGTGTCTGAAGTAAGAACATACTTGGTCAGATATGAGTCCTGTGAAGTGGGTTGAGTGTGCTCATGTGTGTATGAATGTGACATTATCACATGTAAGAAGCTACATCGGTGGATCTTAATCCAAACAATACAGTGGGGATGTTCTAAGAGGTTGGTACTGGGCCTTAAGTGCCACCACAGAGCCAAAGTCAACTGCAGTGAGCTACACGAGCGTCTGCAGTCATCGTTATATCATTGACAGCCTCTTGGAGCCAGGAAAAGTCCAAAATGACATAACACAGAGATGGTGTGAGGCCAAAACCCGACACTGACTCAGACCAGACGAACAATGCATTCCGTCCTTTTTGGAAGGTGGCCGTTTCAAATTAGTGGTGTTCTGGAAGAGAGAGGTGGTTTTCTTTTTCCAAAAACAGAGATCTTCAGACCTGTGCGGTCCTTAGATCTGGGCGCCGGGCTCTGTGATGCTGCATAATCAAACGGACAGACGGCGGGCGCGCTCTGGTGAGCAAGAATTCACCTCGTCATCTTAATAAAGGCTCATCGGTGTAACCAAGCGCAGCTAGCAGGGCTAGTGTTGCTAACCCAGTGACCCTGTGTTATCTGCCGTGAGCCGCGGCACAGAGGAAACTGGAGACCCAGGTCTGACCTCAGCCGGGCAGGAGGGGGCCGACGCTGTAATCTGTGCCCCATCTTGAGGCCTCGATCTTGGGCAAGAGGGACAGAGGTAGAAGGTGGAGAGGGAGAGAGGGGGGGGGTCTGCGGATGGGACAGCAGGCGGTCGCTTTGAAATGGAAGCCTGGGCAGGACATGAGGCGGACACAGCCAGGGTGGGGATGAACGGGGAGACAAGGAGCTATTCTTCTGCTGAGCGAGTTGCAAGGGCGGGAGGGATGCTTATCTGTGTGTGGTGTGTGTGTGTGTGTGTGTGTGTGTGGTGTGTGTGTGTGTGGTGTGTGTGTGTTGTGTGTGTGTGAGTCTAGGATTACCGAGAGGCGAGCCACATGCGCTGACAGAGGCCTTCGGTGATGCCATTTCCTGCTGGCAGGGGTCTGTGTGAGTCAGTCTGGTAGGAGCGCAGCAAAAACAGCACCTGCATACACACAAATGCACACACTCTTGAATTGATATGTACATGTGAGAACGATCATCTCTTACTATTTATACATGATCCAGGCGCAATGACTGAAATGTGGCTGTGTGGTCATACACGAAAAAGTGAAGTATGTTCACAAACAAGAGAAAATTGAACCCAAAAGGCTTAAAGCAGTCTGAGTGAGTCCTGACCGCTTTATACACGAGTCTCTCCATATTTGACAATAAATTTGAAAACATAATGTTCAGTCAAACAGCCACAGACGTGTGCATGTTAAAACTACACAGTGATCTCACCAACTGCTGGCCATTATGAATTATCATTTAACCAGTCAACAAACATGCTACCCCCGAGCCCCCCCCATACTAGACAACCGTCCTTCCAGTCACTTGATTTCTGGCCCCTGTGGTGGATATAATAGGATTCGTAAACACCAGCAGTAATTGTACAGTGTGTGATAGTGTTTTGAATTCCCAAAAAGTATGTTTCCCACTGAGGATCAAATCATTCTTTTCATTGTGGCTGATGTGACAGTGTGTGACTGAGCCAGTTTGTAGCAGGTGGACTGGTGGATGGGAATGTTCAGAGGCCTGGCTGGCTGGCTGGCTGGCTGGCTGGCTGGCTGGCTGGGGTGTGTATTCTGGGCCTTGGTAAGTATACTCTTTAAGCCGGGGCCACGGCCACAGACCAGTAGGAAGCCATTCATTACGCAGTGCAGGGAAGGAAACGTGGGTAAAAACCAGGCCGACCACGTAGCACCAAGCCTGGCCACCGAGCCCTGGCCTGCCCCTGCTCTTCTCTTGCCTTCTCCACGTCCAGGCAACACCCACTGGCTCATACAAACAGCATCCACACCCCTGGGTGCTTCTTCCTCTCGCTGTCACTCTCTAAGGGCTTTTCCACCTACAAGGAGCCAGTGCTGGAACCGATTCCCAGACCAAATGTTAAACCTTTCCAAGTGATTTCACTGTCCAAAAAAAGTGGTTTGAAAGGCTCAATCACACTTGAACTGGTCTCTGCAAATATTTGCTGATCTCCTTATTGACTACATTAAATCTCATGTGACCAATCCAAGAGTATTTCTCAGATTTCAATGTTTTGGCAGATTTCCAGGTCACGGCTCACCTTTGTGGAACCAACTGACACAATGATCTCTTGATGCATCTTGTGTTTGACAAGGGAGTAGTAAATGATTCAGGCAGGATTAACCTGTTTGTTTAATACAGCGCTACCACACTGCAATAATCTTGATTAACTGTGTTTAGTGTTGTTGGGCTGGCGACAAGTCAGGCAAGACGTGAAGGTTCTGGCATCTTCAACTTGCTGGTACACAACCAAACATGACATGTTATGTCTTATGTGTATCAAAGGTGGCCTTCAACGGTGCACTAATATTAGGCTGTAACTTTTGACATCTGACGTGGCGTTAAACTCAACATCTATCACGTTTTTGAAGTGACGTGGACGTTTGTGGCTCTACTGAACTTTATTTTAGCTTACAGGCTGTTGAAACTAACCAAGGAATGCTCTCTGTGGTTGTTAGAATGCTTTATGTTCATTGCTTTTACATCCAGTTATAAAATCGGTCGACTGATTCAGAAGCAGATGCAGATTAAAAGGTTGCAGCATCGGGGCCAGCATCGGGGCCAGCACTGGTTCCGCTGTCATTCCTTTTCCGTCTACTTTACAGCTACACCTCATCCACCGGGTTGGGAAGTCCCTGCATGGGAGGCTCAACCGGCTCAATCCAGCACGGCATGGAGAGAATCGGAATATTTATAGAAAATGCTGCCTCCCTGTTCCTCCTCCCAAAGACAGAACAGAACTACACCCCATGTGGGAGGAGATGCTGGGTCTGGATCAAGCTCAAGCGAACACGGGGCCATGAGACAGCAGCACGGAGACCTGGTGCAGGCTGAGCTTCCATGTAATTGGTAACACTTTATAATAAGGGTAATTAAATGATCATGAATTCATGCATGACTCCATGCGTGAAAAAGCATGAATTTGCATCAATTATGGTATTTCAACCATCATGATTTTTGATTTATTAATGATGTTCATGTCTTCTTCATTTGTAAGTCTGTTAAAAAAAACAGAATTTTGGTGTTGTAAAAAACACCAAATTACTTTGTCAAGTTTGGGGCCCTTCAAATTAATTGCTATCTGGTCCATCTTTAACATTAATAAATACGATATGATGAATGGTGGCATTTCCAGCAATCATCTATGTGACCACTGGAATAAAGCCAACCCTTCGGTCTATTAAGACATCAAATAACATTACAAATTCAAATCAGAATTTTGGACTTCATCAAGAAAGTTCAGGTGTACAGACTCTTCATAAATATCCGACATGGGTGAGCATTGTTCTTAGGCATTACTAATTAAAGGCCTGATGTTGTTGTGAACGAAGCAACGATAAAAAACTGCAGTATACTGTAATTTGTATAAATGTAGTTACCTCAGTGTTGTTTTGCCAACCTCCTTTGATTCTTAATACATTTCATTGTATGCCAGCATTAACCATATCCTATTTATGAATGTTAAAGATGGACCCGGTTTATTTGAAGGGACACAAACATGATGAAGTAATGACTATGTAATCATGACTACAACACTACAATGCATTATAATATATGTACACTGCAGTTTTTTTTGAAGAAGACATGAACATCATTAATAAATCACAAATCAAGGCGCCTGGTTAGCTCACTTGGTTGAGCGTGCGCCCTGTGTACAAAGGCCCAGTCCTTGTCTCAGAGGCCGCAGGTTCAGCTCCAACCTGCGGTCCTTTGCTGCATGTCATGCCACTCTCTCTCCCACTGTCCTGACTTCATCTGCCCTATCAATAAAGACAATAAATGTAAAAAAAATAAACTTTACTAAAAAAATCAATCAATCAGAAATCATGATGATTGAAAAACCTTAATTGATGCATTAACGTATTGTTCCTGCATTAAGTCATGCACAAGGTACTATAAATCCCTGTACATCACTGCTAGTTCATCAAGTACTACACAAATGAATTTATGCTATTTCATGCATGAAGTCATGATAATTCATGTACCCTTTTTATAAGGTGTTATCATTTCATTTGAAGGTTTAAGACATTTAAAAGGTGCCCTGTGGAGGTTTCTGGTAAACAAGCGGTGTGCACGTGTGTGCACCACAACAAACAAATCGGGGACCCACATGTACTAGTGGTCAACCACTTTAGCATCAGGTTCAATGACACACTTTTTTTTAAATTTTCAAATAAACATGAAAAAGAAAGCTCTATTGAATTCTATTTAGCTGTAAACCTTTGTGACCAGCTTAAAAATTGACATATTAAGACATTTGAAACTTGATTACGTAAGTGTTAGCTCAGTACTTACTGTTTGAAATAAATAAGGTAGGTTCTTTTGTATTTAAATTCTAGAGCAAAATGCCTTATTATATACATTTTATGGAGACTCAGTCTCCAATGTATTTGTCATTTATTTGAACTTTGAAGCAGCATAAGTCGCTCATATCTGGCTCCTCTATATGCTCCACTGTGTTCACTAGTTAACTGCTAACTTTGCCATCTGCTGGACAGGTTTTAAAGTTAAAGTGATAGTAAAGTTTAGACAGCTGCCTTTCCTATTAGATTGTTAGCTAATTTGATCCATAATTAAAATAAAGATAATGATTAGTGCAGCTCTAATTCCCTAATATCCTTTCTACTTTATGACCATTGCTCGGGGTTGCAACGTCAAGGAGAAAAAAAGACTTGCTGTGGCAGCGCTAAATATGAAAATATCAAAACCTATTTGTACGCCTTGTTTTCTAGTGGCGTTTAACTGCTTGTGTGTGTCTTTCCCTGTGTGAGTGTGTGTCGCAACAAGCCTTGCTCCTCTTTTGGGCCCGGTAAAAATAGTGGTGGTGGATATGAGGTCCCTTCAGACTCTGTTATCAGCCTGCCCTGCCGTCCCTCCCACTGCCGCAACCACAGACTGACCACACGCTGCACTGAGTAACTATACACACACACACACACACACACACACACACACACACACACACACACACACACACACACACACACACACACACACACACACACACACACACACACACACACACACACACACACACACACACACACACACACACACACACACACACACACACACACACACCAAGTGCAAATAATTGCACACCAATTCATGGCTCAGTCCAGTAAAACACATGTACAAAGAAACATAAATCGGCATTCACATAAAACCAGATAGAGGTTAGGCAAAGTGTGGACGCGCCCAATTAGGCAAAAAGAGATCCCAATAAAGACGGGCTAAATATAAAAAGAAATAAACACAATCTCTCACTCTATATAGCCGTATTCTTGCACAAACAAAGCTTACATATGCCCTCTAGACACCAAGTCACACTCCCTCACATATGCATACACACATGGGCGTGACAGCCAAGTAATTTAGTGGCGTGTGTACGTCTGTGTGTGCATGCAAGAACTGTGCTACTACATCTTTGTGTAAAAGTTACAGCGGTGTATCTCAACTAGCCCCGAGGGAGCCGTTCGTTATTTCCATTATGTCCTGAGACGCCTGTATGTTTGTGTACAGGCAGCTCGAGCTGTGTATATGTAGGAGTGCGTGTGGACGAGTGAGATTCGGTGGCCCGTTGCCATCACTCCTGCTCGTGTCTCCTAAAGCTGTAAAACTTGAGCTACTCCAACAACACCGCTAACACCCAGAGGTCAGCTCACGTTTGGTTTCTTCCTACTGAAAGAGCCTTTGTACTCTTTTGTTTTTTACATTCAACAACAAATAGATCTCCATAGTTCTCTTTATAGTGTTGACCACGTAGAGTCAAGTACATGGTCTGAATTAAACCATCTACTCTGAGAAGTCTCGCCACTAGAGCCCGACCAATAAAGGATTTTTAAAGCCGATCCTAATACAAATATTGAAATATATATTTTTATATATAAAAATCGGACATTCCAATGCGTATTTTATAAGAAAAAAAATCCAGAATGGTGTAACCAAACATAAATAGATTTTCCTACCATTAGTTATTTGTAGTTATTTATGAGTTCTCACTAAAATAAAATGATAAGGTTGTTTTATTGTCACAACAGAACAGAGGAACATCAAAATATATTAAAGTTCTGATAAATAAAATGACTAAAATTACAAACCTAAAATGTGAAAGCCTTGAACAAAGTCGTTTGAACAAAAACACATTAACAAAAAAAATAATCAAGTGTTGCCAACAGGGACGTTGTAGAGAGTCCTCTGGTGGACAGACTATGCAGCGCAATCACTCACATGGTAGACCATCCGTTTTATTTTACTTTTTATATATTCATTAATCAGAATCATTTATTTGTCATTATAAATGAAAATGAAAAGGAAAAATACTATATATATATTTTTTTTTTTTTTTTGGTCATTATAAATGGCAATACCGATCGGTAGATGCCTAATATATATTAGGCATTTTGGCACATATTAGGCATATACGACAACATCGGGCCACAAATATATCGGTCGGGCTCTACTTACCACAATGCAAAATCATCCGGACAAAATATGTCAAGAGTATGAAATTCTGCTAAATTATTTTACTTCCACAGTCACTGTTAAATTTTCTTTTTTAAACAGGTCTAGTTCCATAATCATATTTTTAAGATTTACACTAAGTGTAGGATTTGAACAATGGACACCTTTTCTAATATGTAATTAAATAATCATCTTTTTTTTCCTTCCTATTCTTGATATTAAGAGCTAAGGAAAAAAGTCTTTATGTGACTGCAACCGACTGCAGGCCAGCTGATGCTGCAGATGATCTGTTCCTGAAAATCTACTAAAAATACATTCTTGACCCTTAGAAATAGTAATACAACACACCAATTCTACTCTCTAGCTGTTGTGGAAGCTAGTCAGAAGACGTTGAGTTAAGATTATTATTACATTTGTTAAAGTCAGGGTCTTAAATTGGGGGTCTTTGACTCCCTAAGGACTTTGTAGAGAAATGGCAGGTCAAGAGCTTTTACTTAATTTAATGCAAAAAGGTGCCACAGTATTGTTCAAATGCAACTAAGTTTAGGCAGTGAGAAAGACTTGTATACATAGAGTGTCCCACCCTAAAGTTGTGTTACTGCCCATCCATGTCCGTAAACACAGCGGAGTGTCCGACACCACTATTAAACACCTGGAACTCCCTCTGGATTAAACACTTCTCATGTCATGAAAAGCAAGCTAGCTGTGTTTTTAGGCCCACACATTCTGTCACTGGTTCAACCCTGAGGGTTTTCTCAGAAAGCCAAGGCAGACCACTGGCCAAAGGCAGCCGTCGTAACAGCAGACCAAAAAGAAAATTATTGGAAGAGAGCAGGGAACAAGGCATTTGGGAAAACAACACGGACATCACTGCTGCCAGAGGAAAGGAGACTGCGATGCTCTTAAATCTCAAGCCTCCTTCTCCTCAGTCTCAGTCTACTTAAGCCTCTGTTTTGGAAATACACAAAGGATTAAATCTGTTGAGTTGGCCCTTCTCAAACCACCACAGGCCGCAGCGTTAATACTTCTGGCCTGTACCAGGCGTTGTGGGCCAGGGCTGTTGCTGGCGTGTGTCGAGAGCAACGTGCGTTGTCGGGCTGGGTAAGTGCCGGCCTGTCCGATGGGCTTGTTAAGCCTGATTCTGGTTGTGTCAACAGAGGTTTGGGGCACGCCGGAGCGATTGAAGTGATTCCAGTGTGCTTTAAGATGCTTTATCAAAGACAAGGGCCTTGCTCAGGCAATCTCGAGTTGTTATTATTAACCTCAGTTTCATGGAGGACATACAGTAATAAGTGTCCTCTTGCCAAATGTTGTCATAAGACTTTTCACTCTAGCAAAACACTGCAGGGTCTGTAAAGGTCTGGTCACATCCGCATTTTTCATTCCAAATGAATCTCTCTGTCAGCACATTTGTCTGTGGGGACAAAGTAAACCTACGAGGTTCCTTCACGTCGAGCCTGTTAGCAGAGTTGTACCATCCATTTACTTTTAATGAATTGTGCTCTGGTAGAGTACAAACTGCTAGCCACACAATCGAGGACTGGGCTCTTGAGTATACAATTTGAAATGATTGTCATGTAAGCTAGCAAGCTAGCTAGCTTGCAAACTGACAATTTCTGCAGAAGTCTGCTATATGACAGTTGGCAAGCTACAAGAACTACTGTGACTGGCTGGCTATCATATTAGCAATTAGCTCTCCGGCTACAGTGGTTCACCCACTATTTGTCAATTTCTGACCCACGATTCAATACATACATAATACAACTTTTTATCTACCACATGGCATTGTTTTTGTCATTGATTACATCCCACTTTGGAACACAGTTATACAACAGATACCTTATGTATTGACATTGATGGATTTTAATATTGTTTGATCCAACCCCAAAGATTTATTTGTACCTTTAAATGTTTCCAAAATTGTTTCAGTGGTTCATTACCTCGCCGGAATGAGACATTCGAATAATGGTAATGGTAACAATAATGGACTGCTTCCAACCTATAGGGGGACCAAAGAGGGAAAGTGCTTTGGTGCCTACTGTTAAGGTGCTGATTGACAAGTAGCTAATGCTAATGTAATTCTTAGTGGGTAACATAAGATTACGACATCGTTCAACACGCTCAGTTATCTTGAGTATGATTGTTTTGACCATGGTTAACAACTCAGGGCTAACCCACTAATTCATCAGTAATGTTAAATGTATAGATAGACGACTATTCTAATGGTAATTAAGCTAGCTAGCCCGTCTGTCTGCCTCAGTCTCCAGGCGCTACAAGGCTTCAGTCGGGATGAGAGCTGACAACAGTGTGTGTGAATGGTTCCTGTACTATGTAAACGCACTTTAGGTAGTTGTTAAGACTAGAAAAGCGCTATATACTTAAGTACAGCCCATTTACATTTACTGTACATAGTCTTAGGCAGGTGTGAAAGTCTTAGGCAGGAGTGATAAATGCTGTGAACAAAGAATGCTTAAAAAAATATAAATAATGATTGTTTATTTTTATCAATTTACAAAATGCAAAGTGAGTTAACAAAAGAAAAATCTAATTCCCACCAGTATTTGGTGTTACTACCCTTTGCCTTCAAACCAGCGTCAATTCTTATAGGTACACTTGCAAAAAGTCAGGCAACGATCGTAGACGCAGTGGTCGGCCAAGGAGACTTAGTGCAGCAGATGAAAAACACATCAAGCTTATTTCCCTTCAAAGTCGGAAGATGTCCAGCACGGATATCAGCTCAGACCTGGCAGAAACCAGTGGGACCAGAAACACCCATCTACTGTCAGGAGAAGTCTGGCCAGAAGGGATCTTCATGGAAGAGTTGCAGCCAAAAAGCCATACCTCTGACATAGAAACAAGGCCAAGCGACTCAACTATGCACAAAAACATAGTCGGAGTGACGGCTTTTTGGCTGCAACTCTTCCATGAAGTTCACTTTACTGTGCCAATCCCTGGTTGGACCTTTACTAGAGCCAGCAGGTGGTAACCATCATACCATCACCATAGCATATGCCTGAATACTACTTTGGTAGACCAACAGTTTTCAAATTTGCTAGCATAAAATATCGTAAATCTAAATCGTACAATAGCTTTATCCATACAACTTGAATGCCAATCCTCAATGATGTAGAATAAGTGCAACATTAAGGAGAATGGATGGAAACTTTTTCTTCTTTTCTGGTTATCAGACTGCTTCACTGCGTGTGTGTGTGTGAGAAAGTCAGCAGAGTGGTACAGCCTGCCTCAGTAGCTGGGATGGTTCCCAGCTCCCCACTTGGCCCACTAACAGTTGTTCTTCGACAATAACAGAGGAAGTCATTTCTCCTCGAGCAATAACATCTGCTACCTGTTACATACAAACACACACAGGGAAGTATATTAACATACATTAGGTCCCAAGGCTAAACCCGACGTCCTCACCATCTCGGCATTAACTCACCGCACACACAAACAGTCATACATTCAGGCACACACACTCTTTTGAAGCCTAAACATCTCAGCTTCCCATCTTACACGTGAGAGCAGAATATTTTACACACACACGCACGCGCGCACACACACAGCCGCTATCTCTTCTATCAGGGTTTCTGTGTGTGTGACGCTCCCTTCCACACGTACATTGCAGGCCTCTATCTCTGCTTTACTATGTTTAGACCACTTCACCTGCAACTACACAGCTCCCCCCCCCAACCTCCCATATCTAGACACTCCTTACATATCTGCCTTCATCATCTCGATAATGCCCCCACCTACCTACACACATGGTTACACACAGCCCCAACAGATATAAACAACCCTATCAGGACTACATTAAGTCTGAAAACCACTTGGATCCCTTGGATTCCATGTATTTACATACAGTCAGGTGGTCCGGTGAAAACGTGGGTCTTTGCATTCATTTTGAATGAAGGTAGTGCATTAAGGATGCGGGGACTCACAGATTCAACCCATCACCCCCCTGTGCTGGCGAATCCGGTAACTGGCTATCTGACATGACATTTTGAGACAGTAGGAGAGTCCGGTGCAGTTAAGAAGAAAGATCACTGCACAAGAAAGTTTTAAATCACTATGGGCCCTATTTTGCACCCGGTGTAGTGCAGCACAAAGCCAGACACCAGGGTCTATGTTATTTTAAGAGCATCCAGCACCCACGTCGTTTAAATAGCAAATGCAGCTGCGCTCATCTGTGCACCCATGGGCGTGCTGGTCTTATAGGGAGGTGTGTTCAGGTGCATTCTCGGCGTGTTGCTTTCTTGAGGCAGCGGGAAGTGATCGCGCAATTAACCAACAATAACCTGGTCTACAGTCAATAGCGCAGCATTTTATTGTTATTGTAACGCATAAGCGCATTAATAAAATGTGCTTAGTCTCGTGCACAGCGTGCACACACACACACACACACACACACACACACACACACACACACACACACACACACACACACACACACACACACGCAAAAGATTACATGTAAAAATGTCACGGTGCAATCTGCCATCATAATAGCAATGCGCAAGTACAAATGGACCTGGCTGTTAAAAGGAATGGAAGATGACAATCTGATTGGTTTATTGCAAATTACGCCCCAAAACACACCTATGACTTAATGAAGACACTAAGTACAACCCTTTTGAACCATGTGGCCGGCGCACAGACCCTTTTTTCCACCATCTAACTAGCAGAAGTGGATTTGGACACGCCCTAAACGCACCTGCACCATGTGCTTCATGTCGTGCGCTTAGATTGTTAAAATGGGGCCTTATGAGGGTAAAAAAACCAAACCTAAGCACTCATCGGAGCCGTCTTGATGAATGTTGTATTATAATTTCCTAGTATTTGTTATTTATTGTGTCTTCTATTGTATCTGTTTTATTTTACTGTGAAGTACTTTGGTAGGCCTCGGCCTTGGAAATGTGCTATATAAATAAATATGATATTGACATTGACATAAAAGGGCGCTATGCAGTTTGGGCCATTTCTCTGTTTTTTTGCTCGCAGGTATCTCTACAGACCTCCCCCTACAGCTTCAGAATAGATATTTGGCAGTTCTGATGTTTTCTTGTGTGTGACCCCTCTCTCGGTTAGTCTGCCATTTCCTCTTTCTCGTTTTCCCCGACAATGGTTTGCTAGCTTTCTGCTTCTTTTTTGCCGGCTCAGCCATGACGGTAGTGTGGAAAACTCCATCGCTACCTTGTTTGCTGGTTCCTGAACGGGGGTGTGTACGTGTGCGGTGCAGTGAAGCAATTCATTAGATCGCGGGACCTGATATCACGCCATACTTCCTGACACTGAGGCGGCCCAAAGTTGCAAGGGTGAGACAAAAAGCGAGACAAACACCATTCAACTTGAAAGAAGTCATAACCATTCCAATGACTCCAAAGCTGTTCAGTTAAGTAAATAAGTTATTAAATAACAGTTATAATAATAAGTCAGTAAATTAAGCTAAAAAAACTGCATAGTTCCCCTTTAAGTTTAACGCTGACTGTTTCCTGCAACAAGCTCCAGAACAAAGAACAGTCCCTCAGTCTCTTTTCTTTTTCTCTGTGAAATTAAACTGCCTTCAAGTGCGGTCGAAAATGTCAAGATCTATAAACACCCCAGCGGGAAACAATAATTGTGAAATATATGTATGTGTTTGTATGTGACACTCCCACCACCGCACCACCACAACCCTGTGGTGGTGCAACCCGCTTTGTTTGGCCTGAACGCACCCTTACACCGTCATGGTGAAATTCCCTGCTTTTCAGAAAAAGATGAAACAGAGAGTTTGTCCCCCACTAGAGGTTTTCCATTGTACAATAGTATCATGGTATTTCTTATATGGTGCAGCAGAAGAGCTGTATTCATTAGGTGAAGCTGCACACAGTGTATGAGCTGCGATGGGCTGGCGTGTTTCTTGAAATGGCCAAGGAAGGGCTGCAGAATAAGCTGTGCTATAACCCATACAGACATGTTTGTGTCAGTGTGGGTGCGACATACTCGACATCTTAACTCTCTCTTCTGGATGGGTAAAATCCCAAAGTGTGAATTAGTGAAGAGAAGAGCTAGAAACAGGGCTTAAAATTGGCACATGCAAAACTGCCAAATGGGCCTCCTACCTCATGTGTGCATTTACATTTATACAAGGTGCAAACTACAACGATTATTTAAAGGATGTGCCTGAATATTTAACAGCACCACTCCTGTCCTGAGAGTGGGGATGTGTGTTGTTTTTATTCTAATGGTGGGGGTTTGCTTGTACTACTACAACTACTGGTGTATACAATTTGCTGTAAAACAAAATGACATGAAAACAGGTAGCTGATGGTATAGTACACACGACGCATGACAAGACTTGGAAATGGTGAGGATGAGACACAAAGAACACAAGACAGGACAAAGAAGCTACCTCACGATAAAAGATTCACTACATGGGACTAAATTACACAGGGGCAGCACACAATGTGATCTCGCCCTTTGTATGGGAATGGGAGAGGCACAGAGAAACAGACAGTAGCAGAAGGAGAAACAGACAGGAAGAAAAGATGCCAAAGACATTTTAAAAAGGACCGGCAGGAAGCAGACAAACACAGAGACAGAGGGGAAATACATAGAGATGGAGCTGAAGACAGATCTGGGGAAGCTCCACACATGGCGACCGTGAAAGGAAAGCCAACTAAAATCCACTCTCCTCCTGAAATCTCTTCTAAGCCTTTAAGAGGCCCACCTCCCCTCCTCCTCATCCTTCATGCCATCCTTTGCCTTCATCCCACAGCAGACCTCCCTGCACTCCAGACCGCTATCAAACCATAAGTGATGTAGAAAACGGGGCAGTTTCCAGTCTTTGTGTTGACCCTTCAGCCCGGTTCTTACCGCTCCACACCCCCTGCTCCCAAACCGACCCCATCAGTGGTGTTCAATAAAAGGCTGGGGAAACTCCCTCCCCCTTTTTCTTCTGCGTGTGTTGATATTACCGGCAGACTGTTTGGTTGTGTTTGTCAGAGTGTGATGACAGAACTAAACACTGGTATTTACCCTGCGATAACCGCCTTGTCTGGACAGGCTCTGTGTGGAAACTGGGTGTGTGGGACAACAGACTCTGTGTGTGTGTGTGTGTGTGTGTGTGTGTGTGTGTGTGTGTGTGTGTGTGTGTGTGTGTGTGTGTGTGTGTGTAAGTGTGTCAAGGCTCGATGCTCCATATCTATCATCTCTGTGTGGGTGTGCACATACACATGTTTTGATAACCGCTTTGGTAATTGCATTTTTATGTTTTGTCTTTGTTGAGTGAAAACGTCTCCCGTCCAGCTGTGAAGAGGTTCGTGTTTCAACTTGAAATAAAAGGACAATAAACTCATTAATAAACCGAGGACATTCAATCCTAAGAATGATTGGAACTGCAAATACAGTACAAGGCTGCTTTGATTAGTTCAAGATGTGAGTTTATCAGAAGCAAATGATGCATAACATACGGGAGTGTATAATAACATATGAGACATGCATCTCTTCATATTTTAATAGCTACACAATTCCAAGACTGTACACCGAGTTTGTTTTCTTAAAGGACCCATGACATGGTGGTCTTTGGATGCTTTTATATAGACCTTAGTGGTCCCCTAATACTGTATCTGAAGTCTCTTTTATATAGACCTTAGTGGTCCCCTAATACTGTATCTGAAGTCTCTTTTATATAGACCTTAGTGGTCCCCTAATACTGTATCTGAAGTCTCTTTTATATAGACCTTAGTAGTCCCTAATACTGTATCTGAAGTCTCTTTTATATAGACCTTAGTAGTCCCTAATACTGTATCTGAAGTCTCTTTTATATAGACCTTAGTAGTCCCTAATACTGTATCTTAAGTCTCTTTTACATAGACCTTAGTGGTCCCTATTACTGTATCTGTTTGAAAGCCATGATGTCTCTCAAGTGGGGGGCCAAAATCTCTGGGCGGGAAAAGTGGATTTAGGGGAGACAAACTTGCCCCCTATAAGGTCATAAGGCACAAGATTCCAGATCAGCCCATCTGAGCTTTCATAGAGGATGAGCAGGGCTCGGTTTGCACCTATCACCATTTCTAGCCACTGGGGGACCATAGGCAGGATGGGGGAACACATATTAATGTTAAAAAACCTCATAGTGAAATTTTCATGCCATGGAACCTTTAAGAGGATACTTTGCCAATATTCTAACCAAATTTGTATCATAATAATGTTGGTAGTATGTAAAAATGAACCATGTTAAAATGCCATCTCACTAGTGCCAAGATCTCCCTTCTCACAGGCCAGCAGAAAAACTCTGATGAACTGTACGATCACTAAAGGGCCACTACACCAGGTACACCTGCACGTGTTCAATGCAACAGCTCTGCCATGAAGTCTACCTTTACAAAGTGTATGCCCATATTCAGTTTTTGCTGACATTGCAATGACTACATGAATTAAATGTGCATTGTTGACGTCACTGATAAAGAGGTATTTTTGTGCTTCCCATTTACACACATGAGGTGTGCAGACTATTAGAATGACCTCTGACCTCTACTCTCTAGTAGAATGCAGACCACCATCACTAACTACGACTGACAAACAGCATCCTGTTTTGCTAAATCCTGTTAGGATATCCCCGATGAAAATATTCTGTCTGACCTCAATGAAATAAAAAAGGTGGGACAAAAAATGATTAGCTACTTCACTCTTTATTTTCTGCGTCCACTAGATCAGGGGTTCCCAAAACTTTCAGCCCACAACCCCCAAAGTAACGGTGCAAGTGACTTGCGACCCCCCCACTATAAACGTATGTAAACATTGCGCGCAACCACGCACGCACTATAGGCGTATCCCAACATGAGCATATTGACAACACAAAATAACACAACAGCCATAACATTATTCTACAGTAATTTAGTCATTACTTCAATTTGAACTAAACCTCACCTAATGAGATGGATGTGCAATATGTTTGGAGCACAGCAAGTCCAGTCTTGGTTTAATGTTGGAGACCGCTACTTGGAGATCCTCCACCACATTCAGTCGCGATCTGTATTTATTTTTAAAGGTACATCAGTGCCAAGAAAGTCTTTCGCACAAGTAGGTAGTGCCAAACGGCATCAGCACATCCAAAGCCGCCCTGGATAGCTGTGGGTATTCCCTCTCAACTGAAATCCAAAACTCAGCCAGCGTCTTATTAAACGCTGTCTTCAAGGTCCGGTCGCTTGACAGTTCAACCAATGCGTCCTCCAGCTCGGATGTCGGATGATTTGCCCTCGTCTCAAATCAAAAGAGCTGTTCCCTTTTTATTTATGTGCTTGGTTTTATTTTAAATTTAGCCACTAGTTTCATCTTGTGTTAAAATCATGGCTAACATTCGCTATTTCTAATCGTTTTTATATTTTTATTTTATTTCTGGAAATCAACTTGCGACCCCCCCTCTCCGGCTCGCGACCCCCCTGTGGGTCCCGACCCCCACTTCGGGAATCACTGCACTAGAGAGCACTCGTGGTTTTAAGAGAAAGGCCTAAGCCATTCGGTGTATTCTCAACCAAATGTTGAACAGAGAGCGCCATCTAGTGGACTCAGAAAATAAAGACACTGGTTCACAAAGCTTCATTCGGCCATCACTACTTTACACATAACAGCCACCAAATTCCCAGAGAGTTTAACTAAAACCACTCTGCAACTGATCAGCATCTTTAATAGGTTTCACTATTTTAATCTGTCAATTAATTTAGCAATAAATCAATTAATCTTTTAGTCTAAATATAATTTTTTTTTTCAAATGCCCATTGCGAGTACCCGGTTGAAGGGGAAAAATTCAATTGACCATGATACAAAACAGCAAAAAGCAACAAATCCTTACATTTGAGAAGCTATGTGTGTGTGTGTGTGTGTGTGTGTGTGTGTGTGTGTGTTGTGTGTGTGTGTGTGTGTGGGGTGTGTGTGTTTCAACATACTTTAGAATCCTACAGTGACAATCAGGGTATGATTCCAGCCTTTCATCATTAAATAAACCCTTGTGGTCATTTAAAGGACTTGGGATTACAGCCCCCAACGAAATGTTATGGCATATGTTATGTATATACGAGTGTACTGGTTTACGTTGATGTGTGCGTGGGTGCAGACCTGCAGCAGAGTCCCGTGGATGTGGTTGTGTTGGATTGTGGGTCCGGGCGCTGCAGGGAGCTCCTGCAGTAACGTGGTGACGGTGGATGGGACCTGGGTGACCAGCACAAAGGGGACGAGGGCCCGAGCCGCCATTTCTCTGGTCCGATACACCGCTGAGTGGCCGCATCTGCAGAGAACACACACACACACACACACACACACACACACACACACACCCACACACACACACACACACACACACACACCACACACACACACACACACACACACACCACACACACACACACACACACACACACACACACACACACACACACACACACACACACACACAGCATTAGTTTCATGGAAAATTGCGTTATCATAATCTTTTACTGTTGTATTATGTAACGTTGCATATTTGAGATAATGGAGGAAGTTATGCAATGTTTCTAATTCACAGGCCATGTGTTGTTGTTGTAACTGTTGGGTTTCATTTATTTCACAGCTGTAACTGTTATGAAAAATAACTTTTCTGAGTGTTTAAAATGACTGTGTATTATTATTATTATTATTATTTTGTTTTCCAGCCAGGTTATGTAATGGACAAATGACAAATTTACTAATTTCATTTGGAAAGTTGGTCGCTATTTTTATGCGCACTTTATGTAACATCTCCATCTTCCTCCCTCTTGTTGTCTCTCTCTCCTATTGCAAAGGCAAAAGATCCGAACCTAAACAGCTCCCAGGCCAGCAGATGGCCGACACACTCAAACTCAAAAAAGAAATCCAAAAATCCATCTATCAAGGAAATAATCTATTCCATGTTGGCTTTGCCCACAGATATCGCTCTCCCTCTATTTCTTTCTCACATACAAACACACAGGGCAGTTTACAGTATCCACCGGTGATGGAGAATGTGGCCAGTTACCCTGAGTGCAGGCTAAAATTAACCTTGTTTACAAGCTGATAGTCTTTCCTTATCCAATGTCATAACACTACCATAGCTGACGCGAGGCAAGGACATGACCAAGACGTGAATGAGATGAGAGGAGAGGAGGGGAGGGGAGGGACAGATCTAAAGGGTCCGAAAATGAGCTATGCTGCATTCACGTGGTGTTGGAAAACTGACTTCTCAACTGGGGAAAAATGAATGTGAACCAAGTCGGAACCGCTCGGAAAGTCTGACTTGGCGAGTTGCTGTCATATTATGCAGTAAAATGGCAGACTAAAGTAAATGTCGGGTTCATGGTAAGAACGTTTTTTTTTTTTTAGTTTTGCATATCAATTTGTTTCTCACGTGTAATTTGTGATATGGTACTAGGTTGTACCTAAAGGTAGTGCTTAAATGCTCGGTGAAATTCCACAGTACTAACAATAGGTTGAAAGGCGGCAGTTCATTTTCACATTCACAACATAACACAAACACATATGGACCTAACATATTTCAAAAAAATGCAAGTTAAAATGGTTTTGTGTGCCAGGGAGCTACAAGAAAACTGGCCGTAGTTGATTAATTTGTTTCATTCTGCTCATTACACATCTAATTTGGCTGCCTATGAGAATCCCACATCAAAAAAGGCACGCGGGGGAAAACACCTAAAGAACAGATGCTGCTTCATATTGATGCCCAACATAATGCTTATGTGGCCTTTAGGCTGTTTGCAGCACGAAAGAACATTCTGTCCAGATAAGGAATATGGACTGTCTGGAAGTCTCAACTTAGAGCAACAAATGTATTCAATGAGCTCTGAATACATATATACATACTGTGCAGTCACATGGGGGCAGAGTCAAGCATACGCTTACATATAATACATGCATACAGCGTCAAGGAGGACAAGGTCTGGGATGGCGTTAAAGCTGGCTGTGGAGGCCAAACAAGCAGCTCAGCTCAGAGAAACTCGGATCCATCACTTCAACGGTATGCAGAGATAAAAAGGAAGCTTGCTTTTTGGATTTTGGTATGAGAGAAGGTGTGTTATGTCACGTTAGTAGACTCAAACTTCACAAGTTCATTTTTTTTCTTCATTTTTTGTATGCACAAAACATATTTTGTCAACAGATCCACTGCTGTCAAAGACGGGAAAAGACACAAGACTTGAAATCTATATGGACTTCAACAAAGAAAGGACAGTTTGCATAGGAGCATCAAGTCAACAAATGCTCTTCCACCTGCTGGGAGCATGCCTCACACACACACACACACACACCCCAAGACCCTGTATTAAAGACGGACAACAGTTTGCATTCCTGAGCTCCACAAGCCCCTACATGTGAATTTATGAGCGCACGCACACACACCACACCACACACACACACCACACACACACACACACACACAACACACACACACACACACACACACACACACACACACACACACACACACACACACACACACACACACACACACACACACACCACACACACACACACACACACACACACACACACACACACACAAATGACCTAAATCTATAAATACATTCTTTACTTTCCACCCCTCCCAGCCCCCATTTGGGGCCCATATGTTAACTATCTGTGCTAATTTGTCCCATTGAAACACTTTTGCAAAAGGAAATGACAGTTTGGAAGGGTATAATTTTAGAAACAGGGCCGTCCCCTGTGGGGGTCAGAGGCAGACTGCTGACTGGCATGGAGCGAGTCATCTGGGCCTCATTTTGCAGAACTGGGAGAATAATTTCCACCACAGAGACTGTAGCATGTTCGCTAAACAAGTCCCGGCAACAAAAGTCTGTCACTGAAGACGAAGGGAAGTGGTGACATAAGTGGTGACATAATTAAAACTATTTTGCTTCTTTCATTTATATGGACACGATGTAGCTGTCTAAACACAATCATTCTTTCACTTTGATTGACTTTAAAAAAAGTTTACTTTCAAAACACTATCTGTAGAATTTGAATGGATGTTTTGTTGAGTTGTCTTTGGCGCCCACAGTGTCAGTATAAAAAAAAGACTAAGGCAAGATACATTTGTATTTCTTCACCTGACAAGCATCCCACCCAAAAAGTATGAGAGCGTACACATCCAACATACTACAAAATAAGAATGTAGGGCAGTAAATTCCCTTAAGTACAGTACTTGAGTAAATGTACTTAGTAACCTTCGAGCACTGTTGTAAAAAAGTATGCACATAGTGATTTTAAGCGTGTAAAAAGCTTTACACAAACAAGTTGCCGCTTTGAGGTATTTACCTTCTTTCACAGTCATTTGACTAAAACATAAATACAACTTTAGGGCTAAAATACCTTAAAATGAATAACCAAAAAGCATCTACAAAGTAATAATACAGCACCAAATGTGACCTACTGTTAGCAGTTCTAAATGTTGGTGGGCCCAGATTGCCAGACAAGGTACTGTATCAGTTTACATTCGGAAATTTGAACGTGGAACAAAAAGTTTTACTGTCCACAGTTCATGCCAAACCAACAAGATGACAATAACATGAGCACTGAGGGAAAATACACAGCATCTATGTTGGGAAGGAAATGGCCCTTTTATCGAGTCTGACTTGGTTTATTTACTGTGCCCTTTCAAAAGAAATGAGATACGAGTCAGTGAGGACGAGAAAGTAAGGGAGTGAGGCAGGGAGGGCGAGGAGAGATTCCCGTACTGGATATCACAAGAGATAAATCACAATCAAGACTCTTTAGCATGAAGCCAGAGAGAGAATGAAGAAGAGGGAAAAGAAAGAAGCTGAAAGAGAGACATTGGAAGGGGGTTAGGACGAACTTGAAGACGTCAAGGGCTGGAATGAAGCAGCCGTAAATTATATGGAGAAAGAAATGTGTCCGTTGGTCATCATTCTTCCGGTTCTTTGTAGTCATCCTCATCAATCTCGTCATTCCTAGACTTCGTCATAAACCAGGCAGGTGTGACGCATGCAAAGGCCAGGCAGAAAAAAGGAATGTCAAAAATCGTGCAGAGTCGTTTGAGGGCAGATAGATAAAAATGGCGTGTGGTGTGATGGACGGGTAAAGGGGAAGAATTATTAGGCAGGTTGCTCCGTCCTGTCAACAGAAGAGGAGCCAAGCTACATCTGATCCCTGACGGGTGGCGGGTCAGATCATGTGACGAGAGGGAAGAAGAGGACGGGGGTGACAGCCGTCGACCTCATGCAAGCACGTCCGCACACGCCTGGGGAAGAAGAGTCGGGGGGGATGGGGGAGGCTTGGTGAAGAGAAACACGGCTGGAGCCAAAGAAGTCAGAGCCGGGCTATATTTAACATTTCCAACATGTGGGCTTCATTTGGGTGGATGTGTGTGCAGCATACCTTCTCGGACAGCCAGCGAGTCAGTACTCAAGCTATCGAGCAGTTTCCTGCACTCGCAATAGATGGGCTCTTAAAGGAGTTTCTTAAAGATTCCACTAAACGACTGATTCGCTCAAATAAAACATATCTGGTAAATCTGTCCATCGGAAACAAGGAGTAACTGATTTTGAAGAACACATGGCTTCTTTTGGAAACGTTGCACATTCACAGCTCCAAATGGTCCATGTTTAAAGGCCCCCCGTGATCCCACTTTCCTTTCCATTTGTCGCCTTCCGACCAGTCTGTCAATAAGGCAAACCGGATGAACGTATGGTGTCCCACTAAGAGTGGAGCGGTCTAGCCAAACTCTGTGATTAAGGAAAAAAACGTCCCCAGTTTTAATAAACAGCATCATGGACGACGGTTAAACATGGATATTATTAGAGCATCATTCTATTGGGAAGCTTTACAAAACACTGATGATGACTGTTTACATAGATTTTGTTTTTATGTCTTTACATTTGAGCTGGGAAAAACAGCTGTGGTTTAAGTAACAGCAAGTTTTGCCAAATTATTGTGTGATTTTAATAAACAGGACTATTTTGTTAGTTATTTTAAAGTGGCCATATTATGCATATTATTCAGGTTCATAATTTTATTTTGAAGTTATGCATTTATACGTTTCATTTTCAAAAAACACCGTATTTTTGTTGAACTGCACATTGCTGCAGATCCTCTTTTAACCCTGTGTGTTTAGGTCTTTGCTTTAGCTCCAGAGTGAGACATCTCACTTCTATACTATCTTTGTTGGGAGCTGCACATGCTCAGTAGCTCGGTAAGATCCATCAGCTAGATAACTCTTTCTCCAACTTTGGTCAGTCCAAGGCAGGATCAGCTGGGAGACTTCTTCTAGACCAGGGCCACTTGTGGAAAACCTGCAGAACAGGGACAGGAACTAGAACAGGGACAGGGAGTAGTTCTTTTCGAGATGATGGTAAACTAGTGGGTGTTGTAGCAGTGTTTTGCCATTGAGAATGATTTAGTATGCTACGGTCAGCCACCTTGTCTCGGCTAGTGACGTAGAAAGCCGTGCCGATGTTGATAGCATGGATAGTTTTTTCCCCAAGTTTGTATGCGTGTGGAAGCACCATAGACACAAAATAACACCCCAAAAAAGGGATTATTTCTTTAAGGGAGAAGGTGGTGTTAAAGGACAGCTTTAAATTTTTTCAAGTCCTTCTTAAAACCCACATGAACACATTGAAAAGGGTTTTGCTTTCTGTTATCCCCCCAACGGTTCAAACTGGCCAGTAAAAGCTCTCCAAAGAGGCTTTCACTGTAAGCGATGGGGCACATAATCCACGCTCCCTGCAAACATAACTAAAGCTAATCTGAAGCTAATATGAGCATTCAGCAAATTGATGATATCTTCTAAAGTGTCTTATGAGTTTAAAATTCCCTCTTTGTGTTTAATTAAGGGCGTGGCCACTTTGGAGTGACAGGTGGATGTCATCGCAGGAGGCGAACATGGACTGTAATCTTCATTCAGCACGTTTCAGCTCAACACACACTCCACCATTTTGCCCAATTTTTTTAATTATCTGGCGTTATCCGCCCACTTTGAGCTTAGTTTTGGCTCTTCAGGAACCTTTGGTAACTTCAACGAGACTACGTCCTTACTTAACTACATATTTGATGTACTCGTACTTTACTTTTCATGCCACTTTCTACTTCTACTCCGCTACAATTCAGAGAAAAATATTGTACTTTTTACTCCACTACATTAATCAACTTTAGTTACTTTACAAATTAAGATTTTTTCACATAAACACACAAAATAAGATGTGTTATTATAAATATTCCTACCCAACAATATACGGGCCTACAAGTACAGCTGAACTGATTAGCCGATTAATTACCTAGTTAAGTTGAGTTTCTAAAATGTGAGAAGCTTTTTGCATTGAGTACTTTTACTTTAAATACTTTAAGTATGTGGCCGGGTTAGCTCAGTTGGTAGAGCAGGCGCACATACTGTATATAGAGGTTTACTTTGCTGCATGTCATTCCCCCTCTCTCTCCTTTCATGTCTTCATCTGTCCTGTAGTATTAAAAGGACTAAAAAAACTGAAGTACACTTTCCTGACGATACATATTTTTACTTAAGTAACCTTTTCAACGTAGGACTTTTACTTTTAAGAGAGTATTTTTTACAGTGCGATATTAGTACTTTTACTTAGGTAAATATAAATACTTGTTCCACCACTGCACATAAAACATATCAGTACAGGTTGTACAGTTATTTTGTAAAAAATTAAAAAAGGTTGCAAACCGGGTTGCTGATAAACCTAATATCAATTTGTCTGTCAGACAAAACAAGACATTTCAAGATGCTTCTTTTGGCTTTATTTGGGCCTATTTTCTGACATTTAGTGGATCAAACTGTTAATAGAGAAATGAAAGTAATTGTTTCAGTTAAGCGCATTCATACCGAAACATAAAGTAAAGAAAGGAGGGTCTGTGTATTATTGCTGTACAGTAAATCTGATTCAGAACTTGACGGTGGTTTCCAGGATCTGTCTCTTATGACCTACTACATACTGGTATTCCTATTTTAGACCTCAGATCTGAGTAGTCATTTTTTAAAGGGCTGTTGAAGGGTATAACTTAGTTTTATGATTAGGATAAAGACTTTTTAGATAAGGCATGTGGTTGTGATGTGAAAGGTTAAAGTTTGCAGGTGGAGAATTATTAGTATAAGGTCAATGACACGCATTCTCACAAGAATAGTAACACAAATAAAAGAGGTGCTTGAGTTGTATTATCAGGTGCAGCAGATTAACATGTACCAATACTATTTGTAGACTTCCACATTTAAGGAATGTAAAAAAGGCAGGCCTTAATCACAGTTTCCCATTCACCTGTAAGGTTTTACTCCCCAGTAAACAGTGAGTAGAGTTCAGATAAAAACTCGTCACAATCTAATCAACAGCTGCCACACAAGACGATACACGCAACAACACAGAAACTCGCTGGAGAGACCAACTCAGACTACAGAGGTGTTTTGTCTTATTATTCCAGAAACATAAAATCCGACCAACACAGACAAAAACTTTCTCATGCTTGGCCAATTTCCTATATGCTGGATTCACAGTCAAGGAATGATGAGACACAAGTTCATAGAAAAGATGCAGAAGCACCTGTGCAAACAAACCACACAAAAAATATCCACACACACACTACTGTTTAGTCTGCAGGTGTTTTGTCTTGGTGATTGTTCTATACTTGGAAGGAGTTTTGGTTCAGAGAAAGATTGTATGAAAGGTTTATCACGGCTGAGAGAGCAGGTCGGTGACCCTCGTGGATTTGATAGAGCGTTCCCCATGCTGTTTTTTTTTTTTTCAACCTGTATATGAGCGTTGCAGCTGACTGGCAACACATTCTCATTGATAGTGATGACACAAGGGAGGAGCTGCTGAAAGGGAGAGCATTACACCCTGTTCTCATACTGCGTTTTGCTCTGCTGCTCACTGAGCAGCTCTGCTGGGACTCTTAAGGCCGTGACACACCAACTTGATAATCGGCCGTCGGACAGTCTGGCGAGGTCAGTGACTCGAGTCTGTAGGGTGCGTTCTGTGCCGTCGTCTGTTCGGAGCGGCCCAGAGGGGTAGTCGGCCTTCGTTTTGGCCGACCTGACATGGTCAGTTGGAAGGCGGGCACTGCCGACAGTCGGACTTAAATGACCAATCTGATTGGCGGAGTGCAAACCCAGTAACAGAAATTTCCAGAGAAACCAGGCCCATGTGAAGCATTCGTCCAATCAGCTGCCGGTTTTCATTTTTCATTAGCTCCACCTGCTGTTATGGAGACGTATTTCATCTCAGTATGTTCAGAGTCACTTTTTTTGACCAACTTGCGGAGACTGATCAGTCCAACTACCTTTTCTGCCGAGGGTCAGCCGTCTGCTTGGCGTGTCAGGGGCTTTAGAGCACTTAGGAGTGGAAATGATTGTTTAAGGACACTTTCAACTCTTTTATGATGGAGGGGAGTGATTTGACATAAGCATAGTACCAGTGTGTATCCGGTGTGAGTACACTGTATGCAGACCGTCTATAATCTAACTATAAATCAAGGAATCTCTTTGCGTATGTGTGTCTCCCACATGCTCAGTAGAGCAGTGGGGGGTTGCAACCTCCCTTGATGTAATAAGAGAGCCCAAGCATGTCTTCGCAGTGGGCTACCGGTGTCATGCCAGAAGTCAAAATCCGTCAAAAACTGATTGCGGTCTACCCTACCCTAAATTATTAAATTAGTCCCAAACACGTTAGATGAATGCCCGGGCTCTTGGGCTCTCCAGCACGTCGTTTTGTTGCCGGCGGTTGTGCACATTGCTACAGCCGTTCTGCACGCTGCATGCTTAAAGAGCATCAGGCAACCTCCCAACCCCGCCCACATCAATACCTGGATGTCGGACAGCTAGAAGAAAAAAAGGGGGCACGCAGAATGTCTAGATGAGCCACAGCCGAGTCGCTCCTGATTGTAAAATTGTAAGTGTGTGTGTGTTGGGGTGCTTATTCCCTGGAGTTCCTACTGTCTTTTTTCACCCAGCAGGTTTCCTTAGATTAGGGTGGCACCTAAATCATGGTTGCAGCTGTCCCAATGGTCCTGCTCCGCGCCCTACTATGCCCTGTTACACCCTGCTCCGCTCTGCAGTGTCCTGCTACACACTGCTATACTCTAGTTAGGTCCATGTAAATTATAGAGGGGTCTGGACCTAGTCTATCTGTAAAGTGTCCTGAGATAACTCTTTTTATGATTTGATACTATACATAAAATTGAGATGTGTGTGTGTGTGTGTGTGTGTGTGTGTGTGTGTAGACTGAGACCCACCTAATGATGAAAGGCATGAAAGGAGCCAGACCCAGAGGTGAAGATGATCCATCCATGGGAGAAGGGTAGAGTCGACTGAGCACGAGCAGCAGCAGGAACAGACTGGGGTGAAGCTTCACATGACCACTGTCACTAAACACACACACACACACACACACACACACACACACACACACACACACACACACACACACACACACACACACACACACACACACACACACACACACACACACACACACACACACACACACACACACACACACACAGTCAAAAGATTTATAAAATATGGTCGAAGGGTGTAGCCAGGGCCAGAGAAGAAGATTAAATCTGCACAGTCCTGCATAGATTGTGTTTCTCATTAACGTGAAATGGACAGAAAGAAAAAGCAGTCCAGTGAGAGTGACATTCTCTTCACCTCTTCACCACAACACAGCGCTTTCTACAGTTACTGTGGTGTCTTCCTGATTTTAGCAGCTTTTCCCTTTTCAACTTTCACAGAACATCCGACTCCGCCTCCAAGGTGAGCTAAAAGTTGCCCTAAAAATCTAATTATTTTCACTGCGGAGAGAAAGAGACACACCCACCCACCCACACCCACACACACTTTATGGAGCTAGAACAGTGACAGTAACCTGTGGTATTGAAAATAAAATTTGGCATTGAAACAACAAATATCGGCATTGAAAACTGTTGAACTGAAGGATAAAACACAAACATCAAAAAGTAATAATCTCATAATCCTATGATATTATTTCACTTTGACATTTGTTTGCATCATGATAGGTTTTTCAATGTCAATGTCAATTTTTTCTTGATGTCCGTGTCTTTTCAAAGACAGTTTTTTTTTACGCTGACAAGATTTTTACAATGTCACTGTTTTCAGTTTGAACTTTCTGTCCCTGTTTTGGCATAGGGAGGAGGGGCCTGATGGGAAGGACAGAGGGCGTGGCTTGTGGGAATTTACATAGGCTACTGGCGAGAGACCGCACCTCCATAGGAATCCTGCCATTTTTTCACACAGAAGCAGGCTGGTTTAGTGTTAACTTTTAATGTAGTTTGTCAGTGAATGCGTCCAGCCTTTTAGTGAGTGTGTGATTTGCCTAGAAACCTATTATGTGAAAAAATGGCCGATATGAACAGACTTACTTGAGATTTGGAGGTTCCAGGTGAACGTGTGGAAGACATTGCAGATATGCGGTTTTAACAACTCTGGGAGGATTCGTCTGGAGGTGCGGTCTCTCGCCAGTAGCCTCTGTAAGTTACCCGTAAGCCACGCCCCCAATATCCCTCCCCTCAGGCCCCTCCTCCCTATGCCAAAACAGTGACAGAAAGTTGAAACTGAAAACAGTGACATTGTAAAAATCTTGTCAGCGTAAAAAAAAAAAACTGTCACTGAAAAGACACGGACATCAAGAAAAAATTTACATTGACATTGAAAAACCTATCATGATGCAAACAAACGTCAAAATGAAATAATATCATAGGATTATGAGATTATTACTTTTTGATGTTTGTGTTTTATACTTCAGTTCAACAGTTTTCAATGCCAATATTTGTTGTTTCAATGCCAAATTTTATTTTCAATACCACAGGTTACTGTCACTGTTCTAGCTCCATAGCACTTCAGGTAGGAGCAAGATTAAAGAAACTGTCCTGGGCAGGGAATGGATTTTTTTATACATTTAAGTTACAGCAAATTGGGAATTATGCCTATTAGCTTTTTTGCCGAGAGAAGATCGGTACCACTCTCATTACTGTACACTAAATAAAGACAGAGCCAACTTAAAGACAGAGCCAGCAGACAAGAAGCTTAGCTTAGCATGAAGACTGAAAGTACGCTAAAGAGCTAACACTGGCTCTGTCCAAGGTTGAAAAAGTCCACCAACAGTACCAGCACCTCTAAAGATGTCTAACAAATGTTATATCTTGTTTGTTTAATCCATTCAGAACAAATATGTTGTGGTTTTACTTGGAGTTATGTGATGTAACCTGTCTCAGTTCCAGTTTTCATGCTAAGCTAAGCACCTGCTACCTCCAGCTTCATACTGTGTTCAGTGTACGGTCTCTCAGCAAGACAGTGAGTGTATTTCCCGTAAGAATTACATATAATCAACGTTCAATCCACAATATAACAGGGCTGCATTCCTCTAGCACTTTGATACACAGTGCATATCTAAAACCACCCACACTCCAATACACTCTTCTCCTCATCCGTCCTTTTTTATTACCTCCCTCCTTTCCTCCATCCAAATCTCATCACCCGCCAACTGAGTCACAATGGAAACTGTCCGTCTCTGCCAGCGGTTTCACAGTTTCACTCTGACACACTCACAGTGAAGGAAAGGAGGGAGGGGAATGGAGAAACAGACAAGAACTCCGACTACAGCACAAAGTAAGGGAAATGACTGTTGAGCGCCAGGCTTCGCTTTCAGAGCGGTTTTAATACTTCTTGTCCTGCTGTCAGGGTCCAGCTCTTTGGGGGAAGAATAAAGTGGAAATCAATTCCCCAAAAGTTTTGCAGAGTTTCCTATCGGCTGGGGAAGGATTTTTATCTCTAGCACCATTACCCTAGCAGTGTGTAAGGTGAACTTTTCATCTCATGAAAAGGGAATATCACGGGAAACGAGGGTTTACAATGTAGAGAGCGCCTGCATTTAAGCTTTGTGAAGGTCTGTAAGTGTGGTAGGTCTGCTTTTCTGGAGTGTGTGCATCAGGAGGGCAACGTGTCCTCCAGCCCGTCATTGTTTTTCACAGACCCCCTGTGAAAAACAACTTGTGCTTCTCATTACTTCATTCCAAAACACACATGGAGCCTTCCATGGGGACTGCCATAGATCGTCAAGATGGGAAATGGAAAAGCAGCTTAATTAGCAACTGGTCTAGTGTGTGTCAAGCGCAATGGGACAGGATGTGATGTCAGGGAGAGGGGGTTGTAGAGGTGAAATTGCAAACATATTAGGCCTTGTTGGGATACAGCTGGAGGCAGAAACACTTGACAGGATGAGAGAGCGACTCTGTGGCTTTTAACGACATTCTAAAATTCCATGTTGAGCTCCTCCAACTCCTCAATCATCTCCAGTACCCGGGTGTTTGATTAAAGGGTTATTTTAGTTTTACATCTTTTAAACAAGAGTAGAAACAGAACGCTGACCTTAAGTATTTGTGCTCTTCATGTGGAAAGCAGTGAAGAGGAAACAGTAGCAATGACTCAAAAGAAGCTCTAAAGTAAACTAAAGCTTGAGTTTGCCATTTAGTTTCCAGTCAGACAAATAAATCATCAGTTTTATTTAGAAAATTAGAGAAAAGTAGTTGGGATACGATGTGAAAAACTATTTTCTTTGGAAGTGAAAGCTGTGGCAGATAAGACTGTTTGTACTGCGAACGAATCACTGCACAGCAGTTTCAAATGTGGGCACTGACCTGAAATAGTTTCAGATAAACTTGGTTACGTTTGCTACACTGAGATAATAACCTTAGGAATTTGATATGCACGGACAACATTTTTCTTACTAAGTCAGTCTCCTTACCTGCATGCTAGGAGCTCCAGAATATCAATGTCAAAACCAAGAGTTGGTGCATTTAAAAAGACAGCAATAGGGTAAAGTGACAGCTAATAATACTCAAAACTGAAACTATAGAACAAAGAATTCAGCTTTTCTAGCAGTGAAACCGCTCATAAGTAAACAAAATCTTTGACTATTTTAGTCTGGCTTTAGGCCAAGACCAAGTTTGAACATTTAAACAACGTCAATTCACAACAACAACAACAACAACATTATCAACCACACATGGAGTATTAGTATTAGTATTAGTAGTAGTGTAGTAGCAGGTCAAAAAAGAGCTGGATACAACTCAACAGAATGAGATGCCCACACTCTGCTAACTGCAACTGCAACGTTTGAACACATTGACTGGTCAAAGGAGAAATGGCTCAACATTCTGGGGACTGATGAGAGCAAAATTGTTCTTTTTGGGTCTAGGGGCGCTAACATTTTGTCCAACCCCTGCACTGAATTCCAGCCCCAGTACACTGTGAAGACAGTAAAGCATGGTGGTTATGGGGATGTTTCTCCTACTGTGGTGTTGGGCCTATTTATCACATACCAGGGATCATGGGTCAGTTTCAATACATCAAAATACTTTAGAGGTCATGTTGCCTTATGCTGAAGAGGAAATGCCTTTGAAATGGGTCTTTTAACAAGACAATGACCCAAAACACACCAGTAAGTGAGCAAAGTCTTGGTTCCAGATGAGCAGATTGATGTTATGGAGCGGCCACCCCAATCCCAGGACCTCAGTCCCATAGAACACTTGTGGGGTGACATCATAAATGTTGTTTCTGGGACAAAACCCAGTAATGCAGAGGAACTGTGGGATGTAGTTCAATGGTCCTGGGCTGGAATACCTGTTCACAGGTGACTCCATGCAACACAGATGTGAAGCAGTTCTCAGAAATAAGGGTTATGCAACTAATTATTAGTGCGGTGACTCAACGTAAAGCAAACCCTTGAGACAGTTTTCAGTTTAGACAGTAAATGTTTGAGTTTGTAAAGAAAAATGCAAATATTACAGCCTAATATTCCTTTTGATCATACTCACATTTGGTCATGTTTTGATTTGGAATTGAATGTGAAGTGTTCCCAATGCATTGATATTATGGAATTAAAAGCTACTCTAGGGCTTTTGAGCCTTATTCAGTTTTTTTAAACACACTGCTATTATTCTGAACACAACTGTAGCAGAGTGCATGTACTGTACATTACAGCCCCTTTTTGTGGACACCGGAATTGTTTTTTATTCATTAGTGCTTGTTTTGGGGGGAGGGGAAGCATTTGTGGAGGATTACATATTATATAATGTACAGACTCCAAAGTACAACCTTATAGTTCAACATCTCATTTCTATAATCTTTACTATATTGTGACCTATTTTAGGAATACACTTGTACTTAACTTCCACAAGACTGGTCTAAAACCACTAACAGCAGCTCTCTTGTCTCCTGTCCTGCTGTGTATTGCTACAACATGGTGCGGTCGGTCTGTTTGGGTGGCGCGATATGATGAAATGATGTGGGAAGTCAGAGAGCCGAGATCTGGTTCCGTGGGAAATTTGCAAATGTTTTAACAAGGGTCGAAAGGAGTGAGGGGAATTGTGAAAGAGCCGGTCTGCAAGAGCAGTCAATTAATTGGATCCATATTAAGATAAGGCCGCCCTGGGAGCTGTTGGACGACTCCGATGCTTTTAAAAGAGGGAGTTTGGGCTGTGGTGAAAGA
Source organism: Etheostoma spectabile (assembly GCF_008692095.1). Classification (NCBI taxonomy): domain Eukaryota; kingdom Metazoa; phylum Chordata; class Actinopteri; order Perciformes; family Percidae; genus Etheostoma; species Etheostoma spectabile. Next base: position 21,273,947 of record NC_045749.1, on the reverse strand, counting down.
TAAGGTCAATCAATCTCCACACTGCAAAAACAACAAAACTAAATCTCGACGAGACTTTTATTTTATTCTATCGTAAACTCTTATTCTTTGATCAAATAGTCGGTTGAGCAAGAGATATTTTAGAAGGAAAAAAAAGGCCCACACGAGAACTCAATCTTGGGCAATACTACTTGATTAGAGAAAATCGAGTTCAAAGTTCAGGTTCCCACAATCTGTTATAGGACAAACCAAAAGTTCACTAACCTTTCCTCTTTGTTACTCCTGGAAGCCTCCCAGCACAAAAACACCCCTGCTTAATCAGCTTAAGAAAAAAAAGAAAAAGCTGTTCCATGTGGCTTAAATGTAAGTCAAATTAAAGCTATAATGGGACCAAGGGAGTGTGAAAAGCCATGGCAAGGGCTGAATGTGGAGTGTGCATGTGTGTGGATTAAGGTGGACCACCTCACCTTTCCACCGTGGCTGCAGCCTCCTCCAGCTGGTTCAGAAGGAATGGATAGAGAGCTGGAAACCGAGTGAAAAACTCTCGGCCCGTCATCCTGAAAGGAGAGACCGAAGGAGCATGATTTTTATTTTAGAAGTAATAGGGCAACTTAAGCATGAACAAAATACAGCATTACAGAAATAAGGATTCTCGCAAACAGCATATTTGTAAAGCAAATAGCCACCAAAGTCCTAAAACACTGTACTTTTTATTAATACTCTGCATAATGTGGGGGCTTCTTTGTTCATGGTGGCGGTTCCATATTTAAGTTTTAAGGCTTACATATATTGATCAAGAGTCCATGCTAGCAGCTCTGTGAGGCTCTACCTAGGCACAGCAGTGGCTTGAGCTAAATGCTAACATACTCACAAAGACAATGGTGATCGGCTGTTTAGCATGTATCATGTTTACCATGGTCGCCATTTTAGTTTCACATGTCCGCATGCTAACACTTGCTGATTACCGCTAAACACAAAATGGGAAATCCATTAGTTTGGCAGGTAAGAGAAATTAAAATTAAGACCTGATGATGGTGCTAGATGAAAAGTCACCAACAACATTTCGGTGTGAGGTGGACATGAATGTCTGTACCACATTCCATAACAATCCATTTCATAGTTGCGAAGATATTTCAGTGTGGTCCCAAGTGACCACCAGTCTGATATTGGACTCCATAGAGCCACAATGCCAATATTATGATATATGATGATTATGTATAGTAGAATATTTTGAAAATGCAATAAGGAGATGTTAAAAAAGCAAAGACGATGTGGTATGTTGTGTAATTAAACAACAATCATAAACAATGCTATTAGCAGGTACATATCAGGTCAAATAATACAATTTGAAAGGCTATAATCAATCCTGCACTTAGTGATACCAGATATTCGTCAAAACTATGGAATCACTGGAACATGCATTTGTACCTGTTTTAATCATTGAGCATTGCAATTGGTAAATTTGTATGTATGTGTGTTTCTTGTTGTGATATTGTTGGGGATCAGTTTGTCTATATGTATTTATGTCTGTGTCTGGTCTGAACCCCTTTTGTAATGTGTTTTTTGTTTTTAATCATCTGGACCTTGAGTCTGTAAAATAAAGAAATAATAATATCTTCACGTGTTCTGGGAGTGTTCTCCTGTTGGCCAGTTCTGGAACAATATTTCATCCTAAATTTCCGCCTTAATTAATGTTACTGCGCCTGTTATCGTCAATGTTTTGATTATGAAGGACCTTTTAAAGCTAAAAAATGTGCTGTGTTTGCTGGACTTACAGCTGCTAAGAGGATGATTGCAACCCGTTGGAAACCACCTCAGGATTTATCTGTTCTACATGGATCCTTTCTTTTTGGATGTTGTATGAACTATCCACGGCTCCCATTAATGGTACCCCAGGACAGAGTTTGGACCCTTGGCTCAGCGTTGTCTTTGTATTCTATGTGGTGATTATGTGTTAGACTTTACTTCTGTTTGCATGTGTGATTGGTCCCTTGTCTATGTGTGTGTCTGCGTATGTGTGCGTTTCTGTATGACTGCTTCTGCGTGTATTATTTGTAAGCTGTGGATGTCACTTTTTTCTGTTAGTTTCTTTTGTTTATACAATATTTTAATATATGGTGGAGTGCAAACACAGTAACAGAAATTTCCAGAGAAACCAGGCCCATGCGGCTCTGGCTCAGTGGTAGAGCTAGGTTGCCTGCCAATTGGAAGGTTGGTGGTTCAATCCCTGGCCCTGCATGGCCTTGTCGAAGTGTCCTTGGGCAAAACACTGAACCCCGAGTTCTGAACCCCCCCCCCCAGTCTTTCCTCTCTGTATGTTTTGGCCCTGGGACACGTTTTTATGTTCCATTGTTTTGCCTGTGGTTGGTTTGTGATTTTCCTTAATTTGTAGAATAAAAAATAATAAAAAAACATTTGATCACAAACAAACAATGCTATTGGAATTGGAAAGAAGCAAAAACTGTGTTACAGCTTTGAGCTAGTACACTGTATAAACATGCAACATAGAATCTCTGCAGAGTGTAAAGCTGATTGCCATCATATGTCACTGTCCACATTGATTAGAATTAACCAGAAGTACTAGCGGACGCAACTTTCAGTTAATTTAATTACCTGGCAGTTAGTCGTGATTAAATTCTTATGCTTTGAATAAAAGTGACATAACAAGAAACAGCAAGGAGCAGAGAAGAGGCAAATGATTGAGAGAGCATACTGATGCCAATTACTCTCTACTTAAACAAATCCAGCCTTTATGTTTGCTTACCCAGCTAGAAATTACAGTCACGTGTGTTTGTGCGTACTCATACACAACTGTCAATAAAATGACAAACTTTATATTTAACACTAGCGGTCTTGCTGCTGCAACAGCAAGACCTTAACATTCAGCCTCAAGGCCAATAAAGTTTTTATTTAACTCTGCCTGTCTAAATCAAGTCGCTCCTAAAGGGAAGAGGTCTGGTCTGCCAAGCACATGATCACAAGCCTGGGGAGATTGCACACACACACACACACACACACACACACACACACACACAACACACACACACCACAACACCACACACACACACACACACAACACACACACACACACACACACCACACACACACACACACACACACACACACACACACACACACACACACACACACACACACACACACCACACACAGTTCAGTTAAAAGCAGGCACAGTCATGGTAGTAAAAAGGGAGTCATGAACTGCAAATTCTAACCACATTAGAAAATGAAATAATGTAAATGATGTTCACTGTATACATGTGTAAATAAAAAACAGGAGTGCCAATGTTGTGCGTGTTTGTGCGCGCCCCGCTCTCCTCTACTCTTTCTAATGAGAGTCTCTCTGTCTGACAAGACTCTGCGCCTGGAGGACAGGGGTCAGAGGTTGTGTTGGAGCGGATTAGATGGGGTAAAAGGGCTAAGGGTCACAAAAGAGGAGAAGGGAGGTGTAAGTGAAAAAGCCTGGTCATGTTTGTGGGCTCACAGCTGGGTGCACACTCATACAGGCTGCATTAACTTGAAGGCAAATGAGACTGATTCACACACACAAAACGTTTGTTAAAGATTGGCACAAGGGAAATAGAATATTCACAGAATGCATATACAAAATGTTATAAAAAAAAAAGGTGGTGGAGAACTACTTAACCACGATTTTGAGGTATTTGTGCAATGGCTATATCTAGTTTATGTTACTTTATTCTTTCACAGGTTAATGTCATATTTATACAACAGAACCTTTCATATCAAGATTTTAAAAGTTATTATCAAAGGAAGCAAAAATTATTTCAGTTTATAAATAACTGTTTAAGACCCAAAAGAGGTACAATTATCAAATATTTCACACTAAAACTACAGATTAGAGAAAATTTCAAAAACAGAATATAAAGGTGTAGCTGTAACCACTGGACAAAACTAACAACCCTCCACCTCAACCTAAAAAAAACCATGAAAATATTATATAAATATAATGTATGGTACTAACATTCTAATAAATGAAAACAACATTCCAGTCGCAGTCGTACCACTTTTCTGTACTTGGCACTTCATTACTTACATTTGTGTGTACTTTTACTTGAGCAAGAGGTTCTTATCAGTTTTGTATTGATACTTTGCTAAGTAAAAAAAAAAAAAAAGGAGAATGGGAAAGGCCAACAACCAATAACTTGCATGCATTTATTTCAATTTATATAGATCAAAGTACACCCTGAAGACTTTTGAAAAGGCGGTTTTAATAAGCTGAAATAAATGTGTTTGAGTTATGAGAGTGCTGCTTTCCCTTTCTAGTTTTTATTTAATTTAAAAGCACCTAGAGTAAGTGACATTGCTATGGAAATGTTTGCATGTACAAGAGCACATGTAGTGCAAAGTGAGGACTTGACGTAGGCTGAAGATAAAGCTGGGGGCTTTGGTTGGAATGCAGAGAGCAATGTTCACTCTGTCAGCTTTGTTTACAGTTGCATTTATCTCAGCAACGATATCGGATCAACATCGATGCACGGTCACGGAGAGCAGAAGCCTGAACTTAGTGGAACGATGATCCACAAGCAAACAACATGCTTGGATTCAAGTAACTATGGCCAATACACATAATTCCCACAGACAGCAACAAGCTCAGTCTTCCCAAACACACATTTACTCAAAATGTTAAAATAAACTGGTTTCGTGTGCGAGGGGAACTATGTCTGTGCTCCGGCTTCAGTGGAGCAAGAGGCCTCTACGAACACACAGCCAAATATTAGAGTGGACAAGCTGTCACAATGCGTTTTCGGCCGCCAGAGATCCCAACCGTAAAATCATGGTAATAACCGAGACCAGACACACAACAGACTGTGGAAAAGACGCAATTAAAAAATTCAACATTTCCGATCCATCCGATGACATTCACTTACATGTTACAAGAACACTATAGCAACTGAAAAATGAGTGATTCCTAAAAGAAGTAAAAAAAAAAACATGTACATGCATTGTAAAGACACTAAAATGCAGCTTAGAGTTTAAATGCCAATTGTTCTTTTGTCATGAATCGCAACACACAAACGGTGAAACATGCATATAATAATAACCCCAAGCAGTCATTATGAGCAGCAGACAAGACGAGTGGGAGGTATCTGACAGCCTTACAAAGGGAGAGACAGCAGGTTAAAAACACAAGTGAAAACAGACGAGATAAACAGGAGCAGCCTTGGCTTGGTTGAGAGTATTCAGAGGTTTTCAGAAAAGCAGCCAATAGAAATAAAGGAAAGGGAACCAGACAGAGCTTCCTGGAACAGGGCCTAAGCCTTGTGAAACGTTACCCTGGATTATCTATGGGTTAACAAAATCACTTTCTGAGCTCAATATAGACCTTAATACAACTATCACATAGCCCTACAGCCAAACACAACATGCACATTATTGTTCATGTTTGTTTTAATGTGCCCTGAATGCTAAATGGAACTCTATCAGTTCCAAAAGGGGCCAGTAAGATATCAATCATATACATGTTTATATGATTAATGATAGTTTCATGGTGTACAGGGCTACTGCAGCTTTAAACAAGACCAAGAGTCTACAGCCATGCTAACAGCTCTGTGAGGCTCTACTTATAGCGCGTTACATCTACCATTAGCTCTAGCCAAGTTAGCCAGTGTTAGCAATGCAGCATAACAACACTGTCCACAGATAGAAGATGGACGACTGATTTATTGAGACACAAATAACAAAGAACTGCTTATAACTGTATGTTACTACAGCTTTCACAACTGTTGATGCACGGGGCAGCCATGTTGGATATTTAGCTCGGGGTACTCGGTGGTTGCCCGAGTTCCGAACACGGAAATCCAAGGTCGTGGGGCGTTTTTACGACCTCGGCTTCGGAAAATCCGAGTTCCGAGTACAAATAGAACGCATTATTATAGGCACACGCATGCTTTAAACTAAATGTCAGCATGCAAACATGCTCATAGTGACAACAATGCTAACATGCTGATGTTTAGCATGCATAATAATAGCCATGTTAACAATTTGAGGTAACAAAATACAGAGATAGAGCAGGGACATGGTAAGCCTAGCTTAGCATATACAGAAATATAATCCTCACAAGATCAACTCTGTAATCAGGCAAGCATCCTGATAACGTGAACGCCCGCAAATCGGAAATCTAGCAAATCGCTACCAGACTTTTAAAAGAAGTCCACCGTACACAAAATAGGATGAAGTAAGGATAAAGTAAAACAACATGCACAAGGTTTAGTACCTTTGATACTTTTGAATGCATCATTAATGGAAATTGTATGTGGTATCAAAAATGTATTGATAGTTGCATACTTTTGACAACCTTAATATGTACCATCCATCCCATTAAAGATGGACACAGTATCAGAGTCTAGCCCCATGGTAACGGCTCTGTGAGGCTGAACTGCACTGCTATGAGCAAAAAATGCTAACATCGGCATGCTAACATGCTGATGTCAAGGAGATAGAATGATCATCGTTTTAACGTGCTAACATTTGCTAATTAGCACAAAATAAGAGTACAGCTGAGGCTGTTTATTGTTGGGAGTTTTGCAAGTATTATGTCACGCACTTAAGTAATGGACAACTAGAAATCTTGATGCAATGAACAACACATTGTCATTAGCTTGTGCTCTGTACTTCAAAAAAGGTCAGATTCCAGCTGTCTGAAGATGCAGTCCTTGATGACTAACATTTGATTCATAGTTGTTTTCTTGTGTTTCTTCTTATCTATCTATGAATTTCAGCATTTCACAACATGTGGAAAAGACATTCACATTTCTTCAAATATTTTCCTGTGTGTATATAAGCCTGGGGAACCTGTTGCAGCATCCAAAGAGCTCAACTCCACTTATCATCTATCTAAGTTAAATACAACAAATCGTAAAATATATGAGGAAGGAAACTTGACCCAGGTCTGCTATCATTTTCATCATCAAGCTTTGGATGGCTGTGTGACAAGGCATTCGGAGCCTGTTATAATTTAAGACTCTTTTCCAAAAACCTCAAAACAAATCCACATTTTTTCAAAACAATCCTTGAGAGCAAAGCAGGACTAGCAACTGATAGCCTTCCAACTACAATGAAATCAATGAAATCTAAACAGATTCCTCATGTTGACTGGGTGTGTGGCGGTTGCATCTTAGCCACCAAAATAAAAACCGACAGCTTCTCAAATATGTATTGTTCATTATTCATTACTTTATGTTGGTTAGTGGCTTTTGGCTCCATATACGTTTCTGGTCATCTCAACACGTTGGCCCAGAAAATGTGTAAACATGCATGTTTCATCATCTGTGTTGTTGTTGAGTGTGTCTCTGGAAATTAACGTGAAAAATGTTTTCCAAAATAAAAACTGATTAGACCAGACAGTCTTTTGTATGTTATTGTCCTTCTGATGCCACACCTTTGCTGAATTATACTTCAGGCCTTATCAACTACAGCCCACAGGTATGAAACCAGCTGCAACAGAACCCACTGCATGGTCCCTGTGGTTTTTAATAGAGCATCAATAAAAATAACTTCATACTGTGTGTTTCTATTTTATCTTTCCATGTGAAATGGCCCTTTTTTCTCTGCATCCAGTGTCTTTTCCTTATTGCTGGTACAGCACCAGTGGAGAGTTGCATCTCCACATGTAATAACAACCAGCAGTGGGTTTGAGTAGAGTGAAACCTTCATTTCAGCCAGAGTTGTGTTACAACAGTGTCCCCCGGTGGTGTAAAACAAAAACTGTTACACAAGTCCTCTGAATTGCTTTCTTGTAGATTTGTGTTGATGTACTACAAATATAGATGTATTACATCCTATGCTAGGCAGCCGAGCTTAGCATCTAAAATAATAAAAAAGTAATATGTCAGAGACAATTACAGAATTGACTGTGGACAGACTGACACGATAAATAGCATTTTTTTAACAATTGAACTTTTGACACAAGTGGATATTAAGAGGACTTACCTCAAGGTATTTAATATACAGTATTAAATGTGTGTGAGTGTTACGTAGAACTTTTTTGCACTAATAATTGTGACATTTGGACCTTGTTTGCATAGACATGACTCATAACAAATGTAAGCATCTCATTCTGCACTGATGCACATGACATTAGACCTGAACTGTTGGAGCAGTATCAGAGGGAGAGAAGCAGCAGACCTGTTCTTTTTTGAGTGCTCGTCCTTCCCTTTCTTTACTCCAAAGATCCTTGTGATCAGAGTGCTGAAGAGAAGAGTGGAAGAGTTCCTCACCTGGGGAAAAAAAAACAGAAAGACGATGGAAGACAGGAGAGAGAGAGAGAGAGAGAGAGAGAGAGAGAGAGAGAGAGAGAGAGGAGAGAGAGAGAGGAGAGAGAGAGAGAAGAGAGAGAGAGAGGAGAGAGAGTGTGTATGTCTGAATGGGTCAGTGCCTCTAGTCTATCTAGTCTGCCCTCAGTAATATAAATATTAGAAACGCCTCCCTAGAGAGACGGAGTGAAAGACTGGGATGCTGTTGGGGTGCATGTTAATCTGTCTAGATTCAAAGTACAGAGACAAATATAAATAATAGAAGAAGAAAACTTGGAAGATGAAACTCACTGCCCAAACAGGAGAGGTGAAGCCGAGTACAGCAGCTTGCATTCCCTCTGAGACGAAGGGAATGATGTTTTCCCCCAGGCGAGTGTCCCTGTACAGAGCCCTGAGGATGTTCAGAGCATGGACCTGTGGCAAGGTAAACAGATAACATTTAACCGTTCAGCGGACTACCGTCACTACTTGATGAGGCCAAAAGATTTTTAAAAATCACATCGTGAGCTGCAAAGGATTGACATCCTGCTGAGGCCTGAAACTTAGCAGCTTTTTTCTAGATATGGATGGTCTCCTCAGGTTTCTTTCATTTTCAGAATACATTAATACTACACAGACTGCCTACAGACCTGAAAACACCACCTGACTAGTCAACTAATCGGCCGTTTTGGTCTTAGTTGAATAAGATTCCTTCATTTTTTTATGCTCTCTTATGCTGAATGACTTATTTCCAACCTACGAGTACTGGTAAACACAGGATTCAAAGTGGTGCTTTTGGATAATTTTTGGTGGTGAAAATCAGTTTTATAGATGATAAATGGACTGCAGTTATATTGTGCGTTACTAATCATAACGAACACTCAAAGCACACACATCGGTCAATCAAATCAACTCATTGATTAGTCGACAAATTCATATGACTGGTAATAGAGTACACATTTTTTTGTCAAGGACAGCCTTCTTCTAACCTAGTTCTTATGTGTGTTTACATGATCAACAAACTTTTAGGGAAGGCCAAAGTGTATTAGGGATGATAGTCAAGCAAGAACTCAGATCCACACTCCTCACAATGCCATTTCAGTTCAGCAAACAGCTCTCCAGTGTAAGATCTGACTGGATAAAGGACTCGTGCATGGAGCTACTGGGTGGTCAAACCTGAGGGACGGTGGAGCTGTCAGTGTTCCTGTCAGCAGAGGGCATGGCCAAAGCAGTCAGTTCTCTCATGGTCATTTTCAACAGACTGCAACTTGACGACTTGGGCTCAGAGGAGAGCAGAGCCTGCGGAAGTTAAAAAAAAGAAGAAAAAATCATCAAAACACAACAGACATGCAGTAGGTACAATTCAAAAAAAGTCACAAAAAAGGTCAGTGCATGTCTCTACAACACACGGACATGTCAGAGATACTAATAACGTGACTGTCTTCACCAGATCTTGGTTTTGTTAAAAGAGTACTCCATCAATTTAGCACTGCACTCCATTTAACACAAAGGATCACAATTGATAGAGCAGAACCGAAGGTATTGTTCTTTTATTCCAGGCATTCTTCTTCCTAAATCTGGTGTCTACATTCCCCACAATTCAACTTTACTGCCGACAGTTTGGCCAGGAAATTTTCATTTTCAAACTTGTGTTCTCGGCCCCAACCGATGCTGCCTCATGCCATTTTAAACGTTAAACATCAAGAGGTTTTTTCACTTTTTCAGTAACATGATATGAGGGCTTTGTACTTGTTGCGCTAACCAGAGCTGCAATAACAGCATGTGCAATAGTTATCTGCAGCAATTAAGCTTTCAACTTTCTGGATATGATGCAATCCTGATATTCATATTGTAAGAATTTGTACAGTACATTTGCTCAAGTTTTAATTGTTGAGGCCAGAACTTACTGTCCTGATGATATAATCTAGTCATGCTGTTATTTGTTAAGTTCATATGTAACGGAAAGATTTTTGTTTTTGCAGGCGAATGGCACTTCATTTAATCAGACCCTAAAAACTACACGGTTTCATTAAACTCAATATGATAATGCAATGTTATTGACCTGTCAATATATTAATAAAAAGCAGTCGGTAAGTAGTTTGAAAAATGTAACAAGTGGGAAGCCACTGCATATCATCTACCTTTTGTTTAAAGTCATAACATTATACGGTGTATATTATATGGTGTACAATTTGGCAAAAAACGGCAACTGATGCATTTGTCAACAGGCCACATGAACTACTGTCAGATCTACAATTTAAATAAGTATCCATATCAGTCAATCTTTTTAATTAAGTTACTTCTTACTTTTGTTGGAGCAATAGACCTCTTATCTGAAGTTAGTTAAGCCCATCACTGCATACTGTACAGTGGTATTCTATCACATAAAAATCCAGCTATAGGATTACGTAACTTTGCCTATACTGATAATCATTTCTAAAAATGTATACTGTTTATTGATCCCCAGTGGGGAAATTATACTTTACACTGTGTTTTGTTCTGATAGATTCACTGAATGACGTCATTTGTATGTGCCGGGATGGGAGTTGGGAATGTAGGAGCGAGGAGGTGACAGCAACTGACTGCTGTGTGAGAGAGGAGTTCTCCTACTGTGGGAGCCAGCTGTGTGTCTGGCCTGGGTTATGGTCAGAGCGTAACGCTCGCCAAAATGCAACCTAGGGTCTCTTTGTGAATGGACCTGAGTCAACGTTTTGTTTAAAAGCATAATTAGGATGGAAACTCCACTTTTAAGGTTAGACTTTAATGGCGTTTTTCCACTGCTGGTAACGGCTCGCCTCGGCTCGCATAGCAACGCGTGATGACGTAATTTTCAGCGCGACTCACAACAGCACGTTGGCTACCTGCCGCAGCCAGAAGATATGTTTTGTTTCAAAAGAAGCTGAAGGAAGCAACAAAAATCACAGCTAAAAAAACGGGAGTTTGGGAATTCTGACGGAGTTCAGACGTCAACATGACGGTTGTTTGCCGACACAACAGGGTAAGTTAAGTTTCCTGGTAACGTTAGCTAACATTTGCATGTGTTCAGCGTCGCAGTCAGTATTTACTATACGCTATATAAAGTACATGAACTTTAGCGACCATGATTACACACCAAAACATGTTTGCTGTGTACTGTTCGTGTTTCAGAGCATTCACGCTTTGTAAAATCGCCGCCGCAGACCGTCCGGTGGGCGATGTCCGACCGGTGAGATCTCTGGTTCTGACCTGCTGGGCTTCGTATAATCTGTATGAGAGTCACGGAGAGGCTTATGACAACGACTGGGATGCATCTGGGCCAGCAGAGCCAGCGGGGACACTGTCACAGGGGGCAGAGGAAGAAGACCGGGAATAGTTTGGGAGGGTTTGATGCGCTACTTGAAAAGCTAAATAAAAACTTTTGTTATATTTATTGTCTTGTTTTTTTAAAGTAACAGTGTGCAATATTGGAAACGACATGAAGCCGCTAGTAGCCCGAACAGTTGAAAAGTGAGAATAGTGCAGAGAGTGGATAATCTGTCGGTGTCCGGCTAGATTTGTTTTAAATGTCCCGTTTGTTCTGGAAACACACTCTGCACTCTTGTTTGCTAAAAACGCGGTCATAAGTGACGATTCTCCGACCAACCAGCGGTCTGCAGGTTTTCACGTCACCTTTTGGTATCGCCTCGGCTCGCTTGGAACCTCATCTGAGGTAGTACTACAAAAAGTACTTGGTAGCGGGTCCCAGGGATTTTTTTCGTAATGGAAAACCAAAAAAAGGCGAGTAAAGTCGAGACGAGTCGAGTAGATACCACGCAGTGGAAAACCGCCATAAGACTATGATAGCATCAAAATCACCATTTTTAAAACCTTGCAGACACTGAAAACACAGAAACTTTGCTCCAAGTATCACCAGGGGCTCTGCACATGAACTCAGCATTGAGAACACTGTTTGTGTACACATAGTTTACCAGAAAGAGGTTTTAACAACTCACTGTAGCGGTTGTTGTTTCAGGGCGCTGCCATCTCACCGGTCAAAAAGAGTCAATCTCCGAAAGCGAATGAACAGACTTTATAGGAGGAAATGTCATTCTTATATGAGGCTCCTTTTCAACTACAAGGTCAATATTGTTTTTCACTAACAACCAAACAAGGAATTATCCGTGCATTTGTATGGAACTAAGCTTTAGAAGCTTTCCATCTTAATTTTCCTGCCTTAACCATTTTTGGAAAAACCAACCGCTACAGTGAGTTGTTAGAACCTTTCCTTCTAGTAAACTCTGTGTACACAAACAATGTTCTCAATGGTGGAGTTCATGTGTAGAGCCCCTGGTGATACTATAAGTTGTGCCAAGCCTCCCATTCAAAAGGTCACTTGACCGAAAAACGATAAATCTTAAAAGTGGCGCTTCCGTCCTAATTATGCTTTTAAACAAAAGTTTGACTCGGGTAGATTCACAAAAAAACCCTAGGTTGCATTTTGGCGAGAGTTCTGCTTTAAGGGTGAGGTGTGGGAGGGATGTAGAGATGGGGGATGGAGGTATGGTGGAGATGAGGAAGAGGCGGAACAGTCTGGCTCTCATAAACTCTTGGGGGGGGTTGGGGTGGAGGCAGGTTAAGAGGAAGAGGAGGGCAAGCACGGTTCCTGTGAAGTCTGTCCCAGGTCAATCCGACCCTGAGCACGAGGAGCCACCTTCCCGACCGACGCTTTCTGGTGAAAAAAGCACCGACTTGCCAAGGTGTCGACTTCTGCCTCTCTTCAGACTTCCTGTGCTCTGCTCAACACTGCCTTATTCTCCTTTATCTTATCTCCTCTTTGTCTGCGAAATCTCCCTTTTCCCCCATCTTTGGAATCCATATGTTTTTTCTTCACACTTGTTCTGCTTTAAAAACCCCTTGGGGTTTTTATCGCCTTTTTTCCCCCATATCTTTTAAAATTACGGTCCTTTGCCCGACAACAGGGGTCTCCGGCTTAACAGCAAATAATTCCCTTGGTCCCTGAAATGGGGATAAACATGGGCATTCAAGCTACCCTTTTTAAAATCAAGTTAGCTTTTGAAACCTGGAACTTTTTTCAAAATTAAGAATCATATCTAGCTGAATTCAGCCTGGCACACAAATGCATAAAAACAGAAGAGCCAATGATGTCAGCGGTGCAGCCATGCGCCGTGTACCCATAACCACAAGAAAGAGCAAGCCCACTTTCAAATTACGTGCTAAGATAAAACATGAACGCTGTCATGTCTAGTTTTGATATCAGTAATCGTAGGAAGTGGGGAGGCGAGCTGTGGCTGAATAACAGTCTGAGTCAGTCAAGTGTTAAGGTAGGTTAGTCACAGATTACAACCCATTGTTAACGGTGTGCGGGACTGGAGACTACTCCACGGGGTCAAACAAAGGACAGTGTGTGTGTGTGTGTGTGTGTGTGTGTGTGTGTGTGTGTGTGTGTGTGTGTGTGTGTGTGTGTGTGTGTGTCTGAGAAATAAAAGGCAGCTGGATTAAGAAACTCAATGTTGCTCCAGTGGCATGCCAGGAAATGCTGATTGCACTTCTTTGAGTAAACTTGTACACTGTATTTATCAACGGGATTTGAAGAGTTTTATCTGTTTTACTACTTTTTATATTTGTATTTTTGACTGTAATCTTCTTATTGTTTTTTAGATAGACAATTTCAAGATCTGTCCAGGGATAACGGATGAAAAATAGCCCTTTGGCTAATTTTGGTGCATTTACAGCAATGTTAATTAATGTACACTGTCCTTGTCAAATAAATTAAATTACACACCCACACACCCACGCACACACCCACAAACCCACACACACACACACACACACGGTTTCTATTACTAACCCTCTGAGAACTGGCCAACATTCATTCACTAATCATAATGCTGACAGTGTCCATGCAACAGACTCCATATCATAATCTTCAGTTTGACCACATTTTAACCCTTAAGGGTCACCTCATGTTACAGTTCAGATTAGATTAGAATTTGTATTTTGCCAACTGGTTCTTATTTCTGATCTTTAGAGTTCATACTAACTGCAGTCAAATATTTTAAATTACCTAATTCCAGCAAATAAAAGTAGACCCAACAAAAAAAAAAATCCCTGTTTTGCCTTTCTGAACGTCTAGTGTCATGTGTGACACAAAAATGCAAAACTCCAGGTAATAATTACCACAAATGACCAAAAGAAAACCCAAACTGTGTTTACAACACCAAAGGATCACAAAAAAGCAACACTGTGCAAAGAGGATTAGATTCCCTGTTGATGGGTGAACCAATGTGACCATCACTCCACCACACACGCTGAAGGAATTAAATCGGAGGAATGTGCTGTTTACTGAGAGAAGTCTGCATTTCCTGCTTTCTTAAGGATTTCAAATGAAAACGACAGCCTCCTGTCACTTCATGAAATCAAGTCCAGCATCAAGACTGAAACATTACAAGCACCCTTTCGATACTCTTTAGCCCAGCTGTTGTGTTTTCAGTTTTGAAAACCATGCTTACACACCTGGATGTAGAAGGGTATCCCAGCGCTGCGTCGCGTGGCACACAGCTTGGATGACGGTCACTGGATTTGACCTCCTCCAGAACCTCAGATAGCCAGCGGGCCGGAAGCTGCTGCAGGCCGACTTCCACCTCCTAACACACACACACACACACACACACACCACACACACAACACACACACACACACACACACACACCACACCACACACAACACACCACACACACACCCACACACACACACACACACACCACAACACGGTCTTAAATCTTTTGGGTTTATCTTTTTGAGTGAGAAAATGTACACATCATTTTGCATCAAAGATAGAGCCAGACAATATAAAAACATCATATTGATAGATAGATAGATAGATAGATAGATAGATAGATAGATAGATAGATAGATAGATAGAGGACGTTTCATATCTTAATGTTTGTATTTTCACAAATTTTCTTTATCAGACCTTTAATATATTTTGATGTTCCTCTGTTCTGTTGTGTCAATAAAACAATTGTACTATTTTAATGAGAACTCATAAATAACCACAAATAACTAATGTTAGGGAAATCTGTTTGTTTTGTTACACGTTTCTGGATTCTTTTTTTAAATATATAATCGGCCAATTTATCGGAATATCGGATTTTTAAATAATCAAATATTTGTATCGGTATGGGCCTTAAAAATCTTTAGCGGTCGGGCTCTAATCAAAGACACTCAAAAACAGATGAATCGCTATGGAATTACAAATGTTGATTCAAGTTACATATTTACTTATCAAATACCATTTTTTAAATGCCTGACATAACAGTAGCTATACTCTTTGTGCACCATAATACGTTATGTACAGAATTGCATTTTTCAATACTTATGTTCTATAATTCAATTCAATTAAATTTATATAGCGCTCGATCACAACATCAGTTATCTCTTTGCGCTTTTCAGAAAATAGCAGGTCTAGTCCGTACTCTGGGATGTTATTTACAGAAACCCAACAATTCACCAAGAGCAAGCACTAGGCCACAGAGATCAGGAAAAACGTCCTATACACTTCCTTCCTATATTCCTATACACAACAGAGTTGTCAGCTGCAATGTTTAATGTCCCCATTTGCAGTATCGCACGCATTTTTTCAAAATGGAAAGTTGTCCTCCACACTGTGGCATGGCTTTAATCTCATGCACTGAATGAAATCTGTTTCACCTAAAACAAACCAGTCACCTGACAGACACCAAACCTAGATCATGTGGCTGCAAATCATATTAGATATTTGTTTAAATCTATTGGGTCAACCAAGCTGATCTTAAAGTAGGTTTAAAAGTGTGCCATAAATTGATAGCTTAGAAAATATCAGATGAATTACGGCTAACACCCTGCCGTACTAAATTAGCTTCCATATACTGAACTTTAAATTCCAAAGATCATAAATCACCTCATCCACAGCACAAGTCCTCACCCACCCCCCCCACACACATCAAGCTAAAACCAACTTATCGAACGTGGATCCATTGGTCTATGTGGAAATTCCTGCTCTAAACTTTGACACATTTACACGGTTACTCTGTGGCATCTGGTACTCCGAGCTTTTTAGGACAAATGCTAAGAATATGATCTGAAGCAGGTCTGGCAAACACACAACCCACACAAACCCGCACCCACAAGAAATCGCTCTGCCCTGTTCTGCAAGAAGCTGCAGTTTAACAGCAGCCAATGGAGCAGAGAGGACAATGAAAACAATCCAATGTGCAGAGCAAGGGTGGAGCGCTGGCACACACACTCCAGTGTTCTTCATCACACACACTTGACACAACAGGGACTGGCTGCTTGCAGTAAGATATATACTGTAATTCTCTGCATTCCAACCAGGGGTAATTTTACCCAAGGGGGTACTTCGGCAGCTGCCAGGGGGAATGTAGAAAGATTGTGAAATAACTCAACTACTTACATTCTTTTTTTTATTATTATTATTGTGACAGTTTGATTTTGTTTTGAATTTCCGCATTATGAGTATGAAACCTGATAACTGCTGCGATTAAGCAAGGTGTAAACTAGTTAGTAAGCGAGCAGATGAGAAGAATGTAGCTAAAATAATGGATCAACGGTTAAAATAGATAGCCAAAATAATGAATATATGGTTAAGATAGTTTGCTTAAATAATGGATAAATGGCTGAAACATCCAGCTTATGCCACCTTAAGTGGTGATAGTATGAATACAAACTTAACCACGCTGACATTGACAGTTAAATTGTATGAAAGAATATTGCAAAAATATCCACTTTAAGTTTGGATGGATGGATGGATGGATGGATGGATGGATGGATGGATGGAAATCAATACATTCTAAACAAGTGGTGTCGATAAAGAGGTCCTTGGGTTCATCCTACAGGGTGTTGTGCGTCTGACAAACAGGTTGGGAAACACTGCTGTAAACAGTACAGATATAAATGCACACGCCTGACTAGGGAACGGGGTTAAGAGACCCAAAAAAAAAAAAAAAGAAGATGGATGGAAGAGAATAGTAAAATTAAGAGAAAATGGGCGAAAATTAAGAGTGAATCATAGACACAAAGTGAGAGAGTGCAAACACAGTGGAACACAGCAGAGCCAGATTCCAAGGCAGAGCATCAAAAGGCCGTGGTTAAGCACCCCGCCATCAACACCCCATAACCCAGCACACAGCCTGCATACCATCCACACACGGCACTTCCCCTCCTGAAAACACACACACTCCCATCCACGCATGCCCGGAGCAGAACACACACACACTCCCCAGTACTCCTCCACACAACCGCTAGAATGTCGCCCTCATTACACAACACACTGCGAGACTGGTTTCTGTACAAGAACAAAAACATGTGAGTTTTTTTTTGTGTCATTTCTTCTTCTTCTGCCCAGCGCTGGGTGGTTCAAAGTCAACACGGCTGCGACGGTCTTGTGGTTTGTCACCTGCCACAGGGTTAAAGACATCTTCCACAACCCACCATTGAGGAAAACAGGGAGGTACAAGAAAGTGAGAACTCTTTCATGTTGTTCAGAATTAAAAGATTGCTATTTTTCTTCCCCTCAGGATGATAATGGTAGGATCATTTCCATGAATAGCAGAGGTGATGGGGAGTGTGGAGTTGTAGGAGACTCGAGTAATGCTGCCCCTGGCAGCATGTCGCCACAGAGGCCCAGAACAGTCCAGTACTGTTCAGTGTGCCATGAAAGTGCATGAGTAGCTTTGAAACTAAACCTCAATGTTTTGGTGTTTTTTGTTGTTTTCTTTTTAGCAATATGTGGCCATAACTTGCTCTCTCACACACACACACACAACACAATAAAGCTCACAGCAATCCTTTTAAGTACCAACATTAATGGGCTGACATCTTAAAATTGTTATTCCTGTTATAATCACTGGCGGTTACTTACACCATTCGCTTTCTTCCCAAGATTATGAAACAATTATTAATGTCAACCTAATGTCTGTACAATAAATACGGCGCTGGGGCGACCTCTGTCTCACCCAGTAAGAGCGTGCGTCCCATGGCTGGGAGTCTGAGGCCTTGGCAGCGGCCCGGGTCCAAATCCAACATGCCGCCCTTTTGTGCGTGTCATCCCCTCTCTTCAGCAAACAGCTTTATCCACCTGGCTGTCAGGAAACTCTCTCCTCTCTCTACCCCCTCCCACTGCCCCCCCACCCTTTTTGCATAAAACCTCTGGACTCTGAAGTTGCAGCTCTTGCATTTTTTGCACATCTTTATGCACTATGACATCATGTCACAACATTCTTCTGTTTTTTGTCTTGTTATCTTGTCTTGTAAATATTAAATATTAATACTTTTATTTTAACTCTGTGGTAGGAATGTCTGTCTTATCTGTTGTGCTTTTTTTTGTCTTCACCGTGGGGATTGTGAAAAACGAAATTTTGATTCCTCTGCATGTCTAGTATATGTGAAGAATGAACAATAAAGATGACGTGACTTGCTCTCTTCATTTCCTGTCTAGCCACTGTCACTCTGGAATAAAAAGGAAAAGCCCCAAAAAATTATATTGAAAAAAAAGTACTATGAGGCTACAGCCAGCAGCCAGATAGCTCAGCTTAGCACAAAGACTAAAAACATGGTGAAACATGTAGCCTGGCTCTGTCCAAAGGTAACAAAATCCATTTACCAGGACCCCTAAAGCATTCTTTATTAACCTAAGAATAAAGTTTCAGTTTCACTTAAAGGTTTTAGTTTTTTTCTGTTTAGTTTTAGTTGACTATAACAACCCTGTTCCTAGTCTTGGGTCTGGAGTTTAAAATTAAAATAACAGACATCCAGCCAAAAAGAGGGACATCTGGCGAAATTTCCAGCGGCACTGGAGTAGTCCAGTGGAACGCTATTGATATGGACTACCCTGATCCGGACTCATCTCTGCACCAAGCAAAGATATTAGAGTTAAGTTCCTTTTTTTAAATAATGTATTAGAAATTCTTAAAAAAATAAAAAGTCCTCAGCTTTTTTTAATTCCTTCATCAAAAACATTTTAACTGATTTGTTGCACTGCGAGTTGCCACCTTGTCTTTCTGTATTAACAGCAGGTACATTTTCCCTGTGCCTGTGCGTCACTGTTGGCCGTCTAGAGGCTTCAGATGATGAATAACACCAGTTATCAAGTCTTTGTAATTAAGTCTATTATACCTGAAGAGTGATACTGAGACGACATGCTAATTACAAGGCACACTGACACTCAGTGTCATGATGGGAGCTAATGCCCTCAGCCAGCCAGCAGTGTTACCTGTCAGCCCATTGGCCTGAACGTGAATACACACACCTGCACAGCATGTCGGTGAGGCGTACAAAGCCTACATAAGCCAGTTCAAAGGCGCCACGATGGCGGGACTGCAGGAGCTGCTGACGGAAGTACAGGCCTACCCCCTCCACCTGGAACAGAAAGACAGACAGGGAATCAGCAACTGTGTGTGTGTGTGTTGTGTGTGTGTTGTATCCATGACTTTAAAGCCTCCTGCTATAGCCTTCAGCAGAAATGGAGGTGACCAGTTACAGTTAAATGACATAACTGCAGTCCAAATGATTATGTGGCATGCAAGGTTAAATACTGGAACATCTTAATTCTACTATGAGCAACAACAAAGAGTCATGAAGAATCACAGTAATACAATTTATTTACATAGCACCTTTGAAAGCATAAACATGCAGCTCAAAGTGCGTTACAGAAAAACAGATCAATAACACAGGTATTAACAGGTATTAACAACAGGAAGCGAGTTTGTGTTTGGAAGCTTTTCATGCATCTTACCCCAGAGCAAACATTAACTAATGCAAATCTTATTGTAGAGGGTCACTTTTAACGTTGTGGTTAATATATGTCACCCACAGGAATGACTAACAAATTCAGTGATAGATTGTTGCATGATTGCATTGACTGTATTTATCTAAAAAAGACTGGCAGAGCATTGAAATCACTGTTATGGATACTGTATTGTATCTTATTTGCTATACAAGGTTGAGTGTCTACAAAAGCCTTTAGAATTCTAGTAGTAATGATTTAACTGGGGGATTTATAATAGGGCTGCAACTCATGATTACTTTTAATATCGATTAAAATGCTGATTGTTTTTTTTATTTTTTAATTACCAAATCTGTGACTCAGTTAGTATATAATGTCAGAAATGGTAACAAAATACCTCTCACGTGTCCCCAGAGCCTAGGGTGACAATGCAATTATGTGCTTCAACAACTAGAGTAAGAGCAAACCCCTGGGCATTTGATTTATAATCATAAAAAGAAAGAAAAGAAGCTAATCCTCACATTTGTTTAAGAAACTATATAACTTTTGATATGAGTGGTGGCATTTCAATGACTCACTTTGAGTTAAGCATCGTCACCTACCATCATCTGACCAATCATTACAAGCAAATTTCTGAAAGCTTGGATAATGACGGAGACTACTGCGGATACTTGACGAGTTAAAGGAGAAAAAACAGAAAATCCCTTCAACTCTGTGGATGTAAAATCTGTTACCTCAAAAGCCATGATAGTTTTAGTGAGAATTACAAAGCTCTAAATGAAACCACTCCTGTAGCCTTTGTACTTTTTGTTAAAACCATTTTGTAAAGTCAAGCAATTACTTCTAAATACATGCAATACACTTACAATTACCTCCCCACCCAAATCCACCCCAGCAAATGACATAATTCCATTCATGGTCAATTAAATGCTGGCACACAGTGGTAAAATGAACAATTTCCCCGAAGCAGCTTAGCCATTTAGACAGAAAATGACTCACTGTCTCTTAAAAATGCCAAATAAAAGCAAAGCAGCAGGGTGTAGAAAGGATTTGCAAATGAACTGCATCATCTACATGTAATCCAACTTTAGCCTTTTCTCCATTTGGCAAGAAAAGTGAAGCTGTAACACTGGCTACACTCTTGTTTTAGAGACACCACTCACTTTTCAGCCAGTGAGCATTGAGCACGTCAAGCGTGAGAGCGGCATGTCAGTGGCGTGACAAGTGTGTTCAAAAAAGGATGCAGAGACATCCACATAATGGCCACTGTCAGTAAAACCATCCCGTTAGTAATAGTGTTAGCAACGTTATTGTAACTATACGTAGACGCGCACACACATGCAACTGTAAACTGGTGAGTGTGTTGCAGGTGAGGCGGCAGGGCGAGGCGGACGCAGAGCTTCAGTGCCCTGTCATTTAGGCTGTGGTATCACCGCCACCACAGAGGCGGCCAGGCCTCGACTTAGTCAGGGGTGGCATGGAGGGCACAGGGAGGGGTGGCAAGGCCCTGATGTAAAAAAACACTGTGTGAAAAGGGGGGGAGGGGTAAAAATCCCAACAGCCCCGCAGTGGAGGTGGGGTTAGACACAACATCTAAACTAACACAGACGCAAACCGCATATGAAGCAGGAGTACGCCAGTTACTGTAACCTTCAGCAACATGGGGACAGGTCATTAAATGAAAACAGCAGAATGGGCTGAAACACAAAAATAATACAAACATAAATGAACAATAAGTGTAAATGAAAATGGAAAAAAATGTAGGGCTTAGGCAGCCTGTTTCTGGCCGCATGACTGGTCAATAAACTCGACTGACCCTGCAGACCGAAAGTGGACTAACTTAAACACCAAAGTATGGACTGAGGAAACCACAGCAGTACCAAGCCCAATGACTTATCACATTGGTGGCCAGAGTGGACTCCCTGGACAGGCCTGACCTCACCGGGGTAAAAATGGCAGCGCCAGTCACCGTTAAGACGGCCCGTGGCTGCCGGGGCCCAGACCGCTGCGGCGCTGAGCTGGGCCGAGCCGGGCCGCGGCTTCGCCTATTTAAAGCTCCCCCCTCGAAGGTTCCAGTCTGTGTAACTGTTTAAAAGGGCCAAGCGAGCTTCCTGAGCAAGGCGGGGGAGGGTGATGGGGGGGGGGACTTTATTTAGACGTCAACTTCCTGTTTGCAAAGTGCCTGTTTCCCAGAAAAACGCACATGTGCGGAGAGAGAAGTTTCCCAAGTCTAATTACACGTATGGTTCAAGGCCGTGACAGCGTCCCAAATAGCCCTGGCAGCCGAGGGTTAGACAGCACTCTGACAATGTTTGTTGTTGTTGCTGCAGGACGAATTGTGAAGTTCTGGTTTTTAAATTGTACCGACAATAAAAAAAGGGCTAAATTCAATGATTCAGATTATTTTACTATTACACAATAAACTGTTATTCCCAACTGCCCAAGTCCAGTTGTAGCTGTTAAACTTAGTTTGTTATCACGTTATACGTCAACGTGTAATATGAAATTTATGGATTTTAGCCTGATTAAAAGACTAAACTAAAGCTTGTGCAAAGCAATTCAGGAATTAGTAAAAATCAATGTCAGTGCCACGCTTCTTTAACAAATAAAACAGAGGGTTACAGATCCATGTCTAAATGTTGTGTAAAGCCTTTAGGAAAAAATTAGGTATACGAGCCGGGAAACTTCCAGGAGGCTTTCATGTATAGCAATGACTATAGGTGTGTATTGCATAGTTTTGGTTTTTATTTTGTAATAGTGTATAGGTCTTTTTCACAGAAGACATTTCGATATGTTACAGTAGGAAGAGCACAGGTGTAACTAATACAATGAACGATCCCATGTAGCTGCTTAGCACACTTGAATGGAACAGGGACAATGTTATTGTTATTAGTAACACCTGTGCTTTTCCTACTGTGACAAGTTAAAGTGTCTGTTACTTAGTTACCTAATTGTTCAGTTTTATAGAGCCTGAGAAAACATTAGTTGTTTCCAAAGTCATTTCCAAATTCACTCATTCACTAGCCCCTGCATAATAAAACACTCATTAGTTCACCCTGCAGTGAGCAGTAAAATGAGATTTAGGACACTTACTTGTATAGACCGTCATTTCTTTGCAACATATTTGACAGTAACAGGAGATTTTAAGCAAAAAGGTAGTGTACATGAT
The DNA here is from genome assembly GCF_008692095.1 of Etheostoma spectabile. Taxonomy (NCBI): domain Eukaryota; kingdom Metazoa; phylum Chordata; class Actinopteri; order Perciformes; family Percidae; genus Etheostoma; species Etheostoma spectabile. The sequence continues at coordinate 21,250,768 of NC_045749.1, read as the reverse complement.
ACAACCAGTACCTTTTTCCACTGTGGGAATCTCTGAAGGTAATTTTAGGGGCCATAAAATTCACTTTTAGAATTTGGACACTAAAATAAAATGGTGTAAAGTAAATTTTACGCACCAGAGAGCAAATACAAAGCAATGTCGGACAAAGTATTCCTATTGTGTTCATAAGAGTGTGTGTGTGTGTGTTTCTCCCTTAGCTTCAGTGCAGCCAAACAAATGGTCTGTCTCCTCTGTGTACCCAAGGCTCCAACCGATCCAGGCTGACCTATGCCACATAAACACCCGAGCTGTCAAACTCCAGCTGGCCAGCGACTCTGGTGGTCTGTCCCAACTCATACAGTACAAGGGTGCTCACACACACACATATACACAAACTCGTATTGTCCTGTCAGGATGTCTAACAGCTACTCCTTCCTTTTGTCTCTGTCACAATCAAACTATTTGATAGTTCTGTCTCTCTTTGTTCGCAATGCATCATCTTGGTTATCCAGAAAAATTAAGTGATGAAATAACAAAAGAAATCAAACATTACCGTTGACGCCCATTCACAACTATTGCTATTGCCATGGTGCTACCCAGTGACAGAAACATCCGCAGTGTTGCCAGGGCAACAAGGATGTAAAACAGGATGCTGGCTGAGGACCGCAGGTGGTGTTGGGCTCAAACACATTTTGGAAAGACATGTGTTTTGGTCACACACGCAGTACACGTTTTCCCATGCATATCATCGCTGTGGTAGGGCAGAATGTCTATGTCCGCAAAGACTTAGCCAGACCCAGACTTTCCAAATACTATTGGATCATCATCTCACACACACACACACACACACACACACACACACACACACACACACACACACACACACACACACACACACACACACACACACACACACACACACACACACACACACACACACACACACACACCCACACACACACACAACAGAGAGAGGAGAGAGAGAGAAGAGAAAGGATGCCGTAAAGACGGACAGGACAGGATTTCAGAGTTCCTCTCATCACCATAGTGGAAAACATGGTATCTATGCTATCACCATTATCTATCTCTTCAGGACAATGCGGTTGTAACATTATCATCAAGTTCATTTCAGCATTAACTCTCAAAACGGCTGTTATCCACCTGCTATTCAGCCTAATATTGTGTCCATCTGGTTTAGAGGGCATACTAATTTAATGTTATGAAAACTCACGGGAGCATGTGTAACATATGCCTCTTGCATGTTACATTAAAAACACAGTCTGAGATCTATTTAATTTTGTTACTAATTTTACCTTCATTTGGTAGTTCTAACGTGTACATTTTTGTCATATTTCTGTATCTTTATACTGTTATTTCATATTTAAAAAGGAACTAAGTTACAGTATCCAAGGTTACATTTGAGCTATAAAACTTCCATCCCTGGGGGAACAAGTCGGACTGGACTTGTATCCTCAGGTGAGCGTGTACTGTAATATAAGTTGAAGAAACCTGTAAATATTAATGTATATTTTAATGAGACAGTATATTCAGAGTAATTATCTATGTGTAAACACCCAAAATTAAAAGTAGCCTATATGATCCTGTACCGTTGATCAGTCAGTAGTCAGTAGTTGTTTCATACATAGATTTCCACAGAAATCATCATTGTAAGTTTCCTTTGATTATTCCTTTATGTTATATTGAGTAGTTTTACTGGCTTGTATCCCTCAGATCCCGAAGGCTTGTTAGCAATAAACGATCAACGACATCGGAGCTGTCTGTGGTTCTTCGTTTGGGTCCAACTGTCCGCTGTAAGTCCACAACCATCACACAACACTGCGCAGAGACTACCATCAGCGGCAATCAAAGTGTTAACGGGGACATTATTAACTGTACACAAATGAAGAGAAGTGAACAAACTCGTTGACAAACGGTAATGTGCCTAACTAAGGGCCATACATGGATTTCACATCTCTATGCAGAATCTGGTGAAAACCATTTTCAAATACTTTGCACTGATTGTTCAGTGCCATAGAAAAGGAAGTGCTCAGCTGCAAAGTCTCTGGAGAATACGTTTCAATGTTAGCAGCTAGCATCTGAGCTATTGCTCCAGAAATATCTGTCCGTATTGTTGGGATAGTATATATGTAGTTTGAAAGAAAAATATTATAGTATAGAGTATAAATACCACTCTCGTGCTTGTATGGTAAATACGAGCCGATCACCAGCAGCCAGCTAGCTTAGCAAAAAACTAGAAATGGGAAAACATATAGCCTGTCTCCACCAACCAGCACCTCAAAAGCTCATTATTAACGAGCTAAGCTAGCTCAGCTAACTGGCTGCAGCTTTGTATTTACCATACAGACAGGAGAGTGCTATCGACCTTGACTCTCTCTTGGCTCTTTGGCTATATTACAGATAATCTGCTGGTAATGAATATGTATTTCCATATGTTTATGTATAGTTTCTCTTTGCTATGCTATTCTTATTATGTATTTTACTTTATCTATTTATCATGGATGCACAGATACTGACTCAAATAGCTAGATTGAGTACAGGTGGCAATGGGGTTGATCTATTCAATTCAATTCTATGTTTATATACTATGTACATTATTTACTGGAATTTTAATTCCTGTTTAAGTTTTGACCAATTTGTTGCTGCATTTGTAAGTTGTACGCTTGAATTAGAATTCCTGTTAATTTACCAAGGTGCTGGTGGATGTTTTTTTAATTTAAATAACAAATAATTCAGTACAAAGTTAAGAAACCAGTGTATGATTCAAACCAGATTTGAACTGCTGACGGTTTATTTACAGTACCAATTGTTTACATATACATCTGCAATACTGTACTTTAACTGTAATTTGCAATTACTTTCCACTGCACTTTAATTTGGATAGCTTCTGCCCAAAATGTATTTGTACTACCTTTAAATCCATTGTTATACTGCTCAGTTTAGCCTAACTTATTATATCTATCTGTAAAAATGCTGTCTATAATAATAGCCGCCTGTATATATATTCATAGTACATACTCACCTGTAAACTCTGTAAACCATTAGTATATTATGTTATTGGCACATATCTGTAAAAATTTCTACTTATAGTAATATCCACCGGTATATTATATTCAGTACATTTCTAGCTGTAAATCTTGCTCACAATACTTGTTATCTATATATTATATTCATAGGACAAACCCATCTGTAAAATTCTGTTTATAATAGTATTCATTTCTATATTTATTCAGTACATATCCATGTCCTACACTTACTTACGGAACCAGTGTATATCCTGCACTTACTGCTATTGCACCTTGGTTAGACCCAAACAGCATTTCGTTGCCTTGTACCTGAGTAATGACAATAAAGTTGAATCTAATCTGATCTAATCTAATGTAACCGAACACATCAAAGAATGATCCCAGTGTCTTCCACACAGTGAGGCATGCAGCTTATTAATTAAACACTGGAATCACATTCGGTACTTGGCCAATATCCAAAGCCCAGGTATCGGTATCTGGACTGAAAAAGTCAAAAATCGGTGCATTACTACTATTTATCTGTACTATTGCTGTCCTTGAGCTGCTGCAAAAACAACAACAACATTTCCCTGCTGGGGATCAATAAAGGTTAATGTTATCTTAAACCTTATTTAACTTTTAAAATCACCAATCGTTCCTGGTGAAGAACAGGAACAATTCAAGTACGCTTACTCCAGCATCCAATGGTTGCAAGACCGGTAGACACGGCAACAACAACACTTTGTGAGCATACACGGGCAATTGCATGTACAGTAAACCATTGTTGACAGAATTGATCTAATTCTATGTCTGTTTTTGCCGAATAGTTACTGTGTATTGATAATAAAAGTTCTACAACTGACCGAATAATATAAAAGAAAGGAAAAGCCAATTACTAAAACATAACAGAGTATAATTCACAGCGTGCTGCTAATCTTGTAGTAAACAGACCGATGACTTTCCTAAAAAACAATGTCCCTCCATCACACAAACCCATTAAACACACATTCAGCAGCACATAGTAAGTACGAGACTTCCTACTTTCTCTCTTAGGAGTGTAAGTGCATGCTCAACAGGCTTACACAAACACACATGCACACACACCCTTTACCCCCTACACAGACAAACACAGCCTACGTCTGGTACCCTTGTTATTATGGATGTCCGCATGCTGAACCACTCAGACAACTATTCCTGTGTGAGTCTGTCTGTGTGTCTATCTGTCTGTGTGTGTGTGTGTGTGTGTGTGTGTGTGTGGTGTGTGTGTGTGTGTGTGTGTGTGTGTGTGTGTGTGTCTCAGTGTTTTCCTGCTGGTGGTGGAAGTGATTTGGAAAGTATGCAGTGGAAAGGGAGGGGCATCGCGGCCATTAAACCAGCAGGTCCGGGCTTCAAATGAAAGCGTGGCGCTAACGAGGGCGGATACTAATTGAAGAGCATCCCAGCGTGGTATCACAAACACACTGACACACATTCACATCATGCCTTGCTACAGTACTATATATTCACACAAAGTGAAAAACACCTTTTTACATGAATTACGTAGTTTGTGTGCTGATTGCAATAGCTTTCCCAGCTCATCCAGGCTGAGGCAGAATTTATATCCATGTTAGGGAGGTGGCTGTGCTCAGCAGCCCTCTACCACAGCTCAGCTGCTTTAGCGTGGTTAGCCTTGTTGACCATCCTATTGCTAAAACATGGCTTCAAAGCAGTAAGAATAGTGATAAGACAGAGCTAAGAAGTGGCAGCAGAAGTTTGAAGGGCCTTTTGTCAGATGTGAAAAGCTACTGATATACAAAACATACGCTGGAGGGAGCAGAGCTGAGGCTATTTAATAATATGTATCATTATATTTTATTCTAAATGGAACATATTACAAGTGGATTAGCACAGTAGACTGATCAGGATGTTATAGAATTCGTAACAACTTTGTAGGAATGCATCAATCTGGCTTTTTCTTTCCCAATACCAGTGCTCACTTTCCACAACATTTAACATCTGGATACACGTTTAAAATCTGGATAACACTGTGGAACTCATTGGGATCATCTAAATGTAAGGTAACATATGCACATGGTAAGTTGCAATGAGACACTTGTTTACAATTATTTTGACTCTAGTCGGCACTTATTCATTTTATGAGCCAGTTTGTTTGTACTGTAGTTTGTATTGTTTTGTATTTCCTCAGCCTAGCGAATGGAAAATAGGCCTATTTGAACTCAGATCGGCACAATTATGTGCATTGATTTAATTATTTTTCACTTTCAGCCGGTGGCAGCCCACATTTCAATTAAAAAAGTATAAATCTATATCTCGTGATATTAATCTTTATATATAGCCTGCCTATCAATTGATTTTAAGCACAATAAACAGAAAATATTTGACCAAACTTTTCCCATGTGACCAGTGAAATGAAACCCTACAGGTCACATGACCGGCACTAATTTGCACACACGGCTAGATGCTACTGTATATGAGGTAACAGAAGTAAGAGACAGAGTGAGCTCGGTGGGAGTGTGTTTGGCATGTCAGAATCTCACCTGTTCTTCTGTGATGAGTCCAGGGTGTGTGTGGGTGTCATTGATGTAGTGCAGAGGCAGGCTCTGACACAGCTGTCCGAGCAGCATGGCCACTTCCTTCATGCTCCGCCAGCAACATACCAGCACCATCTGGGCTGTCACCCTGTAGCCCTCACCACCTGGAGCCCACAAAGCGACACACAGTGACTCACACAGTCACGCACACAGTGTCTCTCATACACACACAGTGACATGGTAAAAGTTTGATCACTTTGTTTTATTACCAAACAATACAAACTTGAGCTACAAGCTTTATTTGTTATATCATGTAATGTTAAAGCTTTGTTTTCAATGGAAACCAGAAGACGTCCAAAGTCACATCATGTGCCTGCTTCTATCCAGACACATACAATGCACAGAGCCAGTTCATTTTGCTTGTCATTGTAAAGTCACTAGTAGTTTAGGTAATCATTCCTAAAAGTATTTTTTTGTGCACTGTATAAATATGCCACACAAAAATGAGGTCAAACACCTCCGCCATCAGGACATCACTAGTATTGCACAAGCATCAATGACTTATTGCTTTTAAAGGGTTTTGATGTCTGGCACTGCAGTGAGTTTTGGTGTGGGGGCAATGGTGACGTATTGGCGGCTGGAACAAGGATTTGCTTTGGTTGTTTTTTTTATCCGTGTATTATTTAGTAATGTTTAAACCTATTGAAAGTCCCCTGGGGAAGATGAGCCTCTTTCCAACTAAGTACTTACAGGAACGTTGTTTTAGGAACAGTCCACTTCTAATCAGTTCTACTAACTACTCTCCCCAAAAACCCGTTTTCCCATTTGCATTTGCCATGGCCAAGTGGCCATAGGAACTGGTAAGCGGGGTAAGGGAGTGAAGCAAGCACGGCACCAGTCTTTATAGCGTTGTCACTTGACTTAACGGAGTTCAACCGTCGGTGTTTAAAGACTAGGCGGGAGTATTTAACAGAGAAACACAGAAAACGAAGGCTCCAGCGTAATATGATCCTAATTAATATAATGGAAGATGGTAGAAGAGCAGAGTGCAACAGGCAAAAAAACAACAGGTAAGTTTAAGTGGCATTAACAATTAGCTGGTTGAATGTGTGATGTTTGTCTTATGAGTTAGCATACGTAGGCAACAGACAGTGAAGAATATGTACTGTTTGTGTTTCAGACGTTGCTAGGTCACTAAGGGTTCCTATACAGAAAAGGGAAAAGACCCTGCCCTGGTTGATTCAGTGGTAGAGCAGGTGCACATGGTCTGAGAGGTTATGCCTCGATGCAGAGGTCCAACCATTTCTCACCCAACTGTCCTGTCAAAAATTTTAAAAGGGTTCTAGGAAAATTATGTTATAGGAACTGAAAAAATCCCTTGGTCGGTAAGCGGCTATAGAGAGAGCGCTCACATGGACGAGAGAGGGGTGTAAGGTGATCATGAAGCCGATTGTGCTTCTTGTACAATTCTTTGGTTCATCAGTGTGTATTAACTACACGGCAGACTGGATTCTCTACTAGCCGTGACAGAGAGACGACTGTCTCACACAAACGGGTCCAACATGGGCTGAATGTGCACTGGTGGGTCCGTGTTATAGTCATATGTCATCGATCTCGACAATTAATCGATTTAAACACCAACAATATAATATTGCGGATATAAAGTGAAAATATCTATACATATGGGCATTATCAAGATGGGACTTTATTTTGAAATTCCCACTTTATATTTATTATTTTTAGTAAAAGGAGTACTTTGTTTTTAATTTAAATGTCTGGTAGAGCTTAGTAATAAAATTGTCAAATCATATTTCAGAGTGAACTGAGTCAAAATCGTACCCTGGCAGACTTTGTGATATCAGTAAAGAATCAATATAATACTGTATTGTGGTATAATGTGTGACTTTTTTTCCAAAAACTGACAGTTGGCACAATGTTACTTTTGAAAACTGAGAGGTTAAAAAGTCCATTTATAAAATTAGCCGGCCATGTGTAGGCGTAGCACTAGTGTAATATTCGACTGTCGAGACTAGTGAGGCATGGCAAGACATTTTTCTGTGTAATGTTGAAGGGCATTAGTATAATGATCTCTAACTCACCTGTGTTTGGTGACTGTGTGTGTGTGGTCTGGGTCTGTGTGTGATCATCTCCTTGGTGTGTGTCCAGCTCTCTGGCACGTGTGAAGAAGTCATTGGTATCCCTGGGCTGAATCTCCTGCAGGATCCTCTGCAGCCCTGCTGAGGTCTCTGTCCAAAACACACACACAAAAAGCATGTCATATTGATATTAATGTCTCCTCGTGGTGCCTTGGTAGATTCCTGTGACTTTACCATCAGCTTCTATCGACCCATTTTGTCCGCTTGTACACTGGATCTCGTTCTTTCGGACATGATAGACTGTTTAGACTAGACTGTTTATGTTGTTTGTATAGAGCTGCACTTTTGGCCAGGTCTCTCTTGAAAAAGAGATTTTAATCCCAACAAGAGTTTCTCCTGTTTAAACAGAAAAATAAATTGAAATATTTTGGCATGAGAATCCAATTCCGTACACTGGTAAATTTGTTGTGTTTTTGTCTGTTGACTCCCGAAAGCAGGATTGGAAGGCCCCTTGTGTGAACTTCTTCAAAAGACATTTTTTTGAAGAAAAAAAACTTGCAGACAAACATAGTGGAACAGGTACCTTTTATAACAATTTGGGGGTACTGATTATATACATGATGAAAGCTCATCTACTCATGAACAGGTGGTGTCCACAAGTTCAAACAATGAATTTACAATAAGTTTATATGGTGAAAAAGAGTTTGGTCAATCAGACTTGGAACACACGTTCAAACAACCTCGCAGGATTAAGTAGAACTTTAGGATAAGAATAGTACAGAGGCCCACTAAGTGCACTTACCGTAAACTGAGAGGCTGGGAAATTTCATTACCTGAGTCTGTATCCATGGGGATGAGTCCTTCTGGGGATGAACTCTGGACTACAGGGGAGACCACGTCAGACATCCTATAGCACACAGTAATCAGGTCTGACACCAGACATCTCCACCGCTCAGGCTGGCTCAAATTCCTGCACGCACGCACGTACGTACACACACAAACACATACAAAACAGTAAGTATATGGCTAAGGTCATGGCTGGATTTTCGCTTCAAATACATGGTGTTGTGCTCAGGGAATGTGTGAGGGCTTGTTTCCGCTGCCAACAGCAAAGCAACACATCCAAAAGAAAGTAGGTTGTTTATGATGTGTATGTGTTGGTGTGACTCATGAGCTCACTTAGTGTCTAGGTGCTGCAGGACAGCCGTGATGCAGTTGGCTCTGCCATAGAGAGGATAGGAAGCAGCTGCCTGCAGGAGAGATGACTCGGACCTGGACACCTCTAACTGCAGACAGCACAGCAAGAACTGTACCACTGAGGACACGACAACAACAATACAATCATTTTATTTAGTGCCAAAACGCACGCATATACAGTATGCATTAGGGCTATGCCTCTGGATCTCACCAGCCAGTGTGTTGAGCTCCAAGATGACGGTCTCAGAAGCCTGGGGCGGTGAGGAGGGAGGCTGGAACTCCAGGCCTTGCTCCTGGGCACAGTACCGCAGAGCCTGGCCCAGGTCTGGCTGCTGGAGTAGCAGGTTGAGGAGGTGGGCTGCTGTGACGCTGTCAAAAGGCTTGGTGCTGGTACTGAGGTCCAGAGCAGCCTGAAGAACACTGCGCATCCTCTCCGGCACCTGACATCATAAACACCAAGGTGAAATCAGTAAAACAACTTGAAAATACTACTATACTAATTCTAAGTATTGACAACCACACGGTCGGCTGATACCAGCTTTCCTTGATTGTGCATCACCCCCACCCTTCCTCCACGCAGTTGCTAGGGGACGAGGACACGGAGGATTAAAAAAAGACTCTTCAGAAGACGTAATTAGCTTTACTGGAATTTCTGTGTGTGAAATCCGCCGGCCGACACCAGTTTCTATACATATTTCTATACTGAGAAATACAGAGAGAGTTGTGTGGAGCTGACAGTCTTAATTAGCTTTGGAGCAACTCATTTGGCCATTCATTAATATCAAAAAGTTACTAATTACAGATAGTGAGTGAGCTTGGTCCGCATATTAACCTGTAGTCCCACAGCGGATTCTGGGAGTTGCCGTAGTAACGTTGAGGCCAGTTGTTTGACTTCCAGGAAGTTGCTGGCAACACAGTAGAGGACATTCTGAGCATGAGCAGAGGTCACAACTTCACCGAGGGCAAACACATCAGGCCCTGAGGAAAACCGAGAGGTAGAGGTGAAGCAAGGCTGAGCCAGCTAGAGCATCAGGTTGGCATCAAAGTCAAGAGGCCAGCTAGTAATGGATGGACTGCTGGTTTTTGGCATCAAAAGAAAGATGTGTTCCAGAAATGAGTGCTGGCCACTGGTATTTCATGAAAACATCATCACAAAGTTGTTCTTGACAAAAGCACTTGATTCCAAACTGCTCTGAGTGAGTTGGATGAAATATGACACTATGTTTGAAGCTTTTGAGTGAACTTTAGCAACATGTATATTTACGAGGCATACTGTTAGACGAGAAAGATTAATTTCTTCTTTTAAAGATTACTTCTTTGGGGCTTTTTGCTTGTTTATTAGTGACAGTGGATGGACAGGAAAGGGAGAGAGAGATGGGGGATGACAGGCAGCAAAAGACCACAGGTTGGACTTGAACCCTGCGCCGCTGCAGGACTCAGCCAACATGGGAAGAACGCTCTTACTGGGTGAGCTAGAGGCCGCCCCGAGACCAATTTCAATTGTCTGGTATTGTCTATAAAAAGTGCCTAAAAGTTGCTGTTGGTATGATGTCAGTTAAATGAGCTATTTTGACCGTCAAACAACAATAAGACAAACACAGTCAGTGATCTCCTACAGGCAGTTATACATAGCTTTATGCATTATATATCTTTTTACTGCATAATGTAAAGTAACATTTAAAATCATATTGGTTATTAACTTGCCATAAACCTATAATGTTAGTAGCAGATTCTTTTACTGCATAATGTAAAGTAACATTAACTTAAATTAAATTAAGTAACAATCATATTGGTTATTAACTTGCCATCAACCTATAATGTTAGAAGCAGATTTTTTTACACAGCTGTGATGGTTTGTAAAGTTTGGTAAGTCATGCTGCTGATGAACTACCTCCCCTGTAAAGAGACTTTGAGTCTGTGAAAAGCTCTATATAATTCCATTTATTATTAGTAGTAGTAGTAGTAGTAGGCGTACCAGTGCTGAAGGTGAAGAGCTCACCCAGTAGACACAGCAGGTGGAGGGACATAAGGCATTTGGAGAAGGAAGCTCCAGGAAGCAAAACCTCCAGCAGCCTCACACACAGCCAGCGCAGGAACTCCTAATAAAAAATATAAAAACATTTTCATTGTGAGACAAAATCAACTCTGGTAGACCTCTTTCTGCTGTGTTCCATGTGTGTGTGTGCGTGCTATGGTATACCTTGTACAGCAGTAGTGTGTGTTGGTCTCTGTCTCTCTGCTCCTGCTCTCTCTCCTGGATCAGTCTCTTCTGCAGCAGCAGAGCACTGTCCTTCATTCTACAAAGCAGCTGTAAAGAAGAAGATTTTAAGCTCTGTGATGTAATAGTTTTGATTTGATCATTAAATTGAGTCATACATGTCTCCTTGTAATGTGTAGGGTTGTTAGCACTGCAGATCCCACTGAAAGGGAAAATTCAATTACTTCCATTCCCTAGTATAAACTGCTCCCAGCCAACAAACTGTGGCAGGTGGATTCAAATATTACCACAATTACTTTTTACCAGCCAGGTTTTTTTTTGCCTCATAAAAAGGTGAAAAACAGAAATCACATGAACGTTCCAAAACAGCAAACTACTGCTTTAATGGACATCAGAGAGGGGCAGCAGGGAGAGGAGGTTGAATCAGCAGCTGCAAGGCCACAAGGGTATGGAGATTTGTAGTGTGACCATGTGCCCACAAAGGAAGAATGCCCATGTTGTAATGAGTGGGACCTGTTGCTGCCTGATTCAGAACAAGACTTCTCCTTGAGCGGGACTTGGACACAACAAACAGTTTGGATCGGGCGAAAGTTAAAGAGTAAAACGTTTAATTTCTCAGTTGGACCCTTTCCATAATATAGTTAACAATCTAAACTCAACAGTGGCAAAAACAAGCACTTTTTGTGGACATTCATTGATGGTTTTCAATTGCCCAGAGAGATTACATGGTACTTGGTTAATACTGGACCAATTTTAAAAATTGTTCCAATTAGTCATTTTGACACAAAAACATTGGAAGTAGGGCCCAGATTGGAAAACACTGAAGATACCCATCAACATCTCAAATTCAGTGAGAAACTACAATCCATAACAAAGGCAATGTGAGGTAAACGGCTGACCTTCTTCAGCAGGCTGACTGTCTGCTGTCTGACGCCTGGCGACTGACTGTTGAGATTAGGCAGCAGGAAGTGGCGGATCAGGTCCATTTCCTGGGAGGACAGCGCTTCAGTGCTGCGGTGGCTCTCACACACCAACCCCAAAGCATCCATCCTCACCTGGGCGGTAGGATTTGAGGACACACAAATACAATGAAAATCCAAGATAAATGCTAAATTTATGAAAAATACAATATTGAAAAGAAAGGATACACACTTGAGGATACAGACACTCACTTGATCATGTTTGTGTACCAGTGCTTGTTGGAGTAGGGAGAGGGGCACCAGTCCTCCCCACAGACCCTCCTTTGAGGATGGAACAACACCCTGGGCCCTGGCTGCCCGCAAACATGTCATGAGAGCTCCCAGTGCACCCCTGCTGCCTGAAGGACCTAAGGAGAACAGAAAAGAGAGACATTCACGTGCAGCTGATACATCATGAGAATAACCAGAAGGAAAAAGGGAAAATAGTTGCCAATATATGGAATGTGAATGTGTTTTTATGTGCAGACATGTGTGCCTTTACCTGTGCTGCTTGGTGGTGTGTCCTGCAAGGCCTGCACCATGTGTGCCAGACTGGAGGGGCTGCAGCATAGCAGCTTGGGCAGGAAATAGTCCAGGATGTACGTGGTCTGGTCCAGTCTGGCACGGCACAGCACCTGTAGTAGGGGGGTTACCCACGTCTGGTGCCAACACTCCATCCAGTCCTCTGTGGCTGTCTCTTCCCCTGCACCAGCCTCACTGGCCAGCTGCGCCTTGTGGCTGACAAAAAGTCTCTCCAGGAGGTCGCTGGCATAAGGAGCCAGGGTCTGGTCACCCATCAGGCCCAGGAGACATGAAGGCAGCTGGGGTTGGATGTCAAGCAGGTAGAGTGCCCCAAAGAGCTCCACAAGGCAGCCCAAGGAGCCGTATTTCCCCCTCATGTGCCACTCCAGTCCCAGCAGGCTTTGGGAGAGCTCTGTGATGTAAGAGTCCTTGGTTGGGTCAGAGATAGACGGGCTGGTGTGCTGATGGAGCAGGAGGAGGTTGCGAAACAGGGAGCGGGTTTGGTGGCGGACTCCGTCCAGTGGGTGCTCCCAATGGGAGTAGATGTGCTCCAGCAGTTGTCGCTGTAGCTCCGAGCCGCCCCCGAGGGACTGCTGGAGGCGGGGAGGGCAGGGCAGCCTCTCCCCCTGCAGGCAGTCAAGTGCAGCACTGCTCCACAAGGTCAACACCCGAGCCACCACCATGGCTGTACTGGACTCCTTTATACTACAGCAAGAAAAGAAAAACAGGCGTGCTGATTACACTTTAGAAAGATTATATTTGGAGATGGTTGACGCAGATCAAGTAGTTACACACTTGTGTCTGTCACTTTCAGCTGTGGTAAGCACCTAAGTGCACCTAACACCTCTTCCCACAAGCCATCACTCTAATGAACAGCTGACTTCTTCCTTCCAGTGTTCTGTGCAATAACCCAGTAATACTGTCTCTAAACAGCACCTGTTTACTGGTTCCACTTCTTATTTATTTATAATTCTCGTTCTTTATTTGACAGCTGTTCATACTGTTCATATTGAAATATAGTAACATAATACTATTTATTCCAGCATCCTTTGCACTATGCTCCACATTTAAAATAATAACCATCACAATTTACTCCTGCATACTTTGCACTCTTCATTGCACTCATTGCACTACTGCCTCTATTGTTTCTGTTTAGAGCATGGGTCTCAAACTCGCGGCCCGGGGGCCAATTGCGGCCCGCGGGATGATATTTTGTGGCCCCCTACTTGACATCAAAGTTAAGTGTTAGTGCGGCCCGCGCGTTCTGAAACTTTTTGTCATTGCGCTTGTCACTTATGGGCTACCGTAGTAGTCTCCTGACAGCGGCGTAACGGTTGTCAAGCTAGCTAAGTACTCTTTGCGGCAAATGCCTGAGGTTTGACAATGTGATGTCTGTTGTTGTGAAATTCACCAACCATATCAGATCTAGGGGCTTAAAGCACCGGCAGTTCCGCGCCCTGTTTGGAGGAAATAGTTGGGTTTTTTTGGAATACTTGTTGCGGCCTAGCCAAACCCAGACTCTACTTCCAGCGGCCCCCAAGTAAGTTGAGTTTGAGACCCCTGGTTTAGAGTGTGTCTATATTAGATATATATTGTTTGTTTTTTATGTGCAACATCATTGTGAGCAATGATAATCCAAAGAAAAATTCCTCGTACAGTATGTGTCCTCATACCTGGCAAATAAAGATGATTCTGAAGTGCTTTGTTAAAAAGGACTTTTTGACTAATTCTAATTGTGACCCTTCTCCTTTGATACAGCTTAACAATGTAGACTACTCAGCACTGAAAGGGGATCAGATTCCCAGACCTACCTGACATCTAGAGCCAGCAGCGTGTTTGGGACCAACAGCAGCAACTCTTCCCACTGGGGCCCAGGGAAAGCGTCCTTCCAGCACAACATGGCCAGAGCCCCATGACACAGATACAGAGAGACACCCGGCGGGCGATCACTGGTCCACAGTCCCTCACAACTCAGCTTTAGCCACTGAGGAGCTGGGTCCAAACCCTGCGCTGAGCAGCGCAGCAAACTGCATATCTAATACACACAGACAAGAATGGCCAAAACATTTGAAGAGAATCAATACAGGTTTCTGCAAGATGCAATATTCCAGCAGCATTACACATGCATTGCTATATTTGTTGTGTTGCATGTTAAAGAAAGACGTTTTATTTCCAAGATCATGACTTTACAAGTCAGTCAGTCTCAATGAAAACACCATTCCATTTTCTCAAATGTGTGCGTAATGTGCAAAATTCAGAATTCCTAATCCTCGACTCACCACAGAAGCAACTTCATCTCCATGACCCATGACAGACCTGATCAATAACACCACAGCCATGCCAGCTGTACTCTGGACGGACTGGACAAACTCCTCTAGAAACAGAAAAAGGAACAGAGGAGGAAAGTGAGAGGAACATATGTTCACCTACTGTAAGTATTTGTGGTTTCCTCCTATATATGTAGCAAAACAGGCCCTCATATAAAGTTCTGGAGCAATCAGGAGTTTGGGAAGTTTATGACTCCCATTTTTTTGTATCATAAAATGACAGTATCATTCAAAGTAGCATTATTGTTTTCCTAATTTAATTTTTTTTCCTAAATTAAAATGATTAAAAGACTGAAACATTCAAGACTTCTTTAATGTAATGACATTTCCACTGAATATATAGACATACAAATATTTATATCCTCATTTTATTTAAGCATCTTTAAAATACTCTGAAAACCTGAGAACCTGTTCTTCTCCCAAAGAGTTCTTTATTTGGACTTAAATACATTTTCTAAGAATAAGTCAGAAATAATGAGTATGGATGGAGATTGACGAATATTTTTGAAATTGAAGAGAAGGCAGAGCTATATGTCTACATCCATCAGCTGAGTCTCTGTATATGCCAGGTGTTTCTACATTTTTGAGACCGTTTTTTTTTTTTTTTTTTTTTTTTTACCACCAATGAGGATGTGTGTGTAGCAGCCCAGGAGGCTGCTCATTGTGTCCTCCAGCTTGCAGCGATTCTGTTCAGCCTGCAGGGCAGCGCTGATGGTCTCCTGGGATCTCTGGATCACCAGCATGGAGGTCTTAACGGCTGCCAGACAGGACTGCATCAGCTGGGCCTGGACAATGTGACGTCCTGCTAGACCACTTGGACAACAGCAGGGGGCGACAGAGACACATGGATCAAAAACGAGCTGTGTGTTGACACCGGATTCCCTCCTGTATCAACAGGTTAACTGGCTGATCAGACTGTAACGCCACAGAGCAACAAGGCATCACGAGTCAAAGAGGAAATAAAGCTCCAACAGCAGCTGTTTAATACCAGGTACCATACTGGAAGTGATGTATTCACTAACTTGTGTCATGGCAAGAAGGAGAGAAATTTATTTTCAATGTGTAATACTCCGATACAATTAAAAGCCAAGCATAAATCAAAGTAAAAAACAAATACTAATGGGGAGATATGGCGAAATATAGAATAAATAATATCTCTCTATACCTGTTCTGGAGAAGGTATTCACTTAATCCCTTGTGAAGAAAATGCAACACTACATAAAAGGAGAAAAGAGAGACAATGGAAATTTTTTCTTTAGACTTAGACTTAGACTTCTCTTTATTAATCCTTTTGGGATGACTCCCGCAAGGAAATTGAAAATTCCAGCAGCAGTTTTAGCAAGAAAAAAGAAATTAAAAAATAGATAAAAGAAAGACAACAAAATAACAATAATGATAATAACAACAATAAGAACATTTGTCAAATAAACAAACAAAAGACCATAAAATTATTATTAAAGTGTCAGTGTTGAGTCCAGTATTGAAGTGATAAAGTGACTAGGTGTGAATTTAAGTCCAGGTGTGCGTGTATGTATGTATGTATGTGTACTGTGTATGCATGTATGTGTACTGTGTGTATGTATGTATGTGTACTGTGTATGCATGTATGTGTACTGTGTATGTATGTATGTGTACTGTGTATGTATGTATGTATGTATGTATCTACATAAAGAAAGAAGAATTTAAAAGAATATAGGAAAAAATGGCTGTTTTTTTTTGGAAGTAAGCCAGATACTAACCTTCCAGCAGCAGTTTGTGAATGCATCTCTCACCTGAAGAAAAGTAATTTTGGAAATGTGGTTATTCTACAAGTAATTTTACAATTGGGGGTAAATGTATCTGATGTGTTTAAAAGTAGAGTAAGTCGGCAGTAAGGGCCAAGGCAATCACCCACTCACCGAGAGTGAAGCCATCCAGACAGGCAGAGATGGTGTCTACGAGGTGTGGGTACTGGTCCGTAGTTGGGTTGGACAGTCGGTCGGACAAGCAGGCAGACAAACTGCTTACAGTCTGCTCTTGTAGCCAGGCTGGTACTGAACCCAAGGCACTGAGGAAAGCAACAGAGAGTCATGTTAGTGAACAGGGGCCATATTCACTAAACATCCTCAGGCTAAAATGAACTCTTAGGATGTAGGTTTAGGACTTCTAGGTTTTTGGTTAGTAATTCACAGATGATGGGACAGGGTTAGAATTAACAGCACTAACTGGCAGCACATGTTAATACTACTTGGACATTGATATGGAATTTACATTGCAGTTAGGATGATGACATGAAAAGATTTGCAATTTCAGTCACAGAAGGAACAATTCTTTCGGAATGCATAAGAAAATCTGGGATGGAAAACTGGTTGTAGGGATGTAACGGTGTGAAAATTTAACCTCACTGTTATAGTGACAAAAATTATCACAGTTATTATTGGTATTGTTGCCAATTATAAATCGTGTTCATTGCCAATAGCCGCAACGTTTTCCTGCGTGTTCTGCAGACAGGATAACTATCTTCTTTCAAGTGTCCTTTGGCGTTCTTATAATAACCAAAATATGCCCATGCTTCAGACGTAGCCCTCTTAGAGGTCTGATACATGTCCTGAGCGCTGTCAGCGCCTCCTTCCGCCATGATTCCACCTTCAAGAAACGCACAATGGAGGCTACACAATGCACCTGCGCGGCAACTTCAGGAGACTCGGAGGAAGCTGGGGAGGATGAAACACACGGCTTCCACACCGTGGTAATCTGCCGTGATAACCATGATATTTTAAATGAAAACGATAATTGTTATCGTCAACATTTGTATTGTGTTTTACCGTTACATCCTTAGTAGCAAGTGGCCACGGAAATCACCTTACAGTCTCCATGTTGTTTATTTGACTAACTAAAAATCCTAAAACTTAGCCATGTACCTGGCAATGGCTCGTCGTAGGGGGTTCTTGGCCTGCAGGGAGGTGTAGACCAGGGACAGGGTGTGTAGACAGGCCTGCAGAAGAGCTCCATCAGGCTCCTCATCAGTCAGTGCTTCCAGCTGGGACCCTGCCTGATGCAGTATGTAAACAACGGTCTTCTTTTTTTTGAATAACACATATCATAGTAGAATCACACTTATCTTGTTTTAACACTTTTTTTATCAAGCCGTTTGTCCATAAAGTCAACATAATCCTTGCATGTTGAAGATGACAAGGGGGTACTTTTTATTATATCTCACAAAACCAACCTTCTTAACCAGCTGGATCTGCTGCACCGGCTCTGTCAGCTCCAAGCAGGACTTCAGGGTCTGGGACACCTGCCTGACTCCATCCTGTCCTCCATCAACAGAGAGGGATGCTGGAAAAGATCAACGTTAAACACTGTGACAACATATATATATATATATATATATATATATATATATATATATATATATATATATATATATATAATGTAGTGGCATGTGTGTAGTGCCACATCTGGGCTGAGAGTGCTCTACGTTGGCATGCAATCTTTACTGGGAGCACCAAGGATTAAGGATTAATTACACGTTTGTTTTTTATTAACCGTGGTTAGTTTGCACATTAGTAGTTCAGTCTCATTACCTATCAGCTTGTGTAGGTTCTCCTCATCCAAAACCACAGCCTCTACTTTGGCCGTCTTCTTCTTCTTCACCACCATGGCTCTCCTGTATGAGGAACAAACAACTACTATTGTTTTAGAACATATCTAAATCAATCATTTAAATTTACACAAATCAGCAACATGGCTTGGTTATAGAGAATAAAATCTGTCACATCTGTCAAAATTGAGCACAACACCAAATCTTCACGTCTTTAATAGTGAATGAATAATGAAAAACGTAGCGTTTTTTGTACGTTTTGTCTGTCTGTCTCCCTCACGCGCGCGCGGTGAGAGAGTGAGTGAGTGACTGACAGACAGACACAGACCACAGACACAGACACAACACAGACACACACACACACACACACACACACACACACACACACACACACACACACACACACACACACACACACACACTTGCTGCATATTTAGCTTTACCTCGGCTAAAACTAACGTCAACGTTTTACTGTTGCTAGGATTTCTGTTAGCCAACAATTGCTAACTGTCTGGCATTGAGTCTACGTGTGAAATTCAAAAGCGAGACACAACTAGCAAACAATGACACAATGACAAATAAAACAACGAAATGCTCACAAAAAGTTGTACAACTAAATAAGTGTAACGTTAAATATAAGTAGCTAGCATTCACCTCAATTCAGCATGAGGTTTACTTGGAGCTTCTCTTCTTTAGCTGGTAGATGAAATGTATGTCAAGGTAGAGGAAACTAACGCTTTCACTTCCTGTAAGTATTTTTCAGAATAAAACGAAATGGAAACACCATGACCAATAACTAAATAAAATGCAGTTTACATCTAGTTTTTGTACTTATTTATAGTCTTTATTTAATTACACATATAACACTGCATTGATTTGTTGTAAATGTGTAGTTGTAAATTCTTCTGGATATTTAATTGTTATGAAACTTTGAATTAGAAGCCACACTTATTTGGCTTCCTTTATTGCTCCCGCAAGCTTGACACACCCACTATGCTCCATGCTGCACGTGTGAGACGTCACTTCCGACAAATCGTTACAGACAGACCGCCTTCATAAACTACACTTTCCATAAAATAGCGCTCCGGCTTCTTATTGGCGGACAGCACTCGTCAATCAAACAAAGACTTCGTGTTTCTGCAGCGTAGAGAAACGCCCTCCAAATATGTGATTGGACGTGCTGTGCGAAACCACACACCCTAAATCCAACCCTGCTCCAACTTTTTGCCTTTGAGCTGAAATGAAATCCTCGCGCAAGAGAGATATTCACCGTTTTACTCAGGAATTAGGATTTTCTCCGCAGGAATAACAAGACGTCAAGTTTAGAAGCTGGAGTCAACATGGCGTGAAGTCCCTCGTGTGGTTTCTGTCCATCAAATATTGAAAGGGTAAGTCGAAAAACTTTGGAAAAAATTGCAGTTTTTAAATTAAATAGGCAACGGCGGGTCTGTGTTGTAGCTTAAGGTATGTTAGAGAGGTTCAAACTGTGTTTTTAATACACTTATGAGACAAATTAGCACTGAACATTTGCTCTGTTTGTCAGTTGGCGGTTTTTGGTGATGCGAAATTGCTAATTTTATTAGTTGAGGACAGTCCTGAATGTGAAAACGGTAGTCTCTACTGTTTGCAATTGCCATAACTCATTTATTCACTGAGGGAAATCAAGCTAGGTGACGTTAGCTGTGTCTTTTGCTAGCTAGTGTTATATTCAGAGCCATAACCTAACTTTAGACACCAAAATATGCTTTTTTTTTTTAAATGAAATGTCATAATAGTATTGCGATACCACAGGAAACAGAACCACAACAGTTATAAAGTGTAATAGTGTCTGTAAATTCAATTGAAAACGCCACAAACTGTTTAAAGTTAAGCATTTTGCCTCAGAGTGGCTAACTGTTGACCGTTTAAAGTCTCTGTATTAATCCTGAAGAAGAAAGAATTCTTGAATTGTTTATTAAATTAATAATTATAAATTCTGGTCTTTTCAATTCTGGTCCACTGTCTATTTTAGAGCCGACCGATAAAGGATTTTTAAGGCCGATACCAATTCAAATATTTGGTAATTTAAAAATCTGATATTGCGATATATCGGCCTAAATATATTAAATTAAAAAAAAAAATCTAGAAACGCGTAACAAAACATAAACATATTTCCCTAACATTAGCTATTTGTAGTTATATCATAATAATAAAATAATATGACAATAAATTGATAATATTTTAACAGAACAGAAGAACATCAAAATATATTAAAGTTCTGATAAATAAAATTTATAAAAATACAAAGTTGGGATATGAAACTTGAAGTAATTTGAAGAAAAACACATTAACAAAAAATAATCAGTGTTGCCAACAGGGATGTTGTAGAGCGCCCTCTGGTGGACAAACCATGCAACGCCAACGCTCATAACACGGCTGACCGTCCGTTTTCATGTTATTTTTTAAATATTTGTTCATCAGTATCGGGAAATCCCTAATATTGCCCGAAAATATCGGCCTGCCGATATATTGGTCGGGCTCTAGTCTCTTTAGAAAGTCTCTAGAAAAATAAAAATAAAATATAGTATAGCGTTCCATAGAAAATGGACTAATATTCTCATAAGATCTTATTAAATTCTACAAACTACAGTATGTACTTACAAGGAAATTGGATTAAATCAACTTCTCAAAAGCCCAGATGAATCGTACTGTTGCAGCTGAACCATAAGACACGATAATACTCTCCATTAGGTAACCATAACAAAGGCACTATGAGTTGCATAGTAAGAATATTAGACTAACGAAGTATGAAGGTGAGGGTGAGAGAGGGTGGTCTTACAGAGAATTTGCAACAAAACCTAATTAGTCTTGTCAGTGCAAATTACAGCAATGATACTAGGCATTTTAAAGTTGGTTGACAAAATATCTTAATACCTTTGTAACAAAAAGTCATACAACAAAAGGGATATTGATTTTTTGAATGGATATGTATAATGTAAGAACAGATATATGGTATCACAAGTCATTGACCCGTGTGCACGATTTATTCATATGCAATATGTCATATTATAGTCATTTATGTGGTTTTGTTTTGTGGGATGAGAGCTATTTTTTTCCTTTGCCTTCCTCAGTGTTTACCACAGCAAACAGGCAACAGAAATAAGCCTGTGGAAAGTAGTTTATGGCCTTCCTCCACACATGTGTGCAGTGAGTCTCTTTGTAAGGAGGCCAAGCTGGTAATGAGAGGTTATTACTTGGAAGAGAAACCCAGGCCGTCTGTCTTCCTGCTGCTCTCCTCCATCAGAGATGCTCATCTGTCTCTCTCTTCTCTCTCTGTTTGAACCGCCTGTTTTCCAACGATAGCGCTGGAAAACATGATGCAAGTCCGTCCCAGGCAGGGTGTCGAGGTGTTTTTCTATTTGGCTAAGCTGAGTGGTACGCCCACTACCCACACTGTTCCAGCAGGGCGCGACCCTGGAATATTTCAGGTGCTGGCTGGTGGCAAAACATCTGCACAACAAGCTCTCTGTCTGTTTTTTTTAGTCTGTGTCTAGATATGTCTGTGCATATTTGGGTGAGGGAGATGCGGTATATTGGTTTGCCAGTATATAGAATTAAAAATTCATATACTGGTCAAGTGTCTGTTTTACATTTTATGAATATAATAAAGGTCAATTGATTTTTTTTATTTAAAGAACAGAGAAATGCAGCCCTTGTTGCCCTGTATGCAATATTGACACGAGTAAGCATCAATCATCATGAGTCTCAGTGCTGTTTGGAGATGTGTCCGACCGAAAAAAATTGGGGGGGGGGGGTGTATAGAAACAGCTGTTTACACTGGTTTGCTCTTTTTCTCGTCGCCGAGAGGGGTGGAGGGGGTCGTGAACACCAACGTCATTCTTCTGGGGGGGTCACGACTCTAAAGGCCCTGACACACCAACCCGATAATTGTCTGGCGAGGTCAGTGACTCGAGTCTGTTTGGTGTGTTCTGTGCATAGACAGTTAAAGAAATGGACCAACAGATCCCGTTGTTCAGGACGGAGACCAGTGAAGTCTGTTAGAAGCTCTTTCCCGGTGATGCTGATCGTTACTGCGCAGCCTCCAACTGAACTTGACGACGTAGATGTGACGTGAGCAACCTGTCTGAAAGCTGTAAGTCTTCTGGTAGCTGTGCAAGAGAAATCTCAATCATTCCCAATCAGCAGAGACGGAGAGCGTAGGTATATGTCAGGAGATAACATAGGCACAGGCTAATTACTGCTAACTAGCATGCTAGTTAACATTAACATAGACACAGGCTAATTACTGCTAACTAAATTGCTAGTTACCATTAATAATTAAAGCTAATGGAAGTCCAAACTGTCTGCGAGCTTACCCTGTACTATACGGTAATTCCTCTACTGTGCAACAGTAAGTTGCGTGATTATGACACAATCCTATTTTTACAAAAACGTCTGCTACGGAGCCATAACGTTAAATACAAGATAATGGAGTTTTTTATACTTTATTGTGTTTCTTTAGAAATAAATAACGGACAAATGGAGTCTTTAAACGCTTCAGATGTAAAGTTATTCACTGTCAAAGTGACGTCAAAATGAATGGCAGTTAATGGAATGATAACGGCGAGTGAGTGCTTATTAGCATCAAAATGACGCCATAGGATCTAGGCTTAGAGAGGAGAGGCTTATCCCCTTGGTTCTGTGCCGGCGGCCTTCATTTTGGCCGACCTGATACCGGGCACTGCCGGCATTCGGACTCAAATGACGAATCTGATGTGATGGCGATGTGCCATAACCTCTGTAAATCTGACGAACGTCTTTTAAACTGACCTTTGTCGATCTGAAATCAAGACAGATTCAGCAGCTGCATGGCCTATTTCTCGCTTAAAATGTTTTCAAAAACACGTTTTGGTGAGTTATTATGAAATATGAGATCATATTCTGAACAATCCGTCATGACAGTTGGAGAAACCAGACCTACGTGACGCATTCGTCCAATCAGCTGCCATCGGCATGGCTTCTTTTTTTGGCCAAGTCGGGGAGGCAGTCAGCCCGACGGCCTTTTCTGCCACCGGTCAGCCGCCGGGTTAGCGTGTCAGGGCCATTAAAGGTTGTGAACCCCTGGTCTACATACTCTTGGTCTCTCACTGCTCTGTGTTTGTCTGTGTGTGATTTCCAGAGGGTTGGGTGGTATGGCGGAGGGGGAGGAGGCCATGAGCCAGGAGGACTGGAAGGAGAAGTGTATGGTCCTGGAGGCCCTGCTCATGAAGTTCAGAGTGCAGATAATCAAGATTCGAGAACTCACCGCTGACAAGGTTGGTTCAAATCTCCCTCTTCCTGTACATCTGCTGAAGCCAAACGGTTTAAAAGAAAGCAGTTTATGATTTAAATTGTGTCCGTTTGTGGGAAAGTGTACTGTACAAGGGTGGGAAGTCTTTCCAACAGTTGCGTCTCTCTTCCTGCACGAGGTGAGATATGAAGAGGAGATGTGAGCATGGAGGAATCGAGTTTAGCAAACGTGACATCATCGAGATGGAAATCACTCATGATGCACAGCATCTCAACTGTCCTTCAATGTCAGGATTGGCCATCGAACCCATTCCTACTTGGACAACGATTCCAGCAGAACTGTTTCTTCATTGGAATTGTTCCAAATTCAATCCTCGCTTCCCAATTTAATGTGCGATATAATTTCATATAAATTAGGTTTCTTGACCATTAATCAAAAAAGAAAATAGTGTAAAACAAGTGATAATATATTGGTGTTAGTGATGTGTAAAGTGTACTGATTGTAGGGTTAGAGAAATGAAGAAAATGTTGAAAAAAGCATCAAAAAGTGATTAAAAGGTATCTCAAACGCGTCGAAAAATCGATACAAATGCGTCAAAAAATGTTGAAAAAGTGTCAAAACAAATTTAACTGGGAGGACAACACAAGGGTTAAAGGTGTTGATTTTTATTTAAAAGTTACTGTCTAAGCCTTAGAATCATTGTTACTGAATATGGAAACAAATCAAGTCATGTCCTACAGTAGGTCTAAGTTTGTCAGGAATAAACAGAAGAACAGGGTGCTTATAGTAGCAGGAGATTCCATTGTGAGAGTGCCAGACTACAGAAACTCCAACTTTGACCTCATTGTTTGATAAAAATAGCACTGCACCAAATACAATGTCCTAATGTAAAAAGCGTCAACATGTTGCCCTCATAATTACAGGAGGACATCCACTCTCAGAGCTGTGGTGTGTCTAGTGGGTACAGAGCTGGCCGGCCCAAACTGTTCAGTGGCCTAGATCTGAAGCTGCTCTCCAGGGAGGCTGATTAGAGCTCTAATGTAAACAGCAGTCTGACCACAGGGCTCTGCCACGCACTGCATGATGGGATTGACCCAGCTCCAGTCAATTACAGAGTCAAAGTAAGCTCAGCTGGACAGCCAAACAAACTCCCGGAGAGACTTGGAAGAAAGATTGGCTTTGGTGGGTTTTTTGCAGCCCACGTAGCACATGTGAGTCTCCGCTGCATATTTTTGTCCTATCCATCCTGTTTGACAGGTTTGAATTTAACTATGTTTAAGGATTTTTCCACTCGACATCATAAAACACACCATTAAACTCAGAATAACACACAATGGGTTTTCTGCACAGCTATAATTCACCCCGACTACCCCAGTTTACTTCCTTTCCTTAAGTGGTGATGACTGTTAGGAGTAAAGTAGTAGCAGTTTAGAGCTTAGTGCCATGCCTGCATGTGTGCCAGTAGTCAGTTAGTTTGGCGTTTTTAAAACTGGGTTCACCACCTTATAGCCCTTAGCCTGTATTTAACTGTTTTTCTTTCAGCACACTGTGAGTTTGGGGTAAAACCGATGAAGAATAGCAGTAATCCCTTCCTTTTACCACATATGGAAGAGCACTGGTTTAGTTCCCGTGGATCCCGAGTTCAACCAGAGTTCAACAGTTTTTCTTAATCTTTTATTCATGATCAATTCCATTTTTTAATTAAAAAAGATACAAAGACTCAGTGAACCTGGCAGAGGTTTAGTTGGGTAGTATGAAAAAGTGTGAAAAATTCTCCATTAAACCCAAACTTGTTGCATCAAATCCATCATATCAGAGATGAATGAAACTGATTAGCCAAATCAGACCTTTGCAGTAATAAAAAGCTAACATCCGACTTGGCAATTCATGCAGTTACAGGGATCAGAAATTAACTTCAAATCTGCTTTTTAATCAGTATGCAGACTACATTGTGATATTTTCCTGCAGCTGTCAGAATTAGCATGTAGTCATTTTGGTTTGTTGTAGAACGACCCATCACTTTGTGCTGCCTGATCTGCTGATGCTATGCTATGACCTCATGATGCTAACATGCGGCCCCCTGCTGATGTTTTTTCTTTCTCTACTGTGGCTCCCACCGGCTCAGCCAGAGCTTGTTGTTTTAAAGCTGCGCGGGGGCGTATGCACGTCACTACAAAATCCCCCTAATATCTCACTGTGGAGGTAGGCTTATAAAAGGGTGAAAAAGTCATTTGGAGTGGCGATTCACTCTGCTGTCGAGGCCTCTGGTGCTGAACAAACAGCCGGTTTGTGTCCATTCATTGATGCAACTGCAACATTCTGGGTTGTTCTGTACTACTGAAATGAGAGCTAATGAAAACAATTTTTGTAGTGACAGTACACTTCAGCAACATGTTAGAAATCAGGGTGCAAAAGTGAACTTTTTGTCCACTAGTGAATGTTAGTGAAATTTTATCCGGCCACTCAACAGAAACGTTTGGCTCGTGGATGGTGCTTACGTTGTACCCTGTTGGAAATTACTTTGGACCGCTAATTGAGTCAATTGAGTATTACAGGATCTAACATGGAAAACTGCTGAAGTCCTAGAAAGCCTGTGTGAGTGGATGGAGGAGGAATGAGAAGGAGAAAAAGATAGAGAGAAAAAACGAGGCCTTGTGTGAAGATTGAGCTGCCCAGGGGAGGAAATACCCAGTTTAGTAAACTGTGTGTGTGTGTGTGTGTGTGTGTGTGTGTGTGTGTGTGTGTGTGTGTGTGTGTGTGTGTGTGTTACAAGAAGTTGAAGCAGTCCATTATTCTGTGTGTTTGCACGTGTATGTAAGCAGGTCAAGTCAAATTCATTTATGTTTATGTTTATTAACGTTTTTTAACATAGATTTTGCACAAAAGTGACTCGCGTTGCTTGCGTGGGTGCAGCTATTTGGGAGGGACGTTAGTTTTGGCCTTCAGGGCCTCCGGCTGTAACAGTAGACTATACATCTTATGGTCTTATGGAGACAAAGAAGCCATGTGTGTTACATTCTCTCTCAGCCTCCCCCTTCAAACTAACACACTCAACACACTCGCTGGTCATTTTTATTCTGTCTCTCCGCCTGTGTGTCTCTGAGAACAATTGTGAACCTCATCCCTATAAAGAAGGAATCGGCATTTTGAATTCAGTGAAATGCAAATGATGAATTAATAGACTCCCTCAGACTCCCTGCTGAACACTTAACCTCTGAAATCGGAAATAAATATATAGTGTCATTTTTTAAAGGCTAAATCATTTCGTAAAACAGCTGGGCACTGACGTTTTCAGTAAGCAGAATGAAATAGTTCATCGGTTAGGGACTATTTCCAGCTGCGGATTAATACACATTTGGTGCTCTTGGGAGTTTTACAGCAGCAGAATGGTGTATGTGGGATAGCCTCAAAATAAAGTACAATACAGGTCATATAAATAATGAAGGAGCATGTCACCTAGTTCAGGGATGTGGCTGATAATTTGTTTTTAATATTGTTTGGACAACAATGGCGTTCTATGGCACAGGAAAAAGATGTATTCTTAATCAGGCTTTAAACATACTGTACATAATATCATAATATCAGCAGCATCAATTAACTGTTGGTTTTGATCTTTTTGTGGTATTTGGTGATAATAATTGCAATATAGAATACTGCCTGAACTATCCTACAGCGATAAGAATACACACACATGCAGTATCCATATCGTATACTGAACATACAGTAGACACGGACCAAAACCACAATGGGTGGAGTGGCATTTTCTGGTTTGGTCTTCCATTCAGATGATTCCACAATTAGAAAGAAGCAAAGCATCCTCCTATGTGGTATGAGGGCTATATTAGCCATGTGGACCAATGTCAGTCATAGTCAATACACATGTAATGAATCAACATGTAAAATATATTGATATATTCTCACATAGACGTATATTCTTGTTGTGACTGTAAGAAAGGAGTCTTGTTTTGAGGTGAGTTTATCCTTCTATTTGTCCCCAGTTTTCATTATATTGGATCTATTTAACAATTAAGACATTTGAACTATAGTTTTAGAGTGTTAGTGAGCATATTTCTCTGAGAATAAGTTCCAACTGTAGTACTGTATTGGCTGAACCTACTTGGTGTTAAACGTGTAGGTCAGCACTGTGAGTTGTAGCTTCTACAGAAAGAGGCTTTGTGAGCTGGCTGGCTGGCCGTGGATGGAGCGATTGGGAAGGGGGGGGGGGGTCGCAGAGCGCCAGTTGTGGAATTCGTGGAATGGAAGTTGAGTTGGAGTTTGGTTCTGAAGAGGGAATTGACTGGGTAGGTGATAGAGCGTTGTTCAGAATTATGAAGTTATGAGGCTGGGGGGGGGGGGGGGTGTTTGTCACACATGTGTGTTTTGTTTTGCCTGGACACAGTGAAGCAGCAGAAGTACTCATATTGTTTGTGAGTACATTTGGGACTGTAACTCTTGAAATAGACATAATGTAAACCTTAACCTGTCATTGGTCATCCCAACAGGACATGACACACACACACACACACACACACACACACACACACAACACACACACACACACACACACACAGGCCTAATTGATCTTATATATAACATACAGAATGAGGAAAACATATGCACTTGCACGCCTAGTCTGATACAGAGGAGAATATCATCATTATGTGTTTATGGGTTTTTATATGTTGTTATGTCTGGTGTGTGTGCAGGATTGTGTGAGTGTGTGTCCTCTCCAGCTCTAGCGTCTACAGTATACATGCCCTGTAATTATCATGCTGTTCTCTGCCAGATGCTATATCTGTTATTGAGAGAGGCACATGTGGTTTGTCGTTTGTGGTACAGCAAAGGATCAAGGTTATATAGTGTGTGTGTATGTGTGTGTGTCTGTAAAAGAGATAAATAGGATCCTTTTTCATGTCTGCTTTTGATCAGAACAAGTAGGTTCAGTGAAAAGTGATTTGTGAGTGTTAAGGTCAAAATAACTACAGAACTAGATCAAGAGAATTCACATAAAGAAGCCATCTATCTATGTGATTATCTCTGTCAGGTGTAAGCCTGGATGGGGTCATGCTTGGGTCCGTGTGTGTGTGTGTGTGTGTGTGTGTGCATATCTGTCTGTCCACAGCTAATCTTCAATACCAGACCCATCAGCCTTATTTTTGTGCACATTTGTGACTGTGTTGTCTGAAAGGAGCTCTCTGGGTTAGAGGGATTCTCTAACCCTTATGAATTGGTTTATACCGACGTTGAGTTTTGACTCACTCCCTACTCTTAACTGACCGATATTGGCTGCAAGTGATCAGCAACTGCTACAGTAGCAAAAAACTGGATTGGCCACGATAAAAACAAGCGACCCTTACCAAAAATCCAATTTGTTTTACGCATTTGCAAAGATGGTTGAGGTAAGACATTGATGTTTAATGTTTAGGGTCAGGATAGTCTATTGGTTCAGGGGATACAGTGGTGTGAAAAAGTGTTTGCCCCCTTCCTCATTTCCTGTTCCTTTGCATGTTTGTCACACTTAAGTGTTTCGGAACATCAAACCAATTTAAACAATAGTCAAGGACAACACAAGTAAACACAAAATGCAATTTGTAAATGAAGGTGTTTATTATTAAAGGTGAAAAAAAATCCAAACCATCATGGCCCTGTGTGAAAAAGTGATTGCCCCCTAAACCTAAGAACTGGTTGGGCCACCCTTAGCAGCAACAACTGCAACCAAGCGTTTGCGATAACGTGCAATGAGGCTTTTACAGCGTCCTGGAGGAATTTTGGCCCACTCATCTTTGCAGAATTGTCCTAATTCAGTTACATTAGAGGGTTTTCGAGCATGAACGGCTTTTTTAAGGTCATACCACAACATCTCAATAGGATTCAGGTCAGGACTTTGGCTAGGCCACTCCAAAGTCTTCATTTTGTTTTTCTTCAGCCATTCGGTGGTGGACTTGCTGGTGTGTTTAGGATCATTGTCCTGCTGCAGAACCCAAGTTCGTTTCAGCTTGAGTACACAAAAGATGGTCGGACATTCTCCTTCAGGATCTCTTGGTAGACAGCAGAATTCATAGTTCCTTTTATCACGGCAAGTCTTCCAGTCCTGAAGCAGCAAAAACAGCCCCAGACCATCACACTACCACCACCATATTTTACTGTTGGTATAATGTTCTTTTTATGAAATGCAGTGTTCCTTCTACGCCAGATATACTTGGACACACACCTTCCAAAGAGTTCCACTTTTGTCTTATCGGTCCACAGAATGTTGTCCCAAAAGTTTTGGGGATCATCAAGATGTGTTGTGGAGAAATTGAGACGAGCTTTGATGTTCTTTTTGCTCAGCAGTGGTTTTCTCCTTGGAACTCTGCCATGCAGGCCATTTTTGCCCAGTCTTTTCCTGATGGTGGAGGCATGAATGCTGACCTTAACTGAGGCAAGTGAGGCCTGCAGTTCTTTGGAAGTTGTTGTGGGGTCTTTTGTGACCTCTTGGATGAGTCGTCGCTGCGCTCTTGGGGTAATTTTGGGCGGCCGGCCACTCCTGGGAAGGTTCACCACTGTTCCATGTCTTCGCCATTTGTGAATAATGGCTCTCACTGTGGTTCGCTGGATTCTCAAAGCTTTGGAAATGGCTTTATAACCCTTTCCAGACTGAGAGATCTCAATTACTTTCTTTCTCAATTGTTCCTGAATTTCTTTGGGTCTCGGCATGATGTGTAGCTTTTAAGGATCTTCTGGTGGACCTTACTGTGTCAAGCAGCTCCTATTTAAGTGATGCCTTGATTGTGAACAGGTGTGGCAATAATCAGGCCTGGGTGTGGCTAGAGAAATTAAACTCAGGTGTGGACAACCCCAGTTATAGTATGTTTTAACAAGGGGGGCAATCACTTTTTCACACAGGGCCATAATGGTTTGGATTTTTTTTCACCTTTAATAACAAACACCTTCATTTACAAATTGCATTTTGTGTTTACTTGTGTTGTCCTTGACTATTTTTTAAATTGGTTTGATGTTCCAAAACACTTAAGTGTGACAAACATGCAAAGGAACAGGAAATGAGGAAGGGGGCAAACACTTTTTCACACCACTGTATGTGAAAAACAAATTGGGTTTTCGGTACGGATCAGGTAGCCACAAGCCTTACCTAGTCTTTTGAAGGCCACATTTTGGCCTTTGCGTGGCTTATTTAATGCTCAAAAACTGACATAGAAAGGGTTTGTTTCATTTCACACCCAATATATTATGATCCACTAAAGTTAGGCACGATACGAGATATTTAAATCCTTGTTTTTGTTATCTTTGCCACTATCTAGACCATACGGCTGCTATGGGAGCTGGGATGCGCAAGCAGGGAGCGAGTGTGGGGGGGTGTTTTCTTCAGGAGTGGATAGGACAGTGGCATAGCTGCATAACTGCGCGGTGTGGGAGTTGTACATAGAAAATGGGGAAAGCACAAAAGTGTATTTTGTCATAATAGATCCGGAAAGGATTTAAAGCATTTTAAATTGTTTTTAAATTGTTTTTATTAGTGTGTGTTGTCCATGCTCAATAAACCTGAAATAAATCAAATGAATCAACTGAGTGAGATTCAGCTCTTCTTTGGTTGGGAGGAGTGAGGTAGACACACATCTGCACTCTACTGAGTTCACTTTTCTAGTTACTTACGTGCAGTTTTTATCAGCACAAATGGATGAATTTGCTCACAATATCTCCAAAACCAGATGACCTACAGGATATGTATAATTTCCAGGCGAAGGGTGGATATACCCATAACACCTTGTCTGTAAAATTAGATTTTTCAAAATCACACTGAAATGACCAGTCAACTGACAAGTGGAACAAGTGGTTGCGTAAAGGCCTTGCTTCCACTTTGGTCCAGAGAACGTTGTGCAGTGGAAACGTTGAGTGGCTCTGGCAGGGTGTGGCTGCTTTTGGATCGAGCTGGGTCCATTTCTTCTGGTGTCTGGAAGTTAACAGAAGCAGGGGAAAGCTGGAGCACGGCCATGCCAGTCTCCACCGGCTGCATCCACACTGCAGCTAAATACAGTCGTCCCTTCATGCTAGTTTTGTCAGGTGGTTCAGAGAACATAGGACCCAGAGACAGCAGGCAATAATTGAGGTTGAATATTTAATAACAAAAATCCTTACAACAAAAGGAGTCCTGAAGATAACAGGCAATCCACAAAAACAGAAAACAAAAATCCAACAAGAGGCAAAGACAGAGACTAAATACAGAGGGTAATGAGAAGATAATTGGGCTGGAAAACTTGTTTTGTCTAGTAAAACTAGAAAAAAACTCTAGTAAAACTAGACAAGACAAAGGAGAAAACAGAGACTTCAAAATGAAACAGGAAACAGAAACATACAACCATGACAACCAAAAAGTCCATGGGGCCATGGAACGGCGGGCACTATGGAACAGGGGCAGTGGCCACTCCGGAACTGGGGCCAGTAGGCACTCGAGGACTGGAGTGCTGCGGCCAGCTGCAAAGACGGATCCATCTGGTGGCAGAAGGTAGAGCCCCTCAAGCAGGCAAGTGGGACGTCAAGGGCTCTCAGTTAGCCAAAACTAGAGCCCCTCAGGTGGCCGAGCAGGACGTTGAGGGCTCAGAGGCGCCTGATGTTGAAACCCCCCCAGGCGGCCACACAGGACGACGTAGGCGGTACCCCTCTGGAGGTCGAGCCGGACGGCATAGCGGTACCCCTCTGGGTCAGCTGGGCCAAGGTAACAGGAACAGAAGTCAGGAGTCGGTCAGACCACCGACAAAACACAGGGAGCAGGAGTCAAAGAAGGCAAAGTCCCTGGGGTGCCTGACCAAGGCACAGTCCCTGGTGTGCCTGACAAAGGCAAGACTCTGGACGGCTGGACGTCAGGGGAAACTCTGGAAGGCTGCACAACAATACGTTCTCCAGTCCGCTGGACAGCATGATCTCCGGGCTGAAGAGAGGTGGACGCGGGGAATGACGTTGAGACCCATATTGACCACATCCTGTCTTTCGGCCGCCACAGTTCCCAGGGAAAATAACCAGGCGAGTACCCTCAAAAGACTGCTTGTAGTCGGGGA
Organism: Etheostoma spectabile; assembly: GCF_008692095.1. Taxonomy (NCBI): domain Eukaryota; kingdom Metazoa; phylum Chordata; class Actinopteri; order Perciformes; family Percidae; genus Etheostoma; species Etheostoma spectabile. The sequence continues at coordinate 21,218,014 of NC_045749.1, read as the reverse complement.
TATCTGCTAAACGGGTAGCTGATGAGCTGACAGACCGAAATATTTGGAGCTGCCTAGCATTTCCAACATTTTAGACAGAGATGGGGAAATAATAATGGTGCAAAATGATGTGAAACTGCATTTCTTTTTAGCAAAAACATTACATTTTCTTGAGCAAGGAACCCTAACCTATATACTAGCACCTAAGGCTTCCACAACCCTAAGGAAAACACTGTCACCTTATTGAAATTCTCCTAAAATCTCACTGAGGTTACTTAATAACAAATATTGCATCTTATATGAGCACATACACAAACACACATAGTAACACTCCCTTCAACTGCACAATCTGATCTGAAATAAGTCCTCTATTTCCCCTCAGCTTCACCTCCGAGGTGAAATATTAACTCCACTTGAGTCCCGAGCCAAACACAACAGCACCAAATAAAGAGAAAGTTTTGCATGCTAGGGCAGAATGAGAGCGCTGCTCGAGATAACGTTGCCACGCTGGAAAAGAGCAGATGCTTTGCAGCTGGCCTTTGCACATTTGTGACTCAAAAGAATGTTTAGAATCACAATTTGGATCCCCAAAGTTCACAGATGTACTTACATGCACATTAACGTACGTCAGGCTTTCATCTAGCCAAATCGCAGACTGTATTATTTTGTATTCATGATTTTATGTTTCACTACGATTTATAGCAGTTTATTGTGCTTTTTATGAATATTGATGTTTCAATGTATTATTTATTTGGCCTCTGAGGCACTTTGTGACTTTGTCTGTGAAAAATGCTGTACAAATAAACTTTACTTACTTACTTACATACAACCTCATAATGGTGTTAATTTATCTTCCATAGCTTGCATGTCTACTTCATGTTAGTTTTGTCCAAATTTCAATGTGAGCTACTCGTAACGTAATTGGATATATTGTTTTATATTATATTATAAATTGGTAATATGATTGTTAGCTACATTAATAATGTACAATAATGTTATCAATTATGCTTCAACAGAAGCCTATTGTGATTGATAAGCATGCTTGCTTTGGTATTTCTCAAATTTAAGACCTCCTCCTCCCATTTGTCACTCTACAATGTACATATATAAGTCATGCTACTGGCTATTTTTTTTATTTATCATTTTTGGGGCATTTTAGGCCTTTATTATATAGGACAACTGAAGACATGAAAGGGGATAGAGAGGGGGAATGACATGCAGCAAAGGGCTGCAAGTCAGAATTGAACCTGAGGCTGCTGCGTCGAGGAGTACACCTCGACATATGGGTGTGCGCTCTCCATGGTGAGCTACCCAGGCGCCCCTATTGGTTAAAATTACAGCAACCTTTGACTCTGTTTGTGCGAGAAGGTTGGTGACCCAACAAATACCCATATAAAATGCAATAACATTAGACGCACTAAATGCAGACTCCGTTGCCAAGAAGAAGCTGCCAACTCTTTTTTTTTGGCAATGGGTCCATTTGGGCATTTGTGCAGAAGTGCCGCCGCATATATCACCTCTATCCATGTACATAATAATGATGAGGTGTCACATCTATAAAGGTACAACCAGCGCTTTGTGTACTAAGATCAGAGCAGAGTATGTGGAACCTGGTAGGAGTGTGTTAAAACTGCCGCAACACCAAAGGTCACGCAGCCTGGAAACACACACACGTGGATGGATACACAGGCAGAAAACCACATACACACACAGTGGCTTGAGAAAGTTTACACACCCCTGCTAAAGTTGACTAAAAAGAGGAATAAAAAAACATCTTTTGGAAATTGAGCTTAATGCCTAATTTTAAAAAAAATTAGGAAAATCCAACCTTTTAAAGACACCAATTTTCTTTGTGAATGAATAATGTATTGTAAATAAATAATTGTTCTTCCTTAAAATACAGAGGGCATACATATACACACCCCTATGTTAAATTCCCATAGAGGCAGGCACATTTTTATTTTTAAAGGCCAGTTATTTCATGGATCAGGATACTATGCATCCTGATAAAGTTCCTTCCTGATAAGTTGGCCTTTTGGAATTAAAATACGCCCCCACATCATCACATACCCTTCACCATACATAGAGATTGGCATGGGTAAATTTCCATAAGATCATCTCTCAATGCAAATCAAACCAGCTAATAGTCTAACTGAAATAACCCCATGCCAATCTCTAGGTATGGTTGGATTTTCCTAATTTTTTTGAATGAAGACATTAAGATCAATTGTCAAAAGATGTTTTTTTATTCCTGTTTTTAATCAACTTTAGCATGGGTGTGTCAGCTTTCTCAAGCTACTGTATGCCAGTATTCAAACTACATGTGCAAATGCACGAGGATGAAAAACCCTGAAGGAATGGAGGAGAGAGATGACTCTATGAGCCACATTCCTCTGAAATTCCTCAGCTCAAAGTGGCGGAAGCCGCAGAGAAACCAGTGTCTTCTGAGGAAAGTGGCTTCATGAAGTAAAAATATGTAGGAATGTTGGAAATGGAAATTCTCTGCAACTGCGTAGCAACTCTGCAACCACTACGGGGAGAATAATTAGCTACACATGCACATATACACATACGAATTAGACTAGATTAGAGAGAACCTTTACGATCCCTGTGGGGAAAATGGGCTGACACACCAGACAATCAGATGTAGCTCAGAATACGACAAAGGACAGGAAATAATGAAGGAAGTCATTCCCTGTAGAGTAAATACATTATACAGCAAACAAACAAAGCGTTGCTTTCTTCAGTGACAGATTTATAGGTTAAAGAGATATAATTCACTAATCACAGGCCTTTTTCACAGCGGAGACCCGGTCAAGTAGTTTCAGTTTATGTCAGCATTGTTTGTTATTATATTTAGCCACAGTTAGGACAGAGAATGCCATGTAATGCTTGTTTCATGACTATATCAGCCAAAGAATGATGTAAAACCAGATTATATGGCCTAGAAAGGTTTTGTATTATGTTCCATTTGATCTAAGGCTAACACTCACATCATTTTGTTTCGGTTTCCTGTTTTATTTTGAAGTTCCTTTTTTCTCCCTTGTCTTGTCTAGTCTTACTTCCTGCCTTTAGTTTTCCAGCCCTATTATCTTCTCATTGCCCTGTGTATTTAGTCGTCTGCTCTGTCTTCGTCTCTTATCGGATTATTGTTTTCTGTTTTGCCTGTTATCTTCAGGACTCCTTCAGTTGTAAGGGTTTTTATTATTAAATATTCAACCTCCATTATTGCCTGCTGTCTCTGCACTTGGGTCCTATATTCTCTGAACCACCTGACATAATAATCCAACCAAACATGGACCCAGCAGAGATCTCTGATGAACTGTGTGACCTTATGTGTGACCTGGTGGAGCTCAAAGCCAGGTGGAGGGAGGCTAGCAGTGATTGCTTGAAGGAGGCAATTTTAGATAGATAGATATTTATGGATCCCAATAAAATAGGAAATTATAGTGTTACTGCAGCAAAATCAGTCACACAGCACAGAATATAAATGAAATAGTAGGATACAATACACCTACATACAATATGCAGTACATGAAATAATAATGGGATAAAATAAAAGAACACATATTTGAATATATACAAGTTGGGAGTAAAAAAAAAGGCTTAAGTAGTAGGATAGCAGCCGCTTGTGTGAAAGTTTTGGAAAAACCTTGGTTAAAGTCTTGTATGTAGTTTAGAGGCTCAACTTGATTTTACATTCATTTGGCTTAGGTGCTGTGTGTTATAAGTCGTTTAATGGTAAGGAAAGCCCTGGGTGAGATCAAATGAAATCAAATATTGTGCTCTTCCTTTCCCAGATTCAACAATTGGAGACGCAGGTGATCGATGCAGAAAAGCGGGCCTTCACCGCTCACCAACAGGTACGGATCCACGTAAAAGTGTGTTTGTGTGTATGTGTATTGTATGTGTGTGTATATGTATGGGTATTGTTGGAATTTAAAATGTTATATGTGCTTAAACATTGTGTGTGATTTGCATTATACATTCAAGCTAAAAGGTAAAAGCATTATTTCAGCATAAATGAAGACATGTTGGTCATGCATTAAGTTTATTGTTATAAGTATTTTGTAGTATATAGTATTTTGCAATACTCTGTCTTATAATATAAGATGTTCTTCTACATTTTGTTATAATCCAGCTCTCCTAAATGTGTCAGAAGCAGAATTGATTGTTAGGGATGCTTCCTGAGTCTGGTTTCAGTCTTTCTTTACCCCCACTGATCTTTTCCTGAACTGAGAGTCATAAACCTTCAGTCACATTCCAATTGAAAGGTAACGAATAGACACACACACACACATCCCTGTGGTCTAAAGACCCCACCCTTTGTGAGATTATACTGGGGGTCCGAGAGCCAAAGAGGCAGACAAATTTGGGGGAGAGCCGTGTTAGGTGGACTCTGGATTTGTCTCTAGGATATCCTATGTTATGAAATGGATACACACATCCACATCTGAGATATTGACTACTAATTGAATGAACCCTGAGAATGGAGCAGATTTAGCTCCAACAGTATATACAGTGTGCATGTGTGATTCCAGGTGCAGTGGATGGAGGAGAAGCTGAAAGCTCCAGACAGCCAGTCCGGAGACTCTGAGGTGCGTTTGTTCCAGCGCTGCCAGGAGCTGCAGGCCTCGGTGCAGGAGAAGGAGGACGTCATCGGCCAGCTGGAGCAACAGCTGGAGGAGCAGGTAAAACACACACACATGGGAATTTCATCAAAGCCATAGATCAAGTGCCAGTGAATGTTTCTGTCTTCTCTTCTTCTTCTTCTTCTTCTTCTTCTTTTTTCCTTCAAATATGAAGACATGTAGATATCATCAGTAAACCTTTATTTTAGGATCATTCACTTAAAAAAACGACCTCTCTGATTTTATTTGGTTCGAAAAATCACAACTGAATCCACCCCTCTGATGGGATAAGCATAATCCTGTTTTTTGGGATTAAATAGATCCCAAAACGAGTTCAAAGTTTAAAAAAACCCAAAGGGCAGGTTTGATCCAGATCAAATGTAAGATTGGATTACATGATCTGATCTTTGTTTGAAATCCCTCTTTTGCTTTTAAAGAACCCATTTCCAAGATTTGATCCAGTCGGTGATCCAAAATCCAAGTGGATTGGTCCTAAAGTCCTTCATTTGGTTAGAAAATATTTTTTAAAACAACCAAAAAAGTGTATCGTAAAAATGTGGAAATAAAAGCACAACCACAACGCTGAGTTATTGACAGGTGACTGCGACCAAATGGTACGGATTGTGTCCTTGTTTTGAAATGACAGATGATATCCCATACAATAAGTCTTCCAAATTCTATCATCAAAATCTCTCCATCCACTGTTTATACATTTTTTTGTGATCAAATATTTTTATTTTAAAATCTCTCCATCCACAGTTTGTGTCCCAAACTATTCTATAACTGCTTGTGTTCAAACCGGGAGAACTGAAGTTGGTCCTTAAAAACTTTTGGTCCTCTTTCACCAGAAACAGATCCGACTTCAGGATGCCAAAACAGTGGAGGAGAAAGCAGCTAAGATCAAGGAATGGGTGATGCTGAAGTTGTCAGAGGTAAATAAATTATGGCATTTTATATAAAGTTGGATGAAAAGGTACAACAAGTAAGCTGGGGGGTGAGTTAGGGTCACCAGTATCATCTACCTTTCCTGTTAAACCAAGGACCCCTCAACTAAAAGAAAGGCGGAGCCCCCCCACTACATATATTCAACAAAATGATGTTGCATATTAAACTAGGCCTACAATAACGTGTTGGGCGGCCTAGAGCCTTCATGCATACCTTCTTAGTTAGTAGAATACTGTTAAACAAACCTGTGGCACAGTGAATGGCTACCTTACCAATAGGCCAGTATGCCCATCATCAATGTTTCATTTTCACTAATAAGCTGATTTATATTGACTAATAATATGTTGGAACCATGTTAAGGTGTTTTTTAATTGAAAACAAATTCAAAAAATAATAATTTATTGGCCCCACTGCAGTAACTTTGAGGACCCCCCTAGGGGTCCTGGACCCCCCTGTTGAAGATCTCTCTTAGATAGTTCCCTGGTCCATGAGGTCATCTTTTCATTTTGAAACATATTTCCTTTTTTTTTTAGTTCGAGGTGGAGAACGCAGCCTTAAGAGAAACCAACAGGCAGCAGGAGGCTCAGATTGTGGAGTTACAGAAACAAGTGCAGGGTAAGAGCCTTTTATGTCCTGCTCAAACGTTTATGTCTAAAGTAGACTGGTAATATCTCCATGAGGACATTAAGACAAGTGCTAGTACAAAGTGCATGTACTGTATGTATGTAAATTCACACACACACACACACACACGTATATGCATAATTATACTGTTTAAACATGTTTGTGCAGTCTTTGAGCAGAAGTGTGGTGGGGGACGAGGAGTCCTGTGCAGACCAGGGGAGGCCCAGCGTCTCAGCAGCCTGACGTTTGGCTGTTTCCAGGTGAGGGGGAAGAGCCCCCAGGTCCTCACTGGACCAGCACCCTGCCAGAGGAGCCTGAGCACCCAGGGAGAGTCTGAGGGCAGAGATAAGACCGGTAAGTCCCCATATACTCACAGCTTTGGATATGGAAACTGATTCTGTGAGATTGTGGATGACGCTGGGACAAAGGAAGGCAAGGTTTCATAGTGGAAAATAGAAGTGACTCAAAAGACTTTTTCAGCCATTAGGTCATATCCATGGTGGCTTAGACAAAGGTGTCCACGCCCATACTTTTTTCAACTAGAAAATTGGAAAGTTGTTGATTTTTTTTAAATTTAATGGATGGACCAGATTATTGATTGTAAAAAAAAAAAAAAAAAAAAATGCAGCCTTACCTCCCAACCGGAAAGGTCAAAGGTCAGGGTCAGCTACAGAGCAGCAATACTAGGATTCAGAATTAAGGAATATGCATGACCGTTGCTGACATCATTATTGAGCTGATCGATTATGGAAACACGATCACTTATCTATCTTTTAGAAAGATGTTGCCATTATTGAACTTAAAACAGTGAAACCTTTCAAATCATCAACACCAGCAGCAAACTGAACTGTGAAATTTCCCTTAATACTTGAGCTGTTTGACATTTAGATTTCGTTCTGAACTCAAGACAAAATAAGAGCTTACTTTTGGGGTCACTTAGAAATTTCCATTGCACTCCATTATAGACAGAATACCAGCTGGAATCACTTGCATTGTTTTTTTTAACCAGGGCAGCAGTTTTGAGATTACTTTGTGTGCTTACATAATTACAAAGGGTTCTCCAATGTAATCTTAGTCAGTTTTTTTAAAATGATATCAAATTAGTAAGCAGGATGTGCCTATGGAACATTGGCTGAATGGTTGCTGATAATGGATAATGTAGATATTGAATTAAAGATCAGCCCCCCACTCAGTTCAGCTGGTATTCTGTCTGTAATAGAGTGGAATGGAAAATTGTAAGTGACCCCAAACTTTTGACCGGTAGTGTATATATTTATGTATGTATATATATATACATGTTGTTGTTTTTATGGACCGTGAGTCTAATAATAGTAAAATCTATCTCTGTATATAAATTAATCATGATATTTATATATTAATATTTGATTAATTGCACAGCCCTACATCATTATTGCAAACTTTGTTATCAGAGCAAGACAAATGGTGTTGAATGGCAAGGAAGGGCGGCGTTTTTGACGGATAAGATCAGCTCCAACTTAAATCAATCCAGCTGTCTACACAGGCCCCATAACAGCTGGCGTTTAACGGAAAACTTAACACACGTTACATAAATAAGCAACCTGCACTGTCTACCATAATATACAACATGTTTTTGGTGTATCTGTAGTCACAAAGCCAAAATCATTGCTTCTACCACATAAAGTGCAAAAATATTCCAAGGATTCTAAAGGTTTGGATTGGTTGGTTGCTGCACAACTCCATTTAAAGTGAGTCTAAACTGTAATTAAAAACTATATTTGTATTGGGTATAAGTTGAATTTATTTTGAGAAAAGCCCTGAACTTGTTTAACTTGATGAAATTATATATTTATTTATATACATAAGTATTTTCATGTTTGCCTTGACAGAGAGGAGTAGTAAGCAGCCAGTCTTCTCAGGGACAAACGGTGAAGTCCAGACCCCTGACCAGACTGGACTTCTGGGTAATCCTCTGGAGGAAGGTGCATCTGAAAGCCTGGGTGAGAAAGCACGTGGACCTGAGTCCCGCAGTGTCTCCTCCGTTCTCTCCAGCGCTGCATCAGAGGGGGAGGGAGGAGGAGGGAAGGAGGGTGTGAGGGCAGAGGAGGAGGAGGAGGAGGAGGAGGAGGAGGAGAGGAGGAGGAGGAGGAGGGGTGTGCTCTGGAGTTCAGCCGCCCCGTTAGTGACACCTACCTGACTGCTTCGGACGACAGCAGCTCTCTGTTCGACGACGACATGCAGCGTGCCGAGCGGCCCCGCTTCAGCCTGCTGGGCTCATCCGAGGGGACTCTGGGAGGCTGTAAGGATGGGGAGGAGGAGGGGGGGGCACACAGGGCCAAGCTAGAGGACTGCACCTCAGAGGAGCTCAACAAGCGATTCCAGTCACAGAGACTTGACTCCTCGTCCTCTTCCGGCGAAGCTAACACCCCCAGCCCCATCCTCACCCCGGCCCTCACCCCTAAACGACCCAACCCACCACAGGACCCGAGGGATAACCCCGCGTCGCCCAAACAGCCCCGGCTGCGGACCCCAGCAGGGTTCGGGTTGACGAATGTGGCTCTGGCCAAGAAACACCTGAGCCAGCCGCCGATCAGCAGCGAGGCAGCACACGGACAAACACGCAACGCTCTCAGCATGCTACGCCCCCTCCGGCCACAGGAAACTGACCTCGACCAGGAGCAGGAGGTTGGCATGGAGACGGGAAGGGACACGCCTCCTCAAAGCCTCCCTTGCTCACAAGCTGCGCCTACATCTCCAACCTTGCAGACATCACCTGCTCCACCTGAAGCTGGTACAGAGACCAGCCAAGAGAAGGAAGACTGTGACAGCTCAGCACCGCCTACACCCCCTTTGCACAGATTGCCCTCCTGGGTAAGATGATCTAATGTGTATTCTAAACTGAGATTGACAATTGGTACTATTCAGTGTAATATAGAAAACATTGTTTTGACATATGATTGCAACATTACAAAACAAATGCCAGGTGTAGTTAGCTTTCCAAAGATATTCTCTTACTGGTAGGATTATCAATGTTTTTTTGATTGATAATTGTTCCGCAGGAGAGTCGCATCTATGCTGTTGCTAAATCAGGAATCCGACTGTCTGAGACATCCTGCACAGACACTGCAAGCAAAGGTAAGACAGGGACAGTGTATATATTATTGTGTATATATTAGTGTGTATATTTCTGTTTTGGTTGATATGTATGTGTAAGCACAGTGTGAGTAACAATGCTCCAAAGACAAATTCCTCGTATGTGTCCTCATACCTGGCGAATAAAGCTGATTCTGATTCTGATTCTGACAAAAAGAGAGTTAATGTTCAATTATGCCACACGTAGGCTGAGTCCTCGGCAGCGGTCCGGTTAGAAAGTCGACCTGTTGTACTTTGTCATATGTTGTCCTCTCTCTCCCCTCTATCCCCCTTTCCCCTTTTTCATTGCATAGGTAGAATCTGCTCTCAAATACAAAGTCTCCTTCAAATTCAATCCAAGGCACACTGTTGCATTTGAGTAAATTTGAGATTTGAGATTGGTGTGTGAGGTGTGAATTTGCTTGTCGCTGACTGCGTTGTGGGGGAGGCTTTCGTAGGGAATCCGCTATAGCACCCGCGCTTTAGGACCTAATGGAGGGGGAAAAGAAACTGAGTGGGAGGAAGGGAGGGGCGCAGAATGCAAGAGCGAATTAGAAGAGAAGGTAAGGTGGGTATTTATAGAAATGCCAGAATAAGTGTGGTTAAGGTGTGGACCTGCCCCCCAAATTATGCTATGTAGCTTCAGTTATTTTACAAGGTAATATGCATTTAAAAGGTCCCAACTCTTCTGCTCAGTCTCAGCTACAGAGATCTTCAGCTGAAAAATTGACTAACTAACTAACTGAACTGTGATCTGTGATCTGTGTTGCAGACCCTCACCTCCAGTCCTCCTATCCTGCCTTTGTAATGTACACATCCCTCATTTATAAAAACATGACTACTCCAGTTTACACTACTCTGAAGGGGGTAAGTGCAACACTTTGTTCTTATTGGCCTGTGACGATGAGAGCAAAGCTGATTTTGACATACAGTATTTTGTATGTCTATGACTGTGTGCAAGTGCCATGTTGACGCTACACTTCCGTTTTGCAGAAAGCCACCATGCTGAGCAGCAGTCCGTTCTCAGACGAGTCGTCCAGCTCCGAGGAGTCCTCTAGCTCTGGAGAGGAGGACGGCTCCCTCTGCAGTTCCCACACCTCGTCCAGCTCCCGCAAGGACAGCAGCCCGGGCAGCCCGCGCTCTCTCAAGAGAGGTACAGCACACACACACATACTGGATGGACTAGGTCCGGAAAGTATGAGAAATAGGGGCATCCACAGCCACTGCAACAAGGACTGAGCCTCTGTACACGGGGCAAACGCTCAACCAGGCAGTTAACGAGGCACCCCTGGAAGTTTTTTTTCCCACAGCAGCTGGAGTTTAAACCATCCTTGATCACAGTAGCTGCTGTAGTGGTCAACTCTAAATCCATCGCTCCATTTCAAAAGATATTTAACATAATGAGGCTCTCTATTAAAACATGTAGATGTGTATCATTATGTACTATGTTGCAGGGATGGGTTATATATAGTAGCATATATATAGTATTTGTTTTTCTGTTGTATAGTATTTGTTTTTCTGTTGTATAGTATTTGTTTTTCTGTTGTATAGTATTTGTTTTGCTGTTCTTAATTTATGAATTCCCTGTACGGCGTCCTTGAGTGCCAAGAAAGGCTTCTTTAAATAAAATGTATTATTATTATATAGAGAAAATCAAATATCACGATATTCTTGACCAAATACATCAATGTTGATATTGCGAGAATATTGTAGGGTTGATACTTGGTGCTTTTATTTACACGATGAGCGTTTTGATGAATAATAATCATTAACGTGGATTTTGACTAAGTTGGTAAAGGCAAATAATAGAACAGCTAGTAAGGCTGGCAGGTTCAGAAAATGAAATCACTTCACTATAATGTAGCCTTTAAAACCAGGAAAAGACAACACTTATGCACTATTATATATCCAAAATCTAGCACGATATCTAGTCTGATATATCGATATTGATTCAATATTCATATATTCCCCAGCCCTACTATGTTGTCAACTACTTTACTGTCTCTTCTCCTCCAGCTGTGTCCACATCTTCTATGACATCAGAGAGCGACTATGCTATCCCTCCTGATGCCTACTCCACCGACACAGAGTGCTCTGAACCGGAGCAAAAACTCCCCAAAACCTGTTCTTCAGCCGGCGACAACGGCAAGAGCGTGAGTCCCTGTGTCCTTTGGGTGATTGACCAGTTGATTGGCCTAGCCATACAGTACCCGGGACACGGCAACATCACTCAAGCACAGATCACAAGCGCCTGTGTTACATGTTTTCTTTTGGAGCAAGCTCATGTCAGGACTCAGGTCTTCATAAGCACACTTCAATGCAAAATGCAAAAACACAAAAGTAGTACTACCAGTGACTGGTAGAAGTTACACTTAAAGTTTCTGATATTGTATGTACTTAAACAAAACTTTGATCATGAACTTTATGTTCTAAGGTGTGTAATCTGTTATCTTCATCACCACTGGAATCAGGGGGGTCATCAACTGTTACCATGGAGGCAGAGCCCTTGTCCAAACTTGCTTTTTTCCAGTTGAACTAATTTCTTCTGATTTTATTTTGTAGTAACAAGTCACTAAGATGCTTAGGGCAAATGTGTTGGAGTAAATAAAAGTATACATTTTATTTAGTAAATGTAGTGAAGTCAAAGTAAAAGTTTTCAAAAGTATAAATAACAAAGTAAAGTACAGATACGTGAAAATTCTGCTTAAGCACAGTGGTGAAGTATTTGTACTTTGTTACATCACAACACTGGATTCACACTGATCACATGAAATGGCGTATGTATGACACGCCAATTCGTATGCCATTATTGGCGTGTTTTCAAGATGCATACTCGCTTTTTAGCGTATTTATCAACGCCGTTTGGCCTCCATTAACTTACATTACTCTGCGATTGTGTGTGAGTAGTGTTCTTCTTTTCCTTAACTCAACCGTCGTTCTTTTAGTAAATCTACCCCGTTGTTCTTTTCTGAAACCCAACCCACATGTGGCGTTTCTTAAACTCAACCATCGCTTTCTTCCCGCGATAACACATGGCGATAACACGCCACGTGGCGTGTATGTTAACGTCCGCTGTATAGAGCGTTTACATACACACGGATCTGGATACAGCGTAGACATACACGCGGAGAGCTCAAAATGCATACAGATAACACGCCACTCGGCTTAAAAACGTCGGCGTGTATGTTTACGCGAAGTCACGATATCACGTTGCCGTAAGCAACAATGTGCTTTCAATGAATTTTTGGGCACTTTTATAGAAACAACATATTTTTTTTAAAGACTGAAAAATTTGATATTCTGTTGTACAGGGAAATTCCAAACTTTGTTGACTTTAATAAAAGGCAAACAAACCCATTTCATTAACCCATTAACCCATTAACTTTATGGTTTGTATAGTGTTTTGCCTATAACACACAACTACATAGACTGTATTTTAAGCGTAAACTTGAATTTTTTTAAGCTCAAAAAGACCCGTTTGCAAAAATATTAATGTAGAATCTCTAAATGGTAAGAGGGAACATTTTTTGCCTATTAAAATGAGTTACTCTTCCATCCACTGTACGTTACATTTAATAAAACTGAACAGTGTTGTAATTTTGCAGGAACCAATGGAGAAGTCCGGCTACCTGTTGAAAATGGTGAAGACCTGGAAGAAAACGTGGAAGAGACGCTGGTTTGTCCTTAAAGACGGAGAGCTGCTCTACTACAACTCACCTGTAGGTTTTATTATTCTGTTGCTTCATTATGCAAGTAACACGATTAGAATTTGAGTGCTTTTTTATAAAATGTTCTTTTGAACTGGAATATATTCCATATAGGTTTATCTTCTTATGAAATGTATTAATCTATCTGTTGACAGCTCATTTGTATTTATTCAGCTCAGTGGATGTACAGTAGCTTCAGAAAGTTTACACACCCGTGCTAAAGTTGCAATAGGAATAAAAAAACATCTTTTGAATATTGATCTTAATCCCTTAATTAAAAGAATTTAGGAAAATCCAACCTTTTAAGGAGACCAATTTTCTTTGTGAATGAATAATATATTGTTAATAAATAAATGTTTGTCCTTAAAATACATGGCGCATAACTATACACCCCCCTATGTTAAATTCCCATAGAGGCAGGCACATTTTTATTTTTAAAGGCCAGTTATTTCATGGATCAGGATACTATGCATCCTGATAAAGTTCCCTTGGCCTTTGGAATTAAAATACCCCCCCCCCACATCATCACACACCCTTCACCATACATAGAGACTGGCATGGTGTTATTTCAGTTAGTCTAACAGCTGGTTTGATTTGCATTGAGAGATGGAAAGTTCCCCATGCTCTATGTATGGTGAAGTGTATGTGATTATTTTAATTATTTTTTTCCTCTTTTTAATTAACTTTAGCAGGGGTGTTTACATTTTCTCAAGCCACTGTATGTACCTCTGCAGTGAGCCACTGTAAAACTTTTTTTATCATTATTCTCCCATAGAGTGACGTGATCAGAAAACCTCAGGGTCAGATCGAAGTCAATGCCACCAGCAGCATCGCCCGTGGAGAGGGAAAACAAGTCCTCCAGGTATCTGAATATCTACTAACACAATTCTATCCTGTCAAATCCTGACACCTTTTAATCACAAAATACAGTTGCACAGTTAAAAACGATTCAAAGTCATCCTCAGGTTCCCCCGTGTTTTTCTTGCTGTGTGTACTGTAGGTGGTGACAGGGAAGCGTGTGTACTACCTGAAGGCTGACTCCCCCAACCTGCTGGAGGAGTGGCTCAGGGTGCTGCAGAGCGTGCTCAGGGTGAAAGCTGCCAGTCCTCTCTTCACCCAGCCGGATATTCGCCCCGGCATGAAGGGACTGCTCATCAAGGTCTAACAACCTACCAATAATTTGACTTAAAAAAAACAAACATTTAATGGTGCACCATGGTTGCTCACCTGGTTAAGCGTGTGCAAAGACATGTACAAAGGCTCCGTCCTTATCGCGGCTGCCGCATGTTCAATTGCTGCCCCTTGCTGCGTGTCATGCATGTCTCTCTCTCAATTTCAATTTCAGTTTGCTTTATTGGCATGACAAAAATACAAAGCATAAGAACAAACACAATACATATAAACAACTACAAGGAGTGAATACATCAGATATAATAATACACTAAACAGAATACTTTTGATATAATTGATAATATATGAAATTCTCTATTTATTTAGCCTTGTCTTGTGGCAGGAGAAACATATTTAGCTGCTATCTGTTGCCGTGCTTTTATCGTCCCCTAATAACGAAGGAATCTTACATTTGCTGCCGCTAGGGTGCCTCTAGATTTCCAGGCTGGTCCTGTCTAATAAAAGCCTACAATGCAGTACTTTTTTAAGCATTTTTTAAATCTTATATATATTTACCACCACATATTTCATTGTTAGATTGTCACTGCAGTTAGTGAAATGTGTTTTTTTGCTCCATGGCAGGTGAAGCACGGCTACTCTAAGCGGGTTTGGTGCGCCCTGATTGGCAAAACCTTGTACTATTTCCGCAGCCAAGAGGACAAGGTAAGATTCAATTATTTACAGATTTACAGCATGTAGAGACAGAATTATAATGCCCCCGTCATGTTTCTCTTTTGTAGGTTTTACCTGAAGCATTGTACTATGCAGTAAAGCCTGCTGGTCCTTATTATAAAAATGTGTAACATTAATAACCCTTGATTCCTGTCTTACATTTAATTTGACTAAATTGGGTCTGGAAAGTCATTTAACAGCCCATGATTTGATGTTTAACCCTTGTGTTGTCTTCCCGTCAAAATTGTAAATCAACACTTTTGTTGATGCTTTTTTATGTTTTTTACATTTTTGTCTCTTTTTGTAACACTTTGGATGTTTTTTTTCAATGTTTTTCACTTTTTTTGACGTTTAACACTACATAACACTAACTTGTTAACTTTAGTTTACAGTAGTTTTGGAAATTTATTTACCTAATTTTTCGGAAATTATACCTCATTTTTGAGTTAGAAAAGCAGAAATTAGGAATAATTTAGACTAAAATTAAATGAATGGATGTTGATGGATAATCACAGACTGGAATATGTCAACTTTTACTCAATACTATTTCAAAACCACTTCATTTCTTTTTTCAAATGCTATAAAAATTGAATAAGACGCCCCAAAATGAATGAAAGTAGAGATTTGTACTTGCCAAAGAGCGTTGGGTGGAATCAATCATGATATTTTGGGGAATTAAAAAGAACACTGATATAGGACAACAGGTGAATATGACCAGAGGACAACATGAGGGATAAGAAGGTGTGGGAACCGTGTTTGTTTCAGTGGTACAACACAAAAGAGTCTACCTTTTATTTCTGTGTGTGTGTGTGTGTGTGTGTGTGTGTGTGTGTGTGTGTGTGTGTGTGTGTGTGTCTCCAGTTCCCCCTGGGTCAGATTAAGCTGTGGGAGGCCCGGGTGGAGGAGGTAGACAGGTCAAGAGATTCAGATGATGACCTAAAGGCATGTGGGCGGGGCTTACAGGCAGCATCTTTTACCATCGCCATCCACCCACAAGAGCAAGGGCCGACCTACTTACTCATCGAGTCCCGCCACGAAAAGGTCTGAAAGAAAGTCCTTCTTTCTTTTGCGAGGGTTGCAATTTTTCTGCTCTGTACTTCCAAATTTGCTGTAAGAGATCAGTCATCAGGACAGTGTATCAGCATTGTATTTTCTACTGCTGAAGGTAAAATGTCTGTATGTGGGGCTCTTCTATCATTATTAACAAATCAGAAGGGAAATCTGCTTTACGTTTTCTGCGTTCAAATGCTTCTCTCAGACATTATTGGTTTAGCACAACAAATGTAAATCCTTTCAGAGGTGGGTAGTAACCAGAGATGGCAAAAGTACTCAATTTCCGTACTTAAGTAGAAGTACAGATACTTGTGTTAAAAACTACTCTGGTAAAAGTGGAAGTACTGATTAAACTTCTTTACTCAAGTAAAAGTAACAAAGTACAGGCTTGAAAATTTACTTAAAGTATAAAAGTAAAAGTAGCCTTGCGAATGACAACCATTTTTTATGCAAAGCTACCTGGAGCACACACATGTTACTAGAGCACGCTGAGGAACTTCAGTGAACATGGAGGACACGTCTTTATATGGCAATGGCTACATTTTAAATGGATGTCTGCCAATAGGCCTAAAACATCACATGTATGATTATTATTACAGAAACTGCAATGATTTGCTGTAAATGCAGATTGCTGAATCTGTTGAGTAGCGTCAAATGCAACGTACAGTAGATATATTCCCATCTATTTAGATTGAATATGGTATTGATGACATAAACAATAATAATGATAACTCCAGTGAAATGATGTGGAAGTTGAGGACTAGATTAGGACTGGATTAAAGCTGATTCTGGTTTCCAACGTCCCCCCAGGTGTGTCTGTTAAAACAGACGGAGACAACATCTCTCTAGCTAAGTTCCCATCCACTTGTCAACTGAACTAACGCTACAGTATCTGAAGTTGGTGAACAGGTGAAGACCACACCAAAACCACTAGCTAACAGGTGAAGAACACACCAAACCACTAGCTAACTTACTTTAAATGTGAAGAACTGTAGACAAATACAACAGGCTTAAGTGAACTGACAACATAAATTATACAACTTACAGTTGTCAAAGACGCACACACACACAATCTCAGCTGATTATCCTCCGGACAGCGCTTTTTCTTTTCTCTCACTTTTATCTCCGTGTGACGCGGGCACCCGCTCGCGGTGTGAGGCGCGTATCCGCGCTATTTTCCGACATAACAACGTCTTGTACAAAACGAAAGTAACGAGCCAATTTAGTAAAATGTAAGGAGTAGAAAGTATCAATATTCGTGTTAAAATGTAAGGAGTAGAAGTAAAAAGTCGCCACAAAAATAAATAGTAAAGTAAAGTAAAAATATCTGAAAAATCTACTTGAGTACAGTAACGAAGTATTTGTACTTCGTTACTTCCCATCTCTGGTAGTAACCAGTTACATTTACTTGAGTACGTTTTTGAAAAAATTATACTTCTAGGAGTAGTTTTAAATCACTGTACTTTTTACTTTTACTTGAGTAGATTTGTGAAGAAGAAACTGTACTCTTACTCTGATACATTAGGCTACAATGAGCTTTTCTTTTGACCTTTTTGGTATTCTAGTATTCGCGTACGCCTCATTTTGATTTTTGAATTTGACAGAGAGAGAGACTTCCTCTGAAGGCTCTACCACGGGACTGTGTTCCACCAATCAAACGTCGTCGTTCAGTCTCGTCACGTGACCATACTCAATCTCAGTGGCTGGACAGGTTAACTTTACAGTTGTAGCACAACAAAAATGTCAGAATCAACCATCGTCTCCCCCCCCCCCCTCCGGCCTCATATGGAAAGCATGTTTACCGTAGTAAAAGTGGGAAACAGCAGCTACATTATGTGATGTCTTCTGTGTATAAATAAGACGTTACTCAACAGTTACTCAGTACTTAAATAGTTTTTTCACCGAGCACTTTATTACTCTTACTCAAGTAATTACATAGATCACTACTTTTTACTTTTACTTGAGTCATATTATTCTGAAGTAACAGTACTTTTACTTGAGTACAATCTTTGGCTACTCTACCCACCTCTGGAATTCACTGTGTTTTAAGTTTAAACTAAAAAGGGATCATAGGGCCTAATTCTATTCTCAGTATGAACAGAATGTGACCGTTTCTGTTTATTTGATGTGCCTCTGCTATCACTGATGGTAATGTGTGTGATGCTATAGGACTCGTGGCTGTACCACCTGTCTGTGGCAGCGGGAACCACCGTGGGTAACGTCGGCACTGAGTTTGAACAGTTGGTGGGAAAACTCTTCCAACTGGACGGAGATCCAAGTAAGAATAACCTACAGATTACTTTATTGGATTGTGCATTACTAATAGCTGCATTTTTTTTTTTACATAACAAAAAATAAAACAGGTTCATACCTAACATAACATCACACCATGATCTGCAAAAGTAAAAGATAGAAGGTAGACCATGCTGAATGAAATTTATTTTGAAAAAAAAAAAAAATGTTACTCACTGTAATCTGTTTAAACATTTAACCCTTGTGTTGTTTTCTCGTCACAAGTGAAAATCAACAATTTTGTTGACGCGATCTATCGATGTTTTTAACCTTTTCTTACATTTTTATCTTTTTTTTCAACAGTTTTGACGCTTTTTTCAATATTTGTCACTTAACTAACTTGTTAACTTTAGTTTTACAGTTATTTTTGGAATTTATAGGAAATTATACTTAATGTTTGAGTTAGAAAAGCAGAAATTAGGAATTATTTAGACTAAAATTAAAGTAATAGATGTTGATGGTATTTCAAAAACACTTCAATTTGTTTTTTAAAATGCTATAAAAATTGAATAAGACACCCCAAAAGTAATGAAAGTAGAGATTTGTACTTGCCAAAGAGCGTTGTGTGGAATCCATCATGTTATTTTGGGGAATTAAAAAGAACATTGATATAGGACAACAGGTCAATTTGACCCGAGGACAACATGACGGTTATAGAATGTTTTGTCTTGATTGTTGTCCTGATACTAAATTGAGGATTTTGTCACCCTAATAAATAGCCCTAAATTAGATGAACTGATGACTAGTATGACTTGGGCTTATTACTGCCTGTTAGCTAGCAGTGTGTCTCTCTGTCTTTCAGACTCTCAGATCTGGAGACATCCCATGCTGTGTTTCAGTAAGGAAGCTCTGTTGTCTCCTCTCACCACCCTGCCTTCACAAGCTCTGCAGACAGAGGCCGTTAAACTCTTTAAGGTACACACACACACACACATACACACACACACACACACACACACAGCATCGATATGCAGTTTTTAATCCCTTAACACAGAATGATCTCTCTCCATGCGTCTGCTCTTTTTAAACTCTAACTATCATCTCTCCTCAGACTTGTCAGCTTTTCATCAACGTAGCCATTGACGCTCCGGCCATTGACTACCATGTCTCACTGGCCCAGAGTGCTTTGCAGGTGTGTCTGGCCCACCCAGAGCTCCAGAATGAGTTCTTCTGCCAGCTCATCAAACAGACCCGCAGGAGGCAGCCACACGGCCATCCAGGGCCGCTACAGGTGTGCACTCTCACCACACAGTGGCAGCAGTAGTATGTGTTATTTACATTTACAGGAAACACTGACATTTGAAAGAACAGGGTGTCTGAAAAAAGGTTTGGAATAATCAAGGTTCACTGAGTAAATGGGTTTTATTTCTTTTAAGTGCTTAAAACACATGGATACAATCAGTTTAAAATCCTTTCAGTCTGTGTGGATAATCCTAGCTTTATGTTCAAAACTGTACTTTTGAAGAGCTGTGTAGCCCTTATTTTGGCTTGATTACCAAAAGAGCTTTTATTTGAAAAGAGTGAGTCCTGAACAGGCCTTGAAATATAAACCTGCTTTTAAAGAGCACCAACTCTCCTGTAGTTGTGATCTTCCATATCCATTAACCAAAAATACCAATAACACCAGCAGAGGGCAGAAATTACAGATGAATGTTCAGCACTATCTGTTAGTTTCAAAACAGAAGTGAAACTACAATGATTATGTCTCAAACAGGTAGGATTCAACGACAAAAACAGAATGAGTCATATCCCAGTTTCCTCTGTGACAGTGTACATGAATGAACTCAGTGTTTGATTTACATGTCCAAACCTGCTAACATGTTCAACTGTCTGTGACAGTTTTTAAAGAATGTGTGTGTCTGTATGTCATTCTTCAGGGTTGGCAGTTCCTAGCCTTGTGTGTCGGTCTGTTTCTGCCTCAGCACCCGTTCCTCTGGCTGCTCCGGGTTCACCTCAAAAGACACGGAGACGCCAGGTGAGAAAACATCAGGGGCCCAAACGTTAGTGTGAAAAATCAACGGGCACGACATTTAACAAGGAACAACTTAACTGTTGAAAACAAAAAATTATGAAAACATTATCAAGTTACAAAATCTTGTATTAAAACGTTATTGCCCCGGGGCAGAGTGAGGGTGTGGCTTCTGGAGCTCCCTTACCGAATATTTTCTCCTAAAAAAAGTCCAAATCATTTAGGTTTTTAAGATAACTTCATCTTTGTGTCATTTCCCCTCGGTCTCTCAGACAGGACCGGCAAATCAATGGAGCAAAGGTTCTATTACTGGGGAAATATCGCCACATATTCTGTGTGAAAATAGGTTTTAATTCAATTATTTAAATTCAGTTTTATTTATTGTATCAATTCATAACAAGAGTTATCTCAAGACACTTTACAGATATAGTAGGTCTAGACCACACTCTATAATTTCCTAAGCCCCAACAATTCCAGTAATTCCCCCAAGAGCAAGCATGTAGTGCGAGGATAGCGAGGAAAAACTCCCTTTTAGGGAGAAACCTCGGACTGACCCAGGCTCTTAGTAGGTGGTGTCTGACGGGGCCGGTTGGGGGTGCGATGAACAGTGACAATAATAGTCACAATAAAAGATAATGGAACAGTGACTAGAAATATTGGTTGTTGTAGTTCATGGTGTAGCTGGGCACTGCAGGGCATCACAGGGTGTAGCAGTACTAAGGTGCCAGCTGCAACCATAATTTAGGTGCCACCCTAATCCAAGGAAAACTGCTGGGAGACAGAAAACATAAGGGCCCCTTAGCTAGGTTAGGAACAAGCATTTCTGGGACATGGATGCACACAGAGAAGAGAGAGGAGCTCAGTGTATCAAAGGAAGGAAGTCCCCCCGCAGTCTAAAACTATGACATATATATATATATATATATATATATATATATAACCTATAATAATTAAGAGCTGGTGCAAGGCAAACCTGAGCCAGTTCTATAAGGGTTGGATAGATGAGTCTGATGACTATGAAGAGAAGCAGAGAAAAGAAGAAGTTTCAAGATTAGTAATGCTGTTTATGCCTAATTCCTACCCTATCTATGTTTTGTACCTTATAAGTAATTGTTGGGTTTCTGTAAATAACATCCCAGAGTCTAGTCTAGACCTGCTCTTTTTGGAAACACCTGGGCAATAAATAACATCACAGAGTACGGTCTAGACCTGCTCTTTATGAAAAGCTCAATGAGATAACTGTTGTGATTTGGCGCTATATAAATAAAATTGATTTGAAAAATTGAATTGAATAAGTTGTAACCTCAGACCATTTTTGCCTCTTTTTAGATAACAAAAGTGAAAAATTAGTCATTTTCAACATTTGTTGTGTTTGGGGGTCAGAGTGATGAAGACTTTTTAGTTTAGATTTTTAGGATCTCAAATAGCTTGGAAACTAGTGCATGTAGCTGTGGTAAATGGAGCACGCCCCCGGACCGGTTTGGCCTGAGCCCTGAAGGTTTACAACGTCTGGCTCGGCCCCTGTTATTACCCACATGTTATACTGATATTAACTAGGGCTGCAGCTAAGGGTTATTTAAGTAGTAATTCATCTACCCATTATTTTTTCATTAAGAAGTCATCATTTTGTTTCCCACAACCTAGTTCTTGTTTTGTACAAGATTTGCACTGAGCAGAACACCCTCACATTTTTACTTTTTACCCACTGCAAGACCCAGGCGGACCCAGGGCATGCTGGGAAACACCTGCCTCTCGGCTGATTTGTTCAGAATTGACTCAACATGATGACATTTTATATCAACTTTATATTGTTGAATTGGAAGGATTTTAACTGCTATTTGTCTGATTTAAAGACTTATTCTGTACAAACCACATGGTGTGTGGCTGATAGTGACGTTTAGAAGTCAGAGAGACTAAATCCGTTCAGATTACGGATCATCTACAGTCTGTTGTTAATTAAAACCAGCAACAGATCAAATGTAGAGCATTTTGACAGCAGCTCTGTCATAATTACAACACCTGGAGACTTTGTAAGCTGATATACGGGTCAGACCTAACAGGAGGTTTCTGAAGGCTGCTGGAAATGGCTGAAAACTGTCAGACTTAGATTTTTGTCACCGCCCCTGGATGCTGCCGCCTGCTCTCGTCCACTTTACAGGTGAGGCGCAGTTAGAATAGAATAGAATAGAATGCCTTTATTGTCATTATACACAAGTACACGGTACTTGTGCAACGAGATTAAAGCAATCCCTTTGCAGTGTTGACACAAAAAAATATAAGAATATAACAGTATAAAATATAACAGTATAAAATATCAAAAATATAAAGTCAAAGATATAAAGTGTAGTGACTGTCAAGTATACATATATAAATCAGCTTGAATAAGCATAGGTAAGTGTTAACACTCAATAAATAATATTGCACAGTGATGGAATGAAATGATTAAGTACTAATATTAAGTAAATAAATATTGCACAGTAATGGAAAGGTTAATGTATTAAATATTGCACTGTATGAAATGAAATTGCACAGATTCCAGTGTCCTATGAGGTATTATATAACAGTAACAGTATAACAATAATATTGCACAGTCGGACGGAATGAAGAAGACAGTCCGGGGGCCGGGGGGGGGCTGTGGAGTGGAGTCAGTGCATATGTGAGTTCAGGGTGGTTATGGCCTTCGGGAAGAAACTGTTCTTGAGTCTGTTGGTCCGTGCTCTGATGCACCTGTAGCGCCTTCCTGAGGGCAACAGGTCAAACAGATCAGAGCCGGGGTGGGAGCTGTCCTTTATGATGTTCTCTGCAGTGGGAGGTGTAGATGTCCGTCAGGGAGGGGAGAGGGCAGCCGGTGATCTTTTGTGCTGACCTTACAACCCTCTGCAGCCTCTCCCTGTCTGCCACGGTGCAGCTGCCGACTGTGATGCAGTAGGTCAGCAGGCTCTCGATGGATGAGCGGTAGAAGGTCAGCAGCAAGTTGGAGTCCAGGTCGTACTTCCTGAGGACCCTCAGGAAGTGTAGTTGCTGCTGGGCCTTCTTGATGACCGCTGTGATGTTGGCTGACCAGGAGATGTCAGCTGAGATGAGAACACCAAGAAACCGGAAGGTGTGGACCCTCTCCACACACTCGCCGTTGATGTACAGGGGGGCTAGGTCGGTGCTCTTCTTCCTGAAGTCGACGATGATCTCCTTGGTTTTCTTGGTGTTCAGAGACAGGTTGTTCTCCGAACACCAAGCTGCCAAGTTCAGGACTTCCTCTCTGTAGGCTGCCTCGTCTCCCTTTGAGATGAGTCCGACCACTGTGGTGTCGTCAGCAAACTTGACGATGAGGTTGTTGTTGTGGGTCGGACTGCAGTCGTGGGTGTAGAGGCAGTACAGTAGGGGGCTCAGCACGCAGCCCTGTGGGGAGCCAGTACTCAGCATACGAGTGTTCCTCTCGAACAAGCTTATTGTCTTAAAAAAAAAAAAAAAATATTCGATTATCGAATTAGTCAACTAATATTCTGTCAACCGTCTAATGATTTTAGTAATTATCGTGCTGTCTAAGAGGATGTCATCTGTGCAGGGCCAAAGTTGTCTTACTATAGGTAATACTGACACGGCATTATGATGGAGCCAGCCTTTTACAATCCCTTTAGCAAATCGCAACTTCTTCTGTACTAACGTCGGTGGTAGCCTCTGCTGTAATAAAGCTCATATATATTTTTTCTGTGCGCCACAGAAACAGAATGCAGACTACAGCACCTGCCACAACTTGTTGTGCATGGATTTGAATATAATTTGGCTGCTCTTTCCATCACTTCCCTCCAGAAATGTCCTGAGCGGTAAACCTCAACCTGTAAAACTTGATTCCAGTTTATATACTTCAGTTCTTGTGAAATAAAGTTCTTTGTGCATCTTTGCGCACTGATGCAATGCACATTGAATAACTTAGAATCAACTCATATAAAGGGGTACTCCACCCATTATACACATACAAACACATTCAGTTTACTCATCACTAGGACTACTCAGCCTGTGAAAACAGTATATGTTAGTACAAGTATCAACTGGGGCAACTGGGTGTCAACTGGGGCTCTGAAGTGGATTTACCTGTCTTAGATTTAGGTTATAGCTATTTTTAACCAAAAAACTGATCTGGTGTGGAACTTGAAAGACGTGGGCGTTTACCATGCATGAAAGGCCTGACTAAAGATCATTAAGTTGAGCTATTAAGTTGTATTTTGTGAAAAGCAGGATCCAGTGTTTTAGGAGCTGGACCCATACTGGCGATTAAAAGGGTGGATATCTCTGCTTCTACTGCTTCCATTTAACCATTCTTTTTTTTAAATCTACATTGTGTAACATTTTTAGTTGTTCATTATCAAAATCTGTGTTGCCCATTCACAAACATGTCCTTTTTTATGAATATTGACCACCACCATCAATTTCAAGGATTCCTATTGGCTTGAAAAATACTCTCCATATTCATGCGCCATCTTGAAATACTTTAGCCGTTAAGGGACATACAGGCTATACTGCTCTGCCTTTCTCGCTTTCGACTCACAGCTGCTGCTAGTAGGTGTCGACCGGAAAGTTTGAAGAAGGAAACACGGAGGACCACACCTATTTAAAATTCCAAATTTCAGAAACAGGAGTGTTCTTCTTTGCCCAGAAAAAGAAAACGGATATTTAAAAGAGCAAGAGACCGGCGTCATCAGAAAAAAGAATGAACATTGGAGCTGCTTTGGACCCACACACCAAATCCCAATTAGTTAATTATCCTCCAGACTGCAGTCTCTGCATATACTATGATCTCAATGCTAGATGGGAGAAACGCCTACACAAAGTAGCTTTAAAGGTCCCATATTTTAAAAGAGAGATTACTATGTTTTGTTGTTTATAAAGCATGTTGAGGTGCTATAAAAAATACTGGGAAAGAATCAAAAGGCTCAATCCACAGAGAAATGCACAAAGCCAGTTTTAAAAAACTGCCTTTAAACGAGCTGTCAGGACTTCTGTAACGTTGTCTCAACTATACTATAGGTAGAAAGTGCTGCTACACTGCCGTTCCAGTCATGCCCCATTGCTATGGAAGCAGAGACTCCGAGAGCACAAATGCAGAAGACCCAAAAACACTAACCAATTGAAGCAGACTAGTCTTTTTCGGCAGGGCGGCTTAAAGAGACGGGCTAAAACGGATCGTTTCAGACAGAGGGTGAATACAGATCTATTCAGACAGACAGTATGAGAAAAATAAAGGGATTTTTGAACAATAAATCAAGTAAACATGTTCTAGAAGAAACCCGAAATACAAGTAGGCACCTGAAAATGAGCACATGTGGGACCTTTAAATGTGTCTCCTTTAAATCTCCCAACCTTATGGAAGTGCAATACTAAGAGTAGATCACTGAAGTGCCCCTATAAGAGCTTAAATTAACATTTTCCAAACATATCAGAATAAACATAGGTATATAGGGATTACCTACTGGATTAATCATGATCTTTGAGTCAGCAATACTGGTCACATACTGTACAGTATATTCCAAATTGTAGCTGCTCTGAGTGAATTTCAATTACAATACAGTATATACTTGCTGTACCACTTACTGTACTTATATACACTGTATCCTCAGGACTGAGGTGGGAAAGTATGCCATCTACTGCCAGCGCTCTATGGAGCGGACCCAGCAGAAGGGCGAGAGGCATGCCAGGCCGTCACGTATGGAGATACTGTCGATCCTACTGAGGAATCCCTATCATCACTCTCTGCCATTCAGCGTTCCTGTTCACTTCCTCAATAACACCTACCAGGTAGCAATACACAGGAAGACAGATAATAACAATAACAGTGAAGCATTCAAAGCTAGGTCAACGGTTATGCTATGCTAACGGTTTTAATCTTGCTTCTACCTTCTTACATCGTACCTGAAGTCACACACAGTTTACACATAAACAGCAGTCCACTGTAATAAGTCACTTGTTTGTCTGTGCACATGCTCACATGCTTCACTGCTCCACCCAAGCATCTACCTGTACGCTCGGATTCAAGGTTTCCCTTAAGGAAGTGTTTGTTTTTCTCACTCCCAGCTCCCTGGCTCTCACTGTGTATGCTTGCCAGAAGTGATAACGTCCCACAATTCCAAAGAAAATATTGCTACATGATTGCCACAAAATTTGGAATTGCCCCACGGGATGAATTGTAATCATATTGTTGCTCTCTCAACTTCTGTTTATCTAATACCTTTGCCTGCAAACCTTATCAGCAGCAAATATTACCAAGCTGACATGGTCATTATGTCAGCATTTTTACATTTAGCATGTTAGCATGCCTAAGATAGCATTTAGCTGAGAGCACCACTGACCCAAAGTATAGCCACAAAGAGCGGCTTCTTGTTAGACGATGAGATGGCCGAAAAAATGCTTCCTTACTCTCATGCATGTATTTATCAATATGTATGAAGTGCCCATATTATGACAATGTCACTTTTTCTGGGATTTGGGGTGTTATTTTGTGTCTCTGGTGCTTCCACACACATACAAACTTGGGAAAAAAAACTAACAATGCTTTTTTGAGTAAGATCCGGTTTCTGAATGTCCTCCGTCTTCAGTCTCCGGGTGAGCTGTTCAACAAGTGCACGGCTTTCTGCGTCACTAGCCGAGACGAGGTGGCTAACCGTAGCATGCTAGCGCTGGCATGCAAGCTTGTTCTCAATGGCAAAACACAGCTACAACACCCACTAGTTGACCCTGATCTCCAAAAGAACTACTTCCTGTCCCTGGTCTACTTCCTGTCCCTGTTCTTCAGGTATTCCACAAGTGTCCCTCGTCTAGAAGAAGTCTCCCAGCTAATCCTGCCTTGGACTGACCAAAGCTGGAGAAAGAGTTATCTAGCTGATGGGATCTTACCTAGCTACTGAGCATGTGCGATTCCCAACAAAGATAATAAAGAAGTGAGATCTCTGGAGTTAGAACAGAGACCCAAACACACAGGGTGAAAAGAGGATCTGCAGCAATGTGCAGTACACCAAAAATATGGTGTTTTTTGAAAATGAAACCATGTAAACCTATTCTGGTAAAACCTCAAAATACAATTATAAACCTGAAAATGAGCAGAATATGGGGCTTTAAGAAGTGTCTCTATATTCTCTGCAAGTATCTGCTATGTATACGGGAAACCATTCAAAATTTGGAACCATTAAAAGTTGAAAAAGGTTTGAATGCTTAGAATTATTTTAAAACTTTTTGCTATCTGAGCTTTGTCCTCTGCATTTTGTTGCATTTCCATAGGTGGTGAGCTTTGATGCTTCGACCACAGTGGACGAGTTCCAGTGTCGCCTCAACCAGGACACCGGCATAAGGAAAACAGGGCTCTCTGGTTTTAGCTTGTACACTGATGACCCTACTGGAAGAGAGCTGGAACACTGCCTGCAAGGAGGCATCAAGGTGCATCTTTTTCTTCATGCGACAATGACGTTTTAAACATTGGAAGTGTTATATCAACGCTTAACCCTTAAAATGAATGCAAATCTGTCGTCTCCGTATCGCCTGCAGATTTGTGACATTATCTCCAAATGGGAGCAAGCGTCTAAGGAGAAGCACACTGGCAAGTCTGAAAACACCAGGACTGTCCGCCTCACCTACAAGAACAGGTAGAGAAGGACCCAACCAACCCTGTGGTGGCAAAAATATTAATGTTCATACATGCTGACACCACATTCAACACATTTATGATATTGGCTCACTTTACAGGAATACAGCAGAATGTATTTTTTTATTTCATTAACTTCAGGGTTCTTTAATGTTTTTTTAGGCCAAGGACCCTTAAACTGAAAGAGAGACGAGCTGGGACCCCCTACTACGTATATTGTATTGAGTTGCATATTAAACTAGGCCTAACCTAACATGTAATGTAACCTTTTATGGTGTCCTACAAAACTAAGCTACTATTTACATTAATATATCATCATGTTTTAATGTCAAACATACTCATTGGGACGTTAGTTTATTCACTGTATCCCCCAGAGTTAGATAAGTTCATATATACCCTTCTCATCTCTGTGAGTGTCATAACTCTGCTAACTCTGCTATTTGTGTGGAGTGATTTGCTCGCAGCACCTGAGAAGGCCCTTGGTGAGGAGCAGAGAGTTTGCCTGGAGTTTGCTCAGAGTTGAATATTAATCACTAAGTGGCAGTGCGCCACCTTCAGAGAATATAGTTCCCAGTATGCATATGGTTAGATGGCCGTGTCTCATGTGATTTTGTTCTTTGTACTCGTCACTACACAAATCACAACTTGTAAAGAGGAAAATGTTAGTGTTATTTTGTCACTTATTGGGAGCAGTAGGCTCGATGGAGCCGGTTACCTCCAGGATCTGTGCCAATTTATCTTTTCTAATAATATGTTATATGCATTTTAATGTATATTTTCCATCTATTTTATTGGGGGGGGAGAAATTCCAAAAGGTATATGTGTAATGTATAACAGTAATTTGGTGCCCCCCCTGCAATGACTCTAAGGGCCCCCTGTTGAAGATCACTGATTTACTCTAATGCATCAATGCTAATCTTAAGATCAACTGTGACGGAGACCAACCGTTTTTTTAAATACAACACGGACAATCCAAGGAAGTTTAACAATGTACCATCTATCTATTATTCATGTCTGTATTTTCCAACTTCTAGCCTTCTTTTTCCTGTTTTTTTTTCTACTTTTACTGTTTTGATCTTTCTCTTCCCATCCGCAGGCTGTACTTCTCCCTCCAGGTCAGGGGGGAGTCAGAGAGGGAGAGGCTGCTGCTGGCTTATCAGACAAATGAGGCCATTGTAGCGGGACACTTCCCTGTTAACAAGGAGCTGGCTCTAGAAATGGCTGCCCTGCTGGCCCAGGTCTGAAAAAAATAGTTTGTAATAATGAGATGTAGTTCATGTTCTCGGTCATGCATTTGTTTTTTAAACAGAAAGAGTGGGCTCCTCCTCTATAACAGTATGACATTGTCTTAGAAAAATGAACACAGCCCACTTTCTGTTCCTTGGGCGGACACGGGGACTTACAATATCAACAGTACAAACTCAACAGAATAATATTATAACAAGATAACATAGGAACCCTAAAAGCACATTTGCTAGACCAGACCAAAAGCCAATACAGTATTAACACTAATGTGTCTGTGTTCAGGTGGAGTTTGGGGACTTTGAGCGCCCCTTCTCAGCTCCTGGATCAGCCCAGACCAAGTCTAACCAAACCCTGAAACAGGTCCTGGACAGATTTTACCCAAAACATTACCGCAGGGCAACATCTGAGGAGCAGCTCAGGTACCAGAACAAACTGGCAAACTGACAAATTTTCTACTTTCATGGTGTGTGTGTGTGTGTGTGTGTGTGTGTGTGTGTGTGTGTGTGTGTTGTGTGTGTGTGTGTGTGTGTGTGTGTGTGTGTGTGTGTGTGTGTGTGTTTAGTTGCATATATGATGGTTGCTCTTGGGGAATTACTGGAATTGTTGGGGCTTTGTAAATTATAGCGTGTGGTCTAAACCTACTCTATCTGTAAATTGTTTTAAGATTACCTTTATGATTTGATCCTATAAATAAAATTGAAATTAATATTTCAGATTTTTTTGTACGTTATCTCAGTTAAAGTGGTATAATCTGTTTATCACGGTCATAAAGTATAGGTTTCCATCACAGGAAGTGACAGTTAACCCCTTAATTTCCATAATCCTGAGCATACATAACTGTAATCAGCATCGTTCATACTAATCCCAGTTCAATCTGTAGAAAGTTTTTTAAATATACGTTTGAGGTTGATAACCTGTAGAATGAAACAATAAGAGTTTTTTTGAAGTTATGCAGCACAACCAATTTTAAAAGGAACACTGTTGCATAATAGATTGTGGCAATCAAATAAATATGCTGAATGTTTTCCGTCTCCCCCCCGTCAGACAACTGCTGCAGCGCCTCTCTGCCCGCTGGGCCTCCCTCAGGGGTCGGAGCCCCCCCGAGTGTGTCAGGATCTACCTGACCGTTGCCAGGAAGTGGCCGTTCTTTGGAGCCAAATTATTTGAAGCAGAGGTAGGGGGTGTGTGTGTGTGTGTGTGTGTGTGTGTGTGTGTGTGTGGTGTGGTGTGTGTGTGTGTGTGTGTGTGGTGTGTGTGTGTGTGTGTGTGTTGTTGTTGTTGTGTGTGTGGTTGTAAATTAAAGTTAACTTATCAGCCTATTTTTATTGTATTATTTATTACACCTACCCTTTTTACATGAAATCATATTCTTTCATACAAAAAGAATTTTGAGTTTGATATTACCTAATATGTTGGTCTGTACCTGTTCAACATTGTACTATTTTTTAAATCTAGGCTGATATGCAGTATGTATATGTATATACACTCACCGGCCACTTTATTAGGTACACCTATCCAACTGCTCGTTAACACTTAATTTCTAAGCAGCCAATCACATGGCGGCAACTCAGTGCATTTAGGCATGTAGACATGGTCAAGAGAATCTCCTGCAGTTCAAACCGAGCATCAGTATGGGGAAGAAAGGGGATTTGAGTGACTTTGAACGTGGCATGATTGTTGGTGCCAGAAGGGCTGGTCTGAGTATTTCAGAAACTGCTAATCTACTGGGATTTTCACGCACAACCATCTCTAGGGTTTACAGAGAATGGTCCGAAAAAGAAAAAACATCCAGTGAGCGGCAGTTCTGTGGGCGGAAATGCCTTGTTGATGCCAGAGGTCAGAGGAGAATGGCCAGACTGGTTCGAGCTGATAGAAGGGCAACAGTGACTCAAATAACCACCCGTTACAACCAAGGTGGGCAGAAGAGCATCTCTGAACGCACAGTACGTCCAACTTTGAGGCAAATGGGCTACAGCAGCAGAAGACCACATCGGGTGCCACTCCTTTCAGCTAAGGACAGGAAACTGAGACTACAATTTGCACAAGCTCATCAAAATTGGACAATAGAAGATTGGAAAAACGTTGCCTGGTCTGATGAGTCTCGATTTCTGCTGCGACAGTCGGATGGTAGGGTCAGAATTTGGCGTCTACAACATGAAAGCATGGATCCATCCTGCCTTGTATCAACGGTTCAGGCTGGTGGTGGTGGTGTCATGGTGTGGGGAATATTTCTTGGCACTCTTTGGGCCCTTGGTACCAATTGAGCATCGTTGCAACGCCACAGCCTACCTGAGTATGTTGCTGACCATGTCCATCCCTTTATGACCATAATGTACCCAACTTCTGATGGCTACTTTCAGCAGGATAATGCTCCATGTCATAAAGCTGGAATCATCACAGACTGGTTTCTTGAACATGACAATGAGTTGGCTGTACTCAAATGGCCTCCACAGTCACCAGATCTCAATCCAATAGAGCATCTTTGGGATGTGGTGGAACGGGAGATTCGCATCATGGATGTGCAGCCGACAAATCTGCGGCAACTATGTGATGCCATCATGTCAATATGGACCAAACTCCCTGAGGAATGCTTCCAGCACCTTGTTGAATCTATACCACGAAGAATTGAGGCAGTTTGAAGGCAACACACAGGGGTCCAACCGGTATATATATATATATATATATATATATATATATATGTATACAGACACACACTGTATATATATTATTAGTATTGATGTTGTTGTTTGTTGGTTTTCATGTCTGTTAAAGACATTTTTTTAATTTTTGTTTGTGTAAGTAGGGCAACAATGTTATTTTTTGTATATTTTCAGTATATTGACTGTGTGGGTTACAGATGGCCGGAAAACATAAATAAGCTAAAGAGAACGGAAAGAAATTACAAATTTGTACAATATGGCTGTTTTTATTATTTTTTTAAGATGATTTTTTGGGCATTTTAGACCTTTAATTCTACAGGACAGATAAAGACAGGAAAGGGGAGTGACATGCAGCAAAGGACCGCAGCTCGGAATCGAACCCACGGCCGCCATGTTGAGGACTAAACCTCTGTATATGCGCACCTGCTCTACCAATGGAGCTAACCCGGCGGTCACATGTGGCTGTTTCTTATCATGTATACTAAACCATTGGTTCTCAAAACTTTTTTCAATAATGTACCCCTTTGAAATATATTATTTTATTATTTTATTATTAGTACCCCCTAACCAGCACAAAATATGTTTGATTGGCATTACAGAACTACATTACAGTGCTGAACCATGAGTGGCTAAATCTACTAAACAACATCGTCACTGAATAACAATTAAATGCTGTTTGTACCCATTATGATGGTATAATAATTTTAGGACTCATAACTAACTAAAAAAAAAATTCTAATTAACATTTAGAAGAAATCTGTAGTAGTCACTGCAGTACTCCAAAGACCACTAGGTATGTGTACCCCCATTTGAGAAACACTGAACTAGACAATACAATTCAGGACAATCCCACTGTTATTCAGGTTGAATAAACACCTCGCTGACAGTGTCAACTAAACTGACTGTGCTGTACTTGTACAGGACATTTCCATTTTTTGGGTCATGATGTTCAGTGAAGGCTGCAGGATTATCCAATTACAGTCATTGTTGTACTTTTATAGCAGTTATATAATCCACTCGCCTCCATCCAAAACACACAGTGTACCCACTTCATGTGTCTCCTGTTTGCTGAGTATCTAGAACAGTGACATTGTGTATCTGTTTGTATTTACTCTCAGTTTATAAGTAATTTGATAATTGATTCAGAATTGATGTGTTTCTCTTTCTTTTTAGTCTATCACTCCCTCTCCGGAGCAGGGGGAACGTGTTTGGCTGGCCGTGCACGAAAATGGCATCAGCGTTCTGGAAAACAACTCTGTTGTAAGCGTCCCCGGTGTTCCTTCCTGTATCTGTCCTGACATGATTCAAGTTGTACAGTTAGAAGTTACTGAGAGTAGAAGTATTCATGAGGTATTTATGAGTCATACAAATAGTAGTAAAAACATAGACAGCATGCATTTCAATCCACCCTCATTGTGTGACACAAATATTGAACTGACTTATCATTGGCGCTGTGCTGTAATTCCTTCACATCAATTTAAGTAGCACAAACATTAAACATCAAAGCCATTCCCCATATTTTTGTGTGCAAATGTAGCTACATACTGGACGTCTGAGACATTATACCTGGCCTTAGTGGCCCTAACCAAAGCCCGTCACTCTCTATTAAGCCCCATTGGACTGAATTTGGCTGCAGTTCCACCAGAGTTCCACTGGGGGGGGGGGGGGATTGCAAAACAAATGGGACTCTAGAGCTAGACGGCTAAATTTGTCTCTTTTGCCTGATTGCTGTTGAGAAATCTCACATTTGACTGTAGTTTTGCAAATTCAACATGGATTATAGATTGAAAGTTGAATGCGCGAGTACTTCTGTCCTTTCGATTTCTTACAGGCTGAGTCGTTGTTGCCCATAACACGCCAGCGTTCTGCTAATGAATGCTGATCGGTCAGTGACAAACTGATTACGACCAGAGATCCCGCTTGATGGTATCCAAAGCAGAGCCTGAATGTCTGAGTGAATATTTTGACGTGGTGTTTAAAACAATAGCAAACCTCTTTCTATAACGTGTATTGACAGGGAGAACCTAAGCTGTCCGCTGTGTTGTCGCTGCCTCGACAGAACAAAGGAAGGGACTCAGAGCTCGCAGTAAAGCATTATCTCTGGCCGTACCATGTGTATGTCGTCAATGACATTTTAAAAGGCTTTTTACAACAAATAGCGACTTTAAAAAAAAAAAGTCCCAGCAGTGTGTATTTTCTTAGCCTCCCCTTTGAAATGCAACATTCAGATTACTTGTCAAAAAATGATATCCTGAGAAAAGTGGATTTTGAGGAGTATAGCTCCAAAGACCTCCATTCATTCTGCACACGCCTGCAATCACCCCTAGTGGAACTCTGGTGGAACTGCAACCACTTCAGAAACCGGAATGATCAAGAGTGGAACTTCTTCCATTATTAGATATTTTGTGCCCTAACTAAAAACAAACTAAAACTACTGTAAAACCTTCTATAAAATTGAGTAAAACTAGCAAACACACTCTGAAAACTAAACTAAAATGAAAATGAAAAGTCAAAACTAAATCAAATTCAAAACTATTATAACTCTGCAGTGGAGAAGGAAATGGTTTCTATTATTGAGCACTCATTTGATGCACAATAAGCACATAGTGATTCAGTGTTTTATCTAAATGTTCAGTAAGTACCTTTTATAAAAAAAATATATGTTTTAGTCATATTTGCAGAAGCTCTCATTATATGGTGACAGTTGTACATGAGACAGATCATTTTTCCTCCCTCTGGTTACCACGGCGTCCAAAGGAAAACAGCCAATCACAACCGAGGAGTCTTTAGCGCATTGACAATGACTGCTTGTGAACTGAGATCAAACGTTAAGTTTGAGCAAATATGGCTAAAAGTTATTTTTCATAAAAGATACCAACTGTAGCTTTAAGAAGCTAGTATGGATCCGGTTTTCCTTAACTTCTGACCTTTAAAATACACATTTCTGTTTGGTATCTGTGGTCTGAAACCACTACTGTATTTATAATACAGCTCAATTAATGAGACTACATGATTTTTGGAATGCCCGTTGCATTAGTTGGACTAAAAGAAGAAGATGTGAACACTTACAACTCAAAATGCTGATAAGTGAAACTTGCTGTCACTTTCTCACACATATGAAGATGCAAACAAGAGGATATATGAGGGCTAGGAATATGGCTCCACATAATCCAGTTTCCACATTGTTTCTAGGGATGCACTGAATCCAGATTTTGGGGCTTCGGACAAATCTCGAATCCTCTTCCCATCCTCAGTCTATTAACACAGTAAACACATTAATGAAGTTAGCATGTTTTTAGCATGTTTTACCGGAAGTTGCTGCATGTCGGCTGCTGTCTGAGTCCTTCATGCACAACTCGTATTCTTTTGGATGTTTCATACTCAAATGTTTTAACAGTGGCGATGTTGTGTTTTGTTACAGGCCCTTGCCACCACAAGACAAATCAGCATTGCAAATTGTACATGTAGCTCGACTTCTTTTGACTGAAAGTACTGGCAGAAGACACTTTTTCTGCTCCCTTTCTCACAGCCTACTGTATTGAACGCTCCACCTACGCAATCAACGGCATCATTACTAGGGTGACCATATGTTGATTTCCAAAAAAGAGGACACTCGGCCAAAACACAAATTCAGATTTCTCAGAGGTTAAAGAATGTGCTTTATTATGCCTCAGTGGTACAAAAAATAACGTATGTAATAAAATAAAATCAACCTATACAACCTATAACAAAATAATAGCCCTTTTCAAATAAATAAATATGAAATAATGTTCTAAATATGACCTATTCTGTGTCAACTTCAAAATCCAGCTTCAACTAAATATCAATATCAATGTAATAAGATAAGGGTTTTCGGTGTCCATGGGAGCTTTTGAGCTCACAAGGCAGCCTCGGGAATTATGTCACGCAACAAAGTACTGTAGTATTGTGTGCAAAGCACCAGTCAATTGAAGTACACACTTATAATGGTCCCATGAAAACCAGTACAAACGGGACACTTACATGAATTTAGAAACCACGCCCCGGACAGTACGTAAAAAGTGGACATGTCCGGGCAAAAGAGGATGTTTGGTCACCCTAGTCATTATGTCCGAACCCCGTCAAAAAGCCCAGTATTCTGGATTCGGTGCATCCCTAATTGTCTCCTATCTCCTTCATCAGAACCTTAACACAAATGTCTGCCTCTGTATGTCCAGAAGCCGCTGGTGTCCCACCCGTACAAGAGCCTGATGACGTTCGGGGGCTGCAAACAGGACTTCATGCTGGTCGTGGGGCAGAGCGTCGGGGCCAACGCCAGCAAAGACAAACCTACAGAGAAACATCTGTTTGCTATGGACGCCTCCAAGGTTAGTGGGGGACCAGACTGAACCCTGGTGTCTGATGAGGAGTGGAGCTTATCACATCATGACCATGCACCCACAGTAGGCTTTACCAACATGCTGCCTGGCAGGAGTCTTTTCATCCACCTTCCAGGGGCCATTCCAGGATTTTTTAAGTGGGAATAATCAGTTAGGGGGGAGGGCATTTTATCAGAATACAGCATTGAAAACACAATGCCAGCGCTGGTTCCATTATATCAGAATTTTAGATCATTTTTTATGGTTTTCAATGTTGTTCTGTTTCCTGTTTTGTTGTGGTAGTCTCTTTTTCTGTCTTCCCTTGTCTTGTTTTACTTGTCTCATGTCTTTCACCTGTTCCCCCAGCCTTTGTGTCACCTGTCCCTTGTCAACCGTCGTTTACTTGTGTATTTAGTCTCTGTGTTTCCTTTGTCTGGTTGTCTGTTTGCGGATTGCGTGTGTGTGTCTTCCCGTTCCGTCTCTGTGTTCCTGGTTGCTGTGATACCTGTTTTTACTTTGACTTCATTTTGGACTAGGACTCTTTAGTATATTTTTTGTTGGTCATTCCACTGCCTACAGTCTCTGCTTTTGGGGCTGCCTTTCTCTGAAGCCCTAAGAATTTTCATTTAGGTCATCATGGAAACATTAATTGGTCTTGGGACGATTGGCAGCCAAGTGACAGCCCTCTGATCCAAACTTGTCAGACAGCACTCTAGCCTAATAGGTTGGGGGACACCAGTGGGGGGGGGGGCACCCTGTCTAGCCCCTCCCCTGCCACCTTGTACATTCATGGAACCTGTTAGACATTAATAAAATAAACAAAACATGAACTCATTCAAATAGAAACCAATGACACATCCATCCGCCTGGTGCCGGCCTTACAACGGTTTAACCATTAATAACACCCGGGGCCTAACCCAGACTATGTACTTTTAAGGAATAGTGCACTAACTTGTTTTGTTGCTCAGTGTTGGAAGAGCAGCACGCCTTTAGATATGAATCTGGAAACAGGAGACTGTCTTTGTGCTAAGCTAAGCTAACCGGCCGTTGGCTCCAGCTTCATATTGAATTTAGTGTTTTTCCCAAAATGTTGAACAGATTCAGGAATGAACGAGTTCTGCCACCTGTCAACCTGTGCAACTGCTCTTCTAAGTGGCAAAAAAACAAATGATAACCCCCAAATAAAACGTCTTTTTTGGAATAGTTTAGATATTTATTGATCCCAATAAAATATGAAATTATAGTGTTCCAGCAGCAAAATCAGTCACACAGCACAGAATATAAATATAACTGAAATACTAGGGTACAATATACATACATACAATATACATGCAATAATAATAGGAATAAAATACAAGAACAAATATTAGAATATATACATGTTGGGAATATAAAAAACATGAAAATGGTGAAAATCAAGGTATTTTAAGTCGTTGAATATCACTATAGCCTGTCTGTCAGTAGCTTCAGTCTTAACGTGTCAGTACTGTTGTCCCCCTTGATGAAACAATGTGACAAGTTTGTTGAAGTTTTTCTTCTGTAATTACTAGCACTTTCCTACTATCTTATATTACAAATCACCAAATGCCTTCATCAGCTGCAGCCGACCGTATAAAGGATTATTGAGTGAATTTCCAGTCCGTGCAGACAACTGAACACACACGCTGACGTGCATTTTTGTTTTTCTGACGGCGACAGATTAGGGAGATCACCCTCCTCCTCTCCAGTTACATCAACAGCGCTCATCAGCAGAAGGCCGCCGCCCACCACCTCTCTGCCCCGGCTCTGATGGCGGCCCAGCCCATCAGCCTGAAGAGCAGGGATCTGAGGAGCAAATCCCCACCAGCACTGGGACGCCCCAGCAAGACCCCCACGCTGCTGTGACCGCCTCCGATCTCTCTGAGGAACGTTCACTTCCCAGAAATGAAGGATTTATTTACAGTTGCACAAAGCCTGAATCCCATTGTCACACAGCTCTTCCTTCTCATCAGTGTGCCAGATTAATTTCTTGTAAGGTTGCTTCGCTGCCTACTGGAAGTGACAAGCATAGTCTTGTCTAAACCACGGTTGTTCCATCCCCGTTGAGTTTGTCCTTTCATTTTAAAGCATTTGAACTCCTGAAAGGTGACCTGAGTGCATTCCTCAGAGAACATATGGAACTGGTGCAGTGAGCTGGTGCAAAGGTGTCCTAAGAGGCTTCGCTTAACAATCTGCCATATATCATATAAGACATATTTGGTCTACCTGATGATTGTAAAGATAAGTCGACACTATTTATTGACAGGGTCAAATAATCCATCTGTGCCGTGTGGTGCATTTTTCTTCTTCTTTTTTTTTAAAGGTGTTCTTTGAAGTAAACTTTTGTATACAAAAGGTAATGAGGCCTTGTTAAGAAGGGTATATTTGAATCTTTTTTTTCTGTCCTCCTGTAGGGCACAATAACTCTACCAGGGTTTAAAACCCTTCCAGCGGTGGATAGCGTTGCATAATGAAGGATACTAAAGCATAGGGCAAGACTGCAGCTGAAGAAAATGTTAATGTAAGTGTATATGTGTGTGTGTGTGTGTATTTGCAATGCAACAGATGTAATTGGTAAGCCTGTAGAGTGGCAGTTGGTTGCGTCGGGGAAGGTTTCCAGTTTATAAGAGGACACCAGTTTGGACCCTGTGTGCTCTTAGTTACTGAATAGCCAGCAGAGTGGTGAAACTTTAATCATCTATAAACACTTTGAGCCTTTCCGGTGGAGTGCACAATTGAAATCTGCGAGATGCCCCCACTAAGGATTTCACATGACGTCATTTAGAGAAGTAATGCAGGGTTTAGGTTGATTTTGAGGAAGATGGTCAAGGCATGTGATAAGGGAACTGGTTGCTCGGGTTACAGAGAAATAGTGTTTCTCTTTTCGGTCACCTAGCGTGACACAAAATATAATAAACTTGAAAACAGGACTTCCTTTTTTTGTGTATGGTACAAAGTAAAGATAAGGTAAAACCTTATTTCCCCTCCCAGTATTATCAGAACCCTGTGAGTATTTTCAGGTATTATATTATCTTGTACATTTCTCATGATTGAATAAACTAAACAGCAAACAGGCTACTTGTTTCACTGAGTGTATAAAATCATCTTTCATACAATAATTATATATGCTGTCCAATACCATAGAAACCAAAACAGCCAGACACTCTTTCCTCCTTGCTGCAGTTTCTCTTCCCACAAATCTGCCGTCCTGCGTCCTCATTGGTGCGACTGTAACTGACGTGTTGATACCTGCAACAGGTGCCTGACGGCAAGTGACACACCTCATTCCTGTAGTCTTTCACAGAGAAGAGAGCGAGCAGGGGAGGGGGAGGATATATGATACCAAACCTGTCTGAACTAGTTAGAGACATGCTTTTGTCCCTGCGTTGCTATGGAGCAAAGGGGAGGGTTTATGAGGGAGCAAAACTGGGTGAGGCAAGAGAACTAAGACATAAAAGACAAATGGTTAATGCTGGTACTCTGTTGGTATTATCAAAATGGAGAAATGGATTAAGATCAAACAGGAAGTCCAAGTACATGTTTGCAAATCCAATGTATGGCAGATATGTGCTTTTTAAGTTAGGCTGTTTACAGATTTTTTGATATGTTGACTGTGTCGTGTTGTGGTTTCGAGGAAGACTTCAGCGGGACTTTACAATTGTGACACAAAGGTTCCACAGAAACCGCGTTGTAAAGTGCTGCCGTCAGCTGGAGCACATCGACACAAAAGTGTTGTGACGATCATTTTTTTAACCTCCATACCTGAATTTGTTCATTGAAACACAATTTATTCAAAAACCTCCCACCTTGCAATCTCTACTCAATTAGAGGATTTCTGCCAGCTGCTGTAGTCTTGCTTAAGTCCCTTTGTTAAACTCTATTTGTTGTGTGCAAAGATACTTCATGGGTTAGTTTATGAATGAGCCAGAACCTGACTAACAGGTTGAATTCAGTGCAATAGAGTCCAGAGGTACAGCTTAAAATGACAACCGCCTCCCTCTACGCTAACAGCAAGTCTCTGCCGACCAGCACAGCCGATACACAAACAAGTCACATTCCACAGGGCTGAGTGCAAAGCCAACAGCTTCACATTTATGTAGCTTATGAAATTTACAGGTACATTTCCAGGTGTGAACCATGGAAAGCTGAAATTAAGGTTACCTTCAAAAGAAACAGGAACACATTCAATACAGGTCTGCCACACCCACTGGGAGAAAGAAAAAAGTCTGAGCTGGAAAGCTTCCCCATGTAAACAAAAGGCCTATTATGTCTTATGTGAGACAAAGGGAGGGTTTAAAGTGTCTGCGGAATATATCCATATACTGTAACTAT
This sequence comes from Etheostoma spectabile, assembly GCF_008692095.1. Taxonomy (NCBI): domain Eukaryota; kingdom Metazoa; phylum Chordata; class Actinopteri; order Perciformes; family Percidae; genus Etheostoma; species Etheostoma spectabile. The sequence goes on along the minus strand of NC_045749.1, from coordinate 21,177,642 downwards.
GTCAACACACCATGTGTTGATGCTGACTATCAGATTTTCAGCATTTATTAAAACCCCATGACATTCCTCCCCCCCCCCCCCCCCCCCCCCCAACCCAAACTGCGTACTTTTCAGACAAACTTACACAACAGCAAAAAGTCTTTTAAAAAAAGTTTTATTTAAAAAAAACAAACACCCAAACACACTGTAAGTAAGAAACTGTACAATCTATGATGTAGAATTTTAAAACATTCAACAAGTTCTAACATTAAAATGTGGCATGCGCCAAGCATATTGTGAAAAGCAGTTTATGGCATTTAGATTGGACGATGCCTTTAGACTTTCCAATTTATAAATAATGGCGGTACCAGTAGTGCCAACATAAACCAAGTTCATTGCTCCTTTACAATCTGTATTCCTCAAATAAAAATGGCACAATCCCACTGCAGAAAAGTTACTCCAAAAATGTATTGTACAAGATTCCTCTTCATACACTCCTGCTGCGATGCAGATGTTCATTTAAGACATGGTCGCCATCTCGCTTGTCTAAAATGGAAAAAAAAAAAAAGCAGATAAAAACTGTGTTAAACACCATTCTGTGTGCCAAAAGTACATGTTACACAATATTACTGAACAATGTCAATTACAAGAACTTCAGCTCACCTGGGCTTGTTTGTACTTCCGATCCTGTCGCTTTTTGGCGAAGAACTGCACACAGACAAAAGAAAATAAGGATTTAAAAAAACAAAACAAAAAAAAAAAAATGAAATGACTTATAGGTTAAAGAAAATCAGAGGTTAAGCCAGACAAAGATAAAAGTAGATTCCCTCACCAGGACCAACAGGCCGGCAACCACAGCCAGGATCACCACCACGATGACAGCGATGATCCCACCGGTCAGGTGCTTCATGGTGAACGTTGGGGCCTCCTCGTCCACGTAGTACACCAGGATGTTCTCCATCTCTACATTCTGGCTGCCCACCTGTGGCATGAACTTCTCCTGGTTGTTGAACAGAGGCAGCACCTTCACCTGCGAGGGAGGATGAAAATGGCAGCATCAGTCACTAGGCCTCTAGTCTTATATACTTTTTTTTTTCTTTTCAATCCATCAACATACATCCTTCTCCATGTAGTAAGCCATGTTGGCCAGGTCATGTTGGCGGTTTCCTATCGCCTTCTTCACATCCACCACAATCCTACGAGCCTCAGGATCATACTGCAGGATGACAACTTAGTCAGGTATTTTTGCAATGCTGTTCTGACATTTAGTAGGAATAAAACAAAAAAAATAAAAAAAGCCCAACACCCCACTTCCCAAATTGTACTCACCTCGACATTGTCCACCATGCTCTTATTAAAGTTGCCATAACGTTGATGAATGGCATTTGCAATTGCACTGCATTAAAGTAAGAAATTATTATTAAACACTGAAACCAATGTTACCATTTTTTGGTCATTAAATACAAAAAAAAAAAAGATTTCTTAATACTTACACCTTCAAATTGGCGGTATCCAATTTAGTGGTCACAGGTTTGTGAGTCAGCTGAAGACGAACCCAGCTGGAGGAAAATGAACAAGTAAACTGTTAGACTACTATTCCATGTACCTAGTTCTCCACACTGATGGAAAGGAAAAGGGGGGGGGGCGGCAAAATAACTTACTGGGTCTCCACCAGCTTGTCACACTTGATGTTCTTGTCTCCCTTGTCAGTTCGACGAACACCGGCACTGTTGACACACCAGCACTCCTCGGTGTTGTTGCACTGCTTGGCTTTGAATTTGCCGTCGCTTTCACACTCCGGGTCATAGATGCCGTCGTTGTCCACAAAGGCCGTCTCCACTGGCTTTCCTCCTGTACGGGTGGACAGGCCCTTCTTAGCTCTGTACATCTCCGCCTTCATCAAGAAGCACTTAGGGACCACTGAAAGTGAATCAAGAGACATCGTGAGTGGGCGAGAACACAACCTGCAAAAGGAAAAAGGCTACGAGGAAGGACATCTACAAGCCTTGATCACATCTATTTTACTTACATTTGTTGCAGTCCAGGGGTTGTTTCACGTTTTCACCGAAAAGAAGGGTACACACACATGGTGTCCCGTCACAGGCTGCCCATTTCATGGTGCCACATTGGCCTAGACAGAGACACACAACATTTGTCATTCAGGCTGAAACACTCAATTACTTGTAGCATCTGGAGTGCCTGTTAACATAAATGCCACTTCAGATTTTAAATCGAATTGAAAATCGATTTGATGATCGTTTGAGAAAAGGCAACATATTGGACAGAGGCCTATGGTAGGCTGTGATTTCGCTAATCAAAAGAATCCCAAATCTATGGAAATGTGGACTATGTGGTGTAAGATACAGGATTTAGTGTGGCGAAACAGCCCTATTACAGGGGGGAGGGCATGTTGCATTACAGCAGGTAGACTAGCAGGTTCATTGAACACCTGGGCGTTGGTTTCTCCAAACACACAAGTCCCCAGGGCAGTGCGAAACCTCCCCACCCCCACTCAAACAACGACACTATCTGCGTTTGATATCTACATTTTAACACTGTTTGTTCCATCCCTTCCCCCCCATAAAGTCTCCAAATATTAGCCAACATTACACTTAAGGTAAGACAGATGTTTAGAGGTTAAAAAAAGTCATTTTAACCAATTCTCCTTGTTTTTTTGCCAACTAAAGCTAGCCCAAGTACTGAGAAAACGTAGGCCCACTTACAACTCAAATATATCCAATTAAGCGACGCGCGAGGGCAAACTGCGTTGCTAGCCATTTTTAAGACTAATAAAGTTTAAGAAATCAAACTACTTACAGCTTTGAGCTGAGGCTGCCGCAGCGCAGGCGACGAGAACGAGAGCAATCCAAATGTTCATGATTAAATCGCTGAAACTTGAAGGGAATTTCTGGAAAAGTCTCCCTCGTCGGCTTTCTACCGTCCGTCGTACACAGAGGTCAAAGATGGAGTGAATAATGGCGTCCCAGGTAGGCTGTACAAGGCTTCCTTCTTCTCCGCGCAGGTGTGTCTGGTCCAACCTGTTTGGGAGGGAAACTCGACGAGCTCGCGCAAACAAAGGTAAGCACTGAAAAAAACCAACCAGCACGAGCACCAGTGAGATGAAGTTATAGAGCTCGAGCTGTCTGTTGTCAACTGACACACAGCTGTAAAGAAGTACTTTATAAGACAAGTAGGCTGTGACGTCACTCCAATTTGCATAGTAGATGGAGTGGTGGGGGGGGTCGAAAGTATTTTTTTCCCCGGTATGACCATATTTGCTCTCTCTGTCTCTCTTTCTCTCTCCCTCTCTCTCTCTCTCTCAATTTCAATTTCAGTGTATTGGCATGACAAAAAATACATGTGAACAAGCATAAACACAAACATACGTATGAAACAACAACAAGGAGTAAATATACATCTGACATAATAATACAGTACCTTATGATATTATGATACACAGTGGCTTGAAAAAGTTTACACACCCATGTTAAAATTGATTAAAAGAGGAATAAAAAAAACATCTTTTGGAAATTGATCTTAATGCCTTAATCAAAAAAATTTAGAAAAATCCAACCTTTTAAGGACACCAATTTACTTTGTGAATGAATAATGTATTGTAAATAAATAAATATAAATGTTCTTCTTTAAAATACAGGTATAAGTATATATGTTAAATTCCCATAGAGGCAGACACATCATTATTTTCAAAGGGCAGTTATTTCATGGACCCAGGATACTATGCATCCTGATGAAGTTCCCCACACACACACACACACACACACACACACACACACACACACACACACACACACACACACACACACACACACACATACCCTTCACCATACATAGAGATAGTCATGGGGAACTTTCCATAAGATCATCTCTCAATGCAAATCAAACCAGCTATTAAGCTAACTGAAATAACACCATGCCAATCTCAATGTATGTGATGATATGGGGGGGGTATTTTAATTCCAAAGGCCAAGGGAACTTTATCAGGATGCATAGTATCCTGATCCATGTAATAACTGGCCTTTAAAAATAAAAATGTTCCTGCCTCTATGGGAATTTAACATAGGAGGGTGTATACTTATACCCCCTGTATTTTAAGAAAGAACATTTATATTTATTTATGTTCAATACATTATTCATTCACAAAGAAAATCGATGTCCTTAAAAGTTGGATTTTCCTAAATTTTTTGAATTAAGGCATTAAGATCAATTTCCAAAAGATGTTTTTTTATTCCTCTTTTTAATCAACTTCATCATGGGGGTGTAAACTTTGTCAAGCCACTGTAATTGTAGATACTTAACAAATGATGTGCATTTCCCTCAAAGGGTACTTTGAAACAATAAAATGATCATATATAAAATCCTCCCCCCCCCCCCCCCCGTGTTGACATATAGTCTTTCAGCTTGTCGATAAACCAAATATTTCCTTAATTATCTGTAATGCTTGCAGCTAAAAAAAAAAAAAAAATAGTCACGTACAGTTTAAAGTATAAAGTATTGTTGTAAAACAGTGTTTTTATGTAGGCTGTGGCTCTATTGTGACCTTTATACTTAGAAAGGTGCTGTGATATTTCTACAGGATGTTAATCATCACAGTGTACAGTGGCTTTTTATGTGTATGTAATTATTGTATCATTGTAATATGCCTGTAGGATAGGCTGTACATCGCTTTGGACAGTTTATACTAGACGTATGTAATGATATAAATGTATTCCCAATATATTGTATTATGCCGTTATAATGTCCCAGTATGGTATTTTATCATTTTGTATTTGTATATCTTTGTAGTAGGTGTTCCTTCAGCTAGACATCATATCTCAATTTTGTGCTACATTCAAACCATTCAGCGGTTTCATTCATTTTTTTTCTTCTAAAATATCCCAAAATGTGGACAAAATGCACCGTGTGTAAGCAACTTTTCCCCCTCTAAACCCTGCATTGTTGTTTATTATCAACAGAGAAACACCGTGTGACGCGATGACATCATCAGCTGTCGAGCAGGTATCTTACCTAACAGAAACCTGAGGTTGGAAAACATTTCTCAGGTGTTGTGAATCACAGACACGGCTGAGTCATACGCTCAGGTCTCATAGAGATGATCTATGGGAGAAATGTTCCCCGGAGTGGCGACTGAGGAAGGGTGGATGGGGGTGGCGGTGGGGGTGAGCCTTTGAGGTGCAGATTCAAAACAAAAGAAGAGCCATTGTAGTGGGTTTTCCCCGAAATGTCTGATTCACTATCTACACGTGAGATGGCCAATAGCCAGATTATTAGGCAAATTCAGTCTCATTTATTGACATTGATACCTCTGTATCCATGTTTTTTTTTTTGTAAAAGTAAGATAGTAGATGTAGTCTTTTATAATGCTGTAGCCTAATCTTTAATTATCTCTTTTAATGAATTGTGTAACCCCATCTAGTGGGCTTTTTGAAGATTTTTAGATTTTTTTTGGGGGGGGGATTTTAGGCCTTTGGCACTGCCAGGGCCTCTTGAGCAAGGCACCATACCCCCCCCCCCCCAACTGCTCAGGGTGCTGGTCCAGCACTGGCAGCCCCCCCCACTCTGACATCTCTCCATTTGTGCATGAATAGGTCCTGAGCATGTGTGTGTGGTTCAGGCCTGTGTGTAGCGATTACTAACAAAAACAGTGTATATTGCAATTTCCCCACTGGGGATTAATAAACAGTATCAATTATTGTTAAAAAAATTATTAAACCTCTATATATGGGCGCACGCTCTACCAGGGGAGCTACCCAGGCGCCCAAGGTTTGATGTTTTAAGCTAAACGGTTGCTGCATGTTACATAATACTGCCATGATATATATGTGTGTATATATATATGTATATATATATATATATATATATATCCCAAATTGTGAAACAATTTCTTTAAAGATCCTGAAGTCTGTCACAAAGCGTTTCACAAATCTTCAATATTGTACATTGTCTAGAAATATAATAGTAAATATTGTACATCTTGTCAGACTACAATTCTAAAATTCACTAACATATTTAGTTTATATTTATATAATTGAAACACAATCACAACAGCATGTATTGTATATTTTGAGTCAGGTATGGAAGGTAGGGATGTGGAATGTCATAATGTAATAATTCCATAATTCAGTGTGTGTGTGTACTATTTAGTATTTGCAGGCTTTTAGCCTTCTACCTTTAATGCTTGCTGTGTTGATAGCAGGTGAGCCAGGGCCTTGGTAGTGCCGCAGTACTGCTCCTTTCTGGAATGCAGCCTTTGCTAATGTAAACAGTGACACCTGTGGTTCTAAAGTTGTTACTCTGTCCCAAATACACACTGTATACACTTTACACAACTCCTCATAGCTGTGTTTTGGCAGTTTGAGTAGAGTATTCTTGATTTTTGTAACGGCCTGTTAGCTGCTCCAGTGTTTTTAGTGAGCCGTTCTCAAACACTTGCTTTAATATTTTTCTGCTATGCTGCTTTAAATGAAATGTGACCGCTGGGGGGGAGGAGATTCTTAGATGCATTGTGGTTCTCTCTAGAAGGATTAGATGCTCAATTCTGATAAGTTAATAATAGATTATTTAAAAAATATTACATTTTAAGACAAAAGTTGCTGTCTCCAGACATGTGCATATCAGAAGACACAAAACAGAGTGACTGAAAGAGGATGGGATAATGGACAACAACTTAGAGTGTAGTGCAGAAAAAAAGTAGAAAAAAAAACGGCCATAAGGAAAAACAAAAGTTTTGTATATATATATACACGTGACCTAATAAGACATGCATAAAATAATTAGGCAAAACACATATAGGCTGTGGATCTACTTTATCACATATCATCTTACTTTATCATATGTTTCATGTGCCGGGTTGGGTCAGCGGGTAGAGCAGGCGCACATATACTTCAAGGTTTATGCCTCGACTCAGTGGTCCAAGTCCAACCTGTGATGATTTCCTGCATGTCTTCCCCCCCCCCCCCCCACTTCACCAAGCTGTCCTGTCCATTTTTTCTGTATTTCTTGGATATATCAGTTTGTATAAAAGACGCAGGTTAAAAATATGCAGATCATGTTTATACGGATCCACATACAGCTAGTTAGACTATCTGTCCAATCTGAGGACTATGGTTACCTGGTCCTCAGATCTCTGCAGGGTAAATCCAGACAGCTAGCTAGACTATCTGTCCAATCTGAGGACTATGGTTACCTGGTCCTCAGACCTCTGCAGGGTAAATCCAGACAGCTAGCTAGACTATCTGTCCAATCTGAGGACTATGGTTACCTGGTCCTCAGATCTCTGCAGGGTAAATTCAGACAGCTAGTTAGACTATCTGTCCAATCTGAGGACTATGGTTACCTGGTCCTCAGATCTCTGCAGGGTAAATCCAGACAGCTAGCTAGACTATCTGTCCAATCTGAGGACTCTGGTTACCTGGTCCTCAGATCTCTGCAGGGTAAATCCAGACAGCTAGCTAGACTATCTGTCCAATCTGAGGACTATGGTTACCTGGTCCTCAGATCTCTGCAGGGTAAATTCAGACAGCTAGCTAGACTATCTGTCCAATCTGAGACCTATGGTTACCTGGTCCTCAGATCTCTGCAGGGTAAATCCAGACAGCTAGCTAGACTATCTGTCCAATCTGAGACCTATGGTTACCTGGTCCTCAGATCTCTGCAGGGTAAATCCAGACAGCTAGCTAGACTATCTGTCCAACCTGAGGACTATGGTTACCTGGTCCTCAGATCTCTGCAGGGTAAATCCAGACAGCTAGCTAGACTATCTCTCCAATCTGAGGACTCTGGTTACCTGGTCCTCAGATCTCTGCAGGGTAAATCCAGACAGCTAGCTAGACTATCTGTCCAATCTGAGGACTATGGTTACCTGGTCCTCAGATCTCTGCAGGGTAAATTCAGACAGCTAGCTAGACTATCTGTCCAATCTGAGAACTATGGTTACCTGGTCCTCAGATCTCTGCAGGGTAAATCCAGACAGCTAGCTAGACTATCTGTCCAATCTGAGGACTATGGTTACCTGGTCCTCAGATCTCTGCAGGGTAAATCCAGACAGCTAGCTAGACTATCTGTCCAACCTGAGGACTATGGTTACCTGGTCCTCAGATCTCTGCAGGGTAAATCCAGACAGCTAGCTAGACTATCTGTCCAACCTGAGGACTATGGTTACCTGGTCCTCAGGTCTCTGCAGGGTAAATCCAGACAGCTAGCTAGACTATCTGTCCAATCAATTTTCTGTTGCACAACTGAAAGAACTATTGAACGTTGTTGGGCCCTTGGTTCCTTGTTGGAAAGGACATTCTCAGACCTGAGTGAGTTGTAAATGGTCCATTTAATTATGCAAAATATATTTTGGAGACATGCAGTTCATACAGCAAACACAAGCAACATGCTCAGAGCTGACAGTCTGAATGTCTGACTCTTTTCCTCTTCCCTTTTCTCTCTTTCTTCTCTTCTCTACCCCTCGGTGCATACACCTTTGTCACCAAGAGGAACAATAACCCATCAGCGTGACAGGAAACACCTGTAAGCCTCATTCTGTTCAGACGGGCGCTCTGTTCTGCAAACTTCCTGTGTGCAAGCTAAGGCGTGTGGTTAGCAATACTCTATTCAATATGCAGAGTAGATGCTAAGTTCCTCTAACAAAACAATGCAGTCATAAATTGTTCAACTCACAACCCTTGTGATCGCACCCAATGTCTCACCCAGACACACACAGACATAGGGATGTAAGTGACTGGAACGTCTTTCAAAAGAAACAGTGATACAATCGGATTTATATTACAACAACGTACACATGTTCCACCTAACAAGTTTCTTCCTGAGGCTATTTTGCAGAGACACCGTGGCTCTGCGTGGTGCTTTGCGCCGCCCATGACGATTGTGATTGGTTTAAAGAAATGCCTATAAACCAGAGCACCTTTCCGTCCTGTCCAGGAATACTTTGTGGACTAGCCAGACCCTCCTTCAGCAATGTGGAGGAAGGTCTGGCAATGCGAGACTGCAGAGCCACCAGCATGGCTGTTGGTCTCGTGAAAATGTAATCTCTATTTTGTCTTTGTCACTACTTACTTACTGTTGGGGAGTAGGAGAAGCCAGAATTGCAGTGATTCTTTGTGTCACCGACATCTTCTTTTCATCTGCCAGAGAAAGCTTTACTGGGAGTGTAATGCTCAAGAGGGTTCATGGTCAGCACTGAACAGCGCAGAATCGAAATGTGTTGGCACCAGCTATAGACTGATAACAACCGAGGCCATCGCTAGTATGACATAAATGTCAAGTGTCGCAAGGGTACACAATTGTACAGGTCCAAGTGATCAGAGACCTAAATCTTTACAACGGGCCATCAAACCAGTCTTTTCTTACAGTAGCTGCTGCCAAGGATTTATGACTCTCTTTGTCATATACCAGTATTGTATACAATAAATGACATTATTGCTGATTGGCAGGTCCACAGTGTCACTGTCTGAAAAGATCTTTTGATATCTTATATTAGATAGTAGAATTTGCCTAGGAATAATAGCAGAACTAGATCAAATGTTTAACAAAATACATGTTGGTTCCTATCTTATATTCATGCCATATGAATGGGATTTACCATACTGAACAAAGTACTTGTCAATTCATTTCCTATTCAGAGGATTGTCTGATGTAATGTAATTCTCTTATGATAATGCTTATGCTTTACTCCTAAAGGATCCGTATAAATATGATCTGCATATTTTTAACCTGCATCTTTTATACAAACTGATATATCCAAGAAATACAGAAAAAATTCTAACTGTAATATATCACTAATCCCTAATCCCTAATGAACAGGTGACTCAAAGTCATTTTGGTGTCTTGTCTTCTTAGGAGGACAAACAATCTCAGGGGACGTATTGTCCAAGAGCTGACACACAAGCTGGGGAACATGGGTGTTCCCCTTCCCAGAGGTTTAAGATGTCAGGGCCGTGCATGCTATGGTGTAATGGGCCATTGTCGCGAGGGTGGAGGAATCAAGTAAGGTGGAGGAGAAGTAAGCTGAAGAGGATATCCAGAGAAGGGGAGTTCACACTTTCTTCCCCACGAAAGAGTCAAGGACCACCAAGAGACGGGGAAATATGCGGTGAGTGCAAATCTTCTATTATTGGTGGGCGATGATTTTTTTAATGGCTCTTCATAGTTCGAGAGTTATCATTAATCCATTTCATGTGACCCTGATCCAGATTTCTTGACAAATGTTTTGATATTGTTGTTTTATGGTTAATTCTTAAAGCATAAAGTCTTCATTTGGATGCAAAGAAGGATTCATTAATATGAATATGGATCACTTCACAGTGAGTTTTGTCAGTATAACCGTAAAACAGCATTAACAATTTTAAGCTGAATTTCAAACCTGTGTAGTATTGTCTTACTGATGTAGTTTTGTTATTCAAAGTTATCATGTTATAGATATTATTTGAACCACATCACAAATAATAAATAATAATAAATGTGAAAAGTTGTTTAGTTATGTTAAAATTCCTACTATTTGTACTATATACTGAGGGATTGAGTTGTTTTGTACAAATAAGATAAATAATGGTCACAAAGGTTGGGTCAGGACCGAAAGAACGAGATCCAGGGTACAAGTGTCTGAAATGGGAAATGGGTTTCCTGGGGGCCTCCCTAGGGAGGTGTTCCGGGCACTTCCAGCTGGGAGGAGGCCCCGGGGAGGACCCAGGACTAGATGGAGGGATTATATCTCCAACCTGGCCTGGTAACGCCTCGGGACCCCCCAGTCAGAGCTGGTTAATGGGGCTCGGGGAAGGGATGTTTGGGGTCCCCTGCTGGAGCTATTCCCCCCCCCCCCCCAAGACCCTATACTGAATAAATGGACGAAGATGGATGGATGGATAATACAGTTAAATTAAACAATACAAAATGTATACATTAACAAAAATAATGAGTAAAAGTTATTTTATAAAGACACATTCCAGTCTGTGATTATCCATCAACATCCATTCCTTTAATTTTAGTCTAAATAATTCCTAATTTCTGCTTTTCTAACTCCAATATTATAAGTATAATTTCCTATAAATGAGGTTCATTGACCATAGATTCCAAAAATAACTGTAAAACTAAAGTTATAAATATAGGTTTGTGTTGAAAACATCCAAAAAGTGACAAACATTGAAAAGAAGCCTCAAAAGTGTTGAAAAAAGGGACAAAAACTCAAGAAAAAGTAATTAAAAAAAAAAAAAATGATTAAAAGCGACAAAAGTGTTAATTTTCAATTTTGATAGGAAGACAACACAAGGGTTAAAGAAAATGTTACAGCGCAGACTGGAAACTGAGTAAAACAACAAGCCTGGCTCTGTCCAAAGGTAACAAAATCCACCCAGCAGTATCTCTAAAGCTCACTAATTAACACATTATCCATTGCTTGTTTGATCTGTACATAATACCAAGCTAAACAATGAAATGGTTTTACGGAGGGTTATGTGCAGAACAATGTCTGAGTGTCTGAGTCTAGGGATTTCAACAAGGTACGTATTATTCTCGTAACCAAACAAGATGTAACATGCCAATTTGAAAGGTTGAGCGTTGCTGGTAGGCAACTAAATAAAAAAATGATAGATCTTTTTAACAGAGCCATTAGCTGTATTAACGTACACTACCGGTCAAAAGTTTGGAGTCACTTAGAAATTTCCATTGCACTCCATTATAGACAGAATACCAGCTGAGTCAATTGCATTGTTTTTTAACCAGGGCAGCAACTTTCAGATTACATTATGTGCTGACATAATTGCAAAATCCTACTCCAATCTCCAATCCAGTTAGTTTTTTTAAAATGATATCAGATTAGTGAACAGAATGTGCCTTTGGAACGTTGGATGAATGGTTGCTGACAAGAAGCAATGTAGATATTGGATTAAATATCAGCCACCCACTCAGATCAGCTGGTATTCTGTCTATAATGGAGTGGTATGGACATTTTTGAGTGACCCCAAACTTCTGACCGGTAGTGTATATTCTCCAACTACTTTACACTCACAGGTAGGGAATCAATAATCGGTTGGTTCAGTTTAGTGAACAAAGCTGAGAGATGACTAGAAATACTTAACCCTTGTGTTGTCCTCAGGTCAAACTGACCCATTTTCCTATATCAGTGTTCTTTCTAACTACCCAAAACAACATGATTGATTCCACCCAACGCTCTTTGGCAAGTACACATCTCTCTTTCATTAATTTTGGGGCGTCTTATTCAATTTTATAGCATTTGAAAAACAAATTAAAGTGGTTTTGAAATAGTATTGAGTAAAAGTTGACATATTCCAGTATCCATCAACTAATTATCCATTCCTTTAATTTTAGTCTAAATAATTCCTAATTTCTGCTTTTGTAACTCAAACATTAGGTATAATTTCCTATAAAAGAGGTTTATTGACCATAGATTCAAAAAATAACTGTAAAACTAAAATTAAGAAGTTAGTGTTACGTAGTGTTAAACATCCCAAAAAAGTGACAAACATTGAAAAAAAGCATTAAAAGTGTTGAAAAAGGGGACAAAATGTAAGAAAATCCTTTAAAACATTGATAAAAAGCATCAACAAAAGTGTTAATTTTCAATGTTTGTCACTTTTTTTTACGTTTAACATGACGTAACACTAACTTATTAACTTTAGTTTTACAGTTATTTTTGAGATTTATGGTCAATAAACCTCATTTATAGGAAATTATACCTAATGTTTGAGTTAGAAAAGCAGAAATTAGGAATTATTTAGTCAAAAATTAAAGGAATGGATGTTGGTGGAGAATCACAGACTGGAATATGTCAACTTTTACTCAATACTATTTCAAAACCACTTTTTTAAATGCTATAAAATTGAATAAGACACCCCACTTGCCAAAGAGCGTTGTGTGGAATCAATCATGTTATTTTGGGGAATTAAAAAGAACATTGATATAGGACAACGTGTTAAACGGGTTAAAAAAGATTGGCATTCCTGGTGCACTATAAGGTCCCAAACGGTAACCCTTTCCTCATGTTTCAGATGTTTTTCAGAAGGCTACAAGTGTTGCTGATAGTGATAGACATCATGGCAGCTGTCCTAGTTGGAGTCCCTCAGGGAGTTACAGTAGACCGTTCTGCATTTATGTAATGGGACTCTACCTCAGTACTGTCACCTTCCATCCAGAGCTTTCACATAAGACACAGACAATGGCCTACATGTCCTGGGGGGAATATTGACATTTAGATGGTAACCTAATCACAACAAACCGGATTGTTGTCAGTATTCTCAGAATTAACTCAACCATTTCATCAAGCCATTGCCTATAAAACTGGGTGACTGATAGACCTGCATAGCACATTGTGGAAAAAAACTAATTTTAAACCACATCATGCTCAGTTGAGACAAAACGCTGTGAACACAACCTCATTTCTTCTCAGAGGATACTGTAGTAGCAAGGAATGTCTGGCAAATATTTAGACTTCTGAACAATGGGTGTCCCAATTTACATTGTCCACTAAATTGGGACATTCAAGCATGATGAACCCATGCTGGCTGCAGTGATTTTTAGTGGCAGTTTAGTGACTTATTGGACTTTTGTATCATTTTGTCATCATTTTGGATTTAGAAAATCTGAGTTATTTGATGGCCTTTTTGGTAAAAGGTTTCGAAACTATGGGATATAATAAATCTTTCGGAAATAACAGTTTATTGACAGTTTTACAGACTGTGTTCATGGAGCCTCGATCATATTGACAGTGAATGATACATAATCAGTATTTCATGAATGACAAAAATGGAAAACACTTAAATTGAGAACAATATTATCTGCATCTGCAAACTTTACGTGGTATGAATGATGTGTGAACTTGGATAAGTCAAAGCAGAATGCCAGTAAGTTAACTCTTTGGGGGGTTGAGCCAGGATAAGATGGTAGGTTTACATGCGTTACACAAACTGTAACAATAGTTACTCGACCATTGTTCAGTGGGAGGAAAGTAGGCTGTGGTGGGACATACTGTACTTTGCATTTAGGTCGAATCCATACGTTACTTGCAATTTCAACAACAGTTGGATGACATTTCAGACTTCAGGTGATGCACAGAAACATAATCCATAGAACTGAAGCCCCTGCCTGTGGTTTACAATGACATGCTGTTACATGCAAAGTGAGCAAAAACCATCTCTCCTTACCTTCACAGGGATTAAATGTCTTCTCTCTTCTTCACCCATATCTTAGTAAGATACCATCCCAAGTATGGAGACTGCCCACTATGTTTCTGACTAACGGACATTGATTTCTTTTCTTTGCCCACACAGGTTTCCACTCCGCTGGCTGATGAGTCTACTTGCAGGGCTGGAATACTGCACTGCAGGTATCTTACCTTCACTTGAACTATGTTTGCTGTTTTTACCCAAACTCACAGACAGTAGACACAAAATGTGCGCCCTAAACATATTTCTAAAAATTGAACACATAATCAAATTCCTCAAGCTCCTCTCTTTTCCTCTTTTTCTTTCCAGTTGCCGGCCAGAGTGACTGCGAGGCGGCAGGCCTCAAGTGCCACCCTCAGGCTGAGTGTCTGAAAGTTCGAAACATCTTCACCTGTGTGTGCCGCATGGGCTACGAGGGTGATGGTCTGCTGTGTGAAGACATCAATGAATGTCTCAGTGGCCTTCAAGGCTGTCACTCACAGGCCAACTGCATCAACAACCTGGGCAGCTACAGCTGCGTCTGCATCGCTGGGTATGTCGGAGATGGCACCAACTGTCAGGATGTCGACGAGTGCCAAAAAGACAACGGGGGTTGCAGTGCCAATGCCCTGTGTACTAACGTTGCGGGTGGGCGCCAGTGTCAGTGTAAAGCCGGCTTCACCGGCAACGGCTTACAGTGTGAAGACGTTAACGAATGCAGTAACCAAAGGATCTGCCATTGGAACGCAACCTGCACCAACAACCCTGGGTCCTACGTGTGTACCTGTAATGCTGGCTATAAGGGCAACGGAAACTACCTGTGTCTTGACATAGATGAATGTACAGAGACTCCTCGTGTGTGTTCCACGTCACTGGGCTACAAAGGCTGTATCAATCTGCCCGGCAACTACCGCTGCACGTGCAACACTGGCTTTGAAAATAACGGGCAGAGCTGTGTGGACATCAATGAATGTGCAAGCAACATCTGCAGTTCATACGCGGACTGCGTTAACACCATGGGGTCCTACCAGTGTACCTGCAGGAGTGGTTTCGAGGGAAATGGATTGAAGTGCATGGACAAAAATGAATGCAGTGAAAAAAATCAATGCGACCCCAGGGCGGCTTGTATCAACAGGCTGGGGAGTTACGAGTGCTACTGTTTGGGAGGTTTTACAGGAGACGGTCGACTGTGTGAAGACATTGATGAGTGCGCAACGCCCAACATCTGCCCTTCTACCAGTACCTGCGTCAACAGTGCTGGGTCATATTACTGCGACTGCGGCAGAGGCTTCATCTTGAACAACTCCAAGTGCCATGACCAGGATGAGTGCGCGGAAGGCCGCTGCAGCCCGTACGCAACCTGCACAAATTCACCTGGCTCCTTCTCTTGTCGGTGTACTGCAGGGTTCACGGGAGATGGCGTCACTTGTGTGGATGTGGACGAGTGCTCGCTGGCTAAGCAGTGCCACTCCAATGCCCTTTGTGTCAACCTCCCTGGCTCCTACAATTGCACCTGTCAGGTGGGTTATTCTGGAGACGGGGTGATCCGGTGCAGCGATGTGAACGAGTGTCTGGCGGATAATGGAGGTTGCAGAAACAAAGCGACATGTGTCAACAACCAGGGTTCCTTTTCTTGCCTTTGCCAGCCTGGCTTCATCTTGGTAAATCGGACTCTTTGTCAAGATATAAATGAGTGTAAGGAATCAAACAATCCATGTAGAGTGAATGAAAACTGCGTGAACACGGACGGGTCGTACGAGTGCTCCTGCCAAGGCGGTTACTACCGCCCTGCCAGCAACATGGTCTGCATTGACATAGACGAGTGTCAAGACAACCCGTGCCATGTCAATGCCACATGCCTCAACACCATTGGCTCCCACACGTGCACCTGTAAGCGAGGTTTTTTAGGAAATGGCATCCAGTGTAGAGATATAGATGAGTGTTCTGTGGACAATACATGCCACCCACGGGCACTGTGCACCAACATCATGGGGGACTTTTTTTGCGCATGTCAGCAGGGTTTCAAAGGGGATGGCTTCTCCTGTCAGGATATCGACGAGTGCACCCTCGCTAACAACGTTTGCCCACCCTTCTCAAAGTGTATCAACTCCCCTGGTGCTCATGTCTGTTCATGTTTGAATGGCACAGTGGCCTTTAATGGCACCTGTGTGCAACCCAGTCCGCTGTGTAAGCCTGCCTGCCACTTTCACGGCCTGTGCCACCAATCGCCTGCTGGATACCAGTGCGTGTGTGACCTGGGTTACGTGGGTGACGGGCTGGCTTGCTCTGATATAGATGAGTGCCAGAGGGCAAACATTTGTTCTCAAAAGGAAACGGAGTGTATGAATATCCCAGGATCGTTTTCCTGTGTCTGCAGAAAAGGCTACACACTCAATGGAACACAGTGCGTTGGTAAGACAGTTCTTTATATTGTTATTTTCAAATAAATGTATAAAGCGTGATTAACTTAGCCTGGTTCCAGACATCTGCATCGCTGTCCACATCTGTGAAATGTCATAATTTATATTAATCAATCATGAACACAATACCAGGCTGAATGAAGGGAAACAAAAATCTGATTCTTATACTAAAATTAACTGGCCCTATTTAAAAGAGCAGTTCATGTAAAAATTGCGACTGATCTTTTCTCTAGAAGCCATTATCCTTCATTGTTTTCTCTTTTCCAATACATATCAAACAAAAAGCAGACAATAAATACAAACCTAAGACATTTTTAAGGAATTTGTGAGGCAAATAAGAAAAGTGCAGCTTTCTGTCATATTAGGACGTTCAACCTAATCCTAGTAACAGTTAGTGTAAATCCCCATTTTAGTTTTGAAGGAAAAGTAAGTGTAGGGCTAGCAAATAGACACATTTAAAACTATTGCATTAAAAGTCACAGAATTCATAAATGAGATCTAACTTTTTTGTATTTAAATCTTTTTTTTTTAAACACAATCTTCAAACAACAACTGGACAAAAACTGCACATTTTGTTTGCATCTGGAAAAAAAAGAATTAATAATAATAATTTCTGTTATTGGACAGTTCATTTAGATGCTTTTGTCCAATGCAACTTACCGTACAATAACTTCATTACAACTTCATAACATTCAAATTATGAAAGAGCTAGATTAAAAATTAAAAGTGAATCCGTTTTAAACAAATAATAATAAGAACAATGCAAAGAGAAAGTAGAAGAGACATAAGTAAGTGTTGTTAAGATGTAGTCTGAATAGATTTTTTTTTAAACAATGCTACACTTAAGTTTAGAAGGAAAGAGATAACATTCATTTCAGAATAGGGAGTGACATACCACCCCCTTCTCCTGCATCTAAGTCAGAGGAGTTTCCACACATTTATACACATAATAACTCTACTCCTTATTTTAAAATACTGATTTATAATTTTCTTTTTAGCCACTTTACTAAGCCATTTGCTTTACCTCACTTCAAAATTAAAGTTGATCTGTAAAATCTGGCTTTTACAACACCCAAAATGACTGATTTGTCCTCAGAAGGGATTCTGATAAGCTACATTATCTCCCTCTCTTTCTCCCTACCCCCCTCATTATTTGTCCATCCCCTTTTTAGATGTGGACGAGTGTAAGATGGGGCAGCATGACTGCAGTGAGTTTGCCCAGTGTGTCAACACAAAGGGCAACTATTCCTGCTCCTGTCTCAGCGGCTTCACAGGCAATGGGAAGAACTGCTCTGGTAAGTATCAGTTCCTCATTATAAAACATCAATTACACTTCTTTTGCCCCCATAAGTGCACTCACCTTCAACACGTTTTGGGACTGTTTCCCTGATACTGTCCCATTTTGGATAAATTATAGACTTTGATGAGTGCCAAATCCAAAATGGAGGCTGCCATCCAGTTGCCAGCTGCACTAACACACCTGGATCTTTCCACTGTTCCTGCCCACCTGGCACGGTGGGCAATGGCTTTGCCTGCCAGGATGTGAATGAATGCGAGCAGAACTCCACCCTGCTACACAACTGCAGCGCCCAGGCTTTGTGCCGCAACACAAACGGGTCCTACATCTGCCGGTGCCAGAAGGGATACCAGGGTGATGGCTTTGTTTGTGAGGATGTGGATGAGTGCCAGCTGGCCTCAACCTGTGGCAGGAACACGACATGCAACAACACCCCTGGTTCCTACACGTGTTTGTGTATCTTGGGCCTGGTATACGACGGGGGCACATGTGTGAGTGAAGACACATGCCGAAATGCTAGTGGCATTTGCCACCCATTTGCAAAGTGCCACCCATACCAGGGTTCCTTCTACTGCCGGTGTAAAGATGGTTATAAAGGAAGTGGCACCAAATGCGTGGATGTGGATGAATGCAACCAATCACAAGATCGAGTCTGCCCGGCCTTCTCGTACTGCTTCAACACGAATGGCTCCTACATCTGTAACTGCTGGGAAGGGTTTCAGGACAATGGGACACATTGTCAGGACATGGACGAATGTGTGACGGGTAACTTCACCTGCCCTGACAACAGTACTTGTACTAACACAAAGGGGAGCTACAAATGTGCCTGTGACCCAGGATTCTCAAGCAACCGCTCCCGGTGTTTGGATGTAGATGAGTGCTCCTTTCGGCTTCATCCAGTGCCCTAAATTCTCCAACTGTCTAAACACAGTTGGATCTTTTGTCTGTAAGTGCTGGGAAGGTTACCAAGGCAACAACACTGCCTGTGAGGATATCAACGAGTGCCTAGACAACTCTACCTGCCCTGAGCATAGCACGTGCATCAACACCAACGGAAGCCACCTGTGTGTTTGTGACGCCGGATTTTCCAGCGTGGGGGACGTGTGCGTGGACATCGATGAATGCAGACGTGACGTGGAGCTGGGGAAGCTTTGCACCAATGGCAAATGTATGAATGCTATTGGCTCATATTACTGTGAATGCAGGAAAGGTTTCTGGAGTAATGGGACAAAGTGCATGGATGTTGATGAATGCTCAGATTTCCACAACTCTTCAGTGTGTCAGCGTCATTCAACATGCGTCAACCTCATTGGGTCTTACCGTTGCCCCTGTAACGAGGGGTTTATTCTAAATGGGACAGAGTGTCATGATGTGGATGAGTGTAGTGACCCCGGTGGAACCCCTTGCCCAGAGCACTCCTTATGTAACAATAGAGCAGGGTCTTTCTTCTGTCTGTGTTCTCTTGGCTACAAACCCACTAGCGTTGGCTGCGAGGATATCGACGAATGCAAGGACAACACCACCTGCCGCTTTGACCAGGTGTGCACCAACCTGCCCGGAGCATACAACTGCTCTTGCCCGTCGGGGTATCACGAGGAGAAACAAGCGTGCGTCGACAACAATGAATGTGAGAATTCACCGTGCCACCCCTCGGCTAGGTGCTGGAACACCCCGGGCTCCTTTTCATGCCACTGCGCTCTAGGCTTCGCTGGAAATGGCTCCTGGTGCAAAGACGTGGACGAGTGTGTCGCCCTGACCAAACCGTGCCACCCTCTAGCTCGCTGCTACAACACCCCAGGGTCATTTGCATGCAAGTGTATGGCTGGCTTTGTGAGTATCGGGCCACTGTGTGTAGACTTTGATGAGTGCCAACAGGCTAACAGGCAGTGTCACCCTGCTGCCACGTGCTCCAACCATGCAGGAGGCTTCACATGCTCTTGCAGTCAGGGCTGGATTACTTCCAAAGACAATGGTCGTGGAAAAGGAGGATGTGTAGACTTGGATGAGTGTGTGTCACCCACGGCATGTCCTGGGCAAACATCCTGCACCAACCTGCCAGGGTCTTACAACTGTTCCTGTCCCCAAAACAGCACAGTGTGCAGAATGATGACTCAGAAGGGTCGGTTTTGCCTACGTTCATCAAGTGTTCAATTTTTGGTCATTATTACTCATTTTAATAGTGAAAACCTGCAGGCGTTCTTGAAATGTCACATCATTGTTGTCAGGTAAAAGCTTTCAACCCCAAAAAATGTCATTATGTAATGAATTTAAAAAAAAAATAGCAATGATTTTAGGTAGAAAACTGCATTTTGGGGTTTATCCATTTGTAGGTAACGTAAAAATGGTACACTTCATCAAAACATAAAAACTGGTTTTGAAGGGTTGTGTAAAGCTAGTAAAACATTTAATTAGGGCTAATCGAAAGGCAACCAACCTAACCTAATCAAACTAAATTTTAGAATTGGTGTTCCATCCTATTCAGTTCCTCTGCTGCCTCGCTGAGTGACAAGTTACTGTAAGAAAGTTGCATTTTACAAAGTCAGCAAAGCTAGCATCCTTACCTCTATCCACAATTTTTCATCCATGTTGTCAAATCCATCACCGTCATGCATTAGCTGAATACTTTGGTTGATTTTTAGTTTGGCCGCTGATTAACTGTTTTTGTGCTCCCCCAATAGAGAGCAGCCTTTACCCCTTTGGAGCAGAAGTCGGTGATAAAGGAGTAAACATGGACACAGAAGATGGGAATTCCCCATACATCACGCCACCAATGGGTTTCCTTTTTATGGGAAAATTGTACGACAGGGTTTATGTAAGTTCCTAAGTGTATTTATCTACAACCAGTGGCGGTTGTAGACCATTTTAAATGGGAGGGGCAGGCTGGGGCAACATGTAATCTAAGGTACCAAATGTATTAAACTGTTAAATACCACCACCCCCATAGGTTAGGTTCTCCACAAGACTACCTATACACTCATACAGTAATAATACACTCATTCATTGTTAATGTACATTTTATTTATCACTGATCATACACAATTAATGTCCAAAAGTGTCCGCCACAGTTTTAGGCACAATAGTAAGTGGGCAAGGAGAAAGATACATGTTGCTAATAACTTTAATATTAGCCATAGAGTTAGGATTTTATAACAGAAGATGATATCTGTCTAATATCATATCTGTATCTCCCTTTGGTTTCTCAGTTTTCAGACAATGGCCTTGTCCACTTTCAATCTGTTGCTGAGAATGAGCAGTACCTGCTCCCTTCTCCGTCAGCCAGCGGTTTCCCCGACAACATAAATGCGACCCTGTTAGCTGCGTTCTGGGATGATGCCGACCTCACCCAGGGGGATGGGCGGCTGCTCTATCAGGTTAGAAGTCATCAGGGGTCATGACCTGGCTGGGGTTAAGATTAAGATTAAGACTTACTTTATTGATCCTGCAAGGGTAAATGACATTTTCCCTCTGTCGTTAGTTATTACACACATGTACATGCACTAATGGAGAGATGTCAGAGTGAGGATAAATGAGATAAAATGAGACTGGTGTTTGTTTTATGATCAGTTGAAATAATTAATTAAAGACTAAACAGCTTTGCTTTTTCTTTGATCAGATGCCATTTTACAAATCAAGCTGCCGTGTAATATCTCAGGATTTTGCAACTTTTGCTTTATATTACTTCTTTTCTTTCTCGAATCTTTCAGGAATACCACAGGCTTGACATGTCAGACGTCTACTCCCAGGTGGTGTTTAACCGGACGGCAGACGATGTGACAAAGTTTGAGGAGGGGCGAGGCAAGCCCGCCTTCACCCCGGCCTGGATCCTCAAGATCACCTGGGACCGCGTGATGCCCGTCTCCTTCCAGAAGGTCAACTTCTCAGAGGTAGAGAGATTCAAATCCAATAAGTTCTTACTTTCTTTTGTTCTTTTTTTTCTTTTCTTACCAAAAATGATGATGATAAATTTCATATTGAAAGAAATGCCTAACAGGCATATGTTTTGCACTGGCTTAGATGTTCTAAAATCACAGTACAGTTGCAGGTTCAGGTTTCTGTACAACTAATTAATTAATTTGTTATTATTTTCTCCCTAACTAATTTATTTGTACAATCTTGTTACATAGTATTAAGCTTTAAATTGGAAGGAAAAAAGTAGTTCAATATGCATGTCCTGCATGGCATAATTCACATTCCCAGTCCCATGCTGTGTTATAAAACACACCATTAGAATATAAAAAAGATCACTTTATTATTGTAGTGGCAATCTGTCCACAAATAATGCCACTGGATGATCTGAAGCCCTTTCCAACTCTTGCTGGTGCAAATAATGAGGTCCGCCGTCGTTGTACCGTTAATCTTTTATTGTCCAATAATTTTAGATAAAAGGATATACAATAAGAGTGATTAAAAGCAGAGAACGACAAGATCTAAAAACATTACTCTCACACAGCTGAGGTTGAAAAACTGTGTGGCTTCCCGGATCCAGATACCCCATCCACCTCAACCTGTGATTCCCTTTCTAATCTCCAATTAGCACCCACACACAGGTGCACAGGTGACATAACAAACAAACCATTCACTCAGACCTACCCCACACACACACACACTTCCCACATAACAAACGTATATAGCCAAATTGGCCATTACAATTATAATTTGAAACTCTTTCTGACTAAAGCTCTACCTATCCCTTACATCTCGATGTAGCAGAGTCAAAGGTGTGATGGAGCAGGCGGTGTGACTGTTTGCTTGCATGCGTGTCCTACTTTATGTGCTATTGTTATGTGCAATGTGAACCCTTTAACCGTCAGCTCAAAGTCAGCAGAAATTCATAATTCCTGAAACATATTTAGTTTAACTTTGGTGCCACCTTGGGGCTGTATACCTACAGGGCTTGAATGCAAAGTAAAGGGATATCTGCTGTCTATTGTTTGTCTTCTTGAAAATACTGTACATTTTTCATTGCTTATGAAGTCATGTTGTTCTTGAATGGTGTGAACTGATTTACCAGTCAGTGATACAATGATTGTTTAACCCTCATGTTGTCCTCATGTTGTCCTATATCAGTGTTCTTTTTAATTCCCCAAAATAACTTGATTGATTCCACACAACGCTCCTTGGCAAGTACAAATCTCTACTTTCATTAACTTTGGGGTGTCTTATCCAATTTTATAGCATTTGAAAATAAAATTGAAGTGGTTTTGAAATAGTATTGAGTAAAAGTTGACATATTCCAATCACCCAGTCCTTTAATCTTAGTCAAAATAATTCCTCATTTCTGCTTTTCTAACTCAAACATTAGGTATGATTTCTTATAAATGAGGTTTATTGAACATATATTCCAAAAATAACTGTAAAACGTCCCAAAAAGTTAGTGTTAGTGTTGAAAACGTCAAAAGAAGTGACAAAAGTGTTGAAAAATGGGACAAAAACCTAAGAAAAAGTTAAAAACATTGATAAAAAAACGCCTCAACAAAATTTTCAGGAAGACAACACAAGGGTTAAAATTAGACATTTAGACCCATAATTCATTAAGATACGTGTCTGGCAAAAAATAAATACACTGGGTTTATGTGGGCTTTTGGACTTGATGCCTAAACACTTCTGATTTGTCATTTTCAGACCAACACTTTCCAGTGTGTCCTGACCACCGATGGAGCGCGCTCCTTTGCCCTCCTGAAATACGGGGACATGCTTTGGGGTCCTGGCCAGAGAAAGTACCACGACGCTCTCATCGGCTACACCGATGGAAAGTCCTCCCACAAGGAGCCCACTGTACCCCCAGAAAACCTTTTTGGGCCAGGCGGCCGATACAGGCCCCAGCAGGTGAAAGGGGTCATGGGAAAGTTGGGCCAGCTGGTGTATGATTTGACAGCGTCGGCGGGGTCGGCCGTGGATTTCGGTGCGAAGTGCCAGGCGTGGGCGATGAAGGAGCCCGACCCTGCTGCGTGGACAAAGGAGCTGTCTTCGTGTCCCTGCACCCGCGCCCAGGCTCTGGAGGACCTGTCCTTCATGCAGGATTCCACTGACGCGGGGCCGAGGGTGAAGACGCTGAGGGGTCAGCGGTGGGGGGGCGCAGGGGGACATGTCTTCCAGTCCGTCCTGTCCAGCAGACAGGGTTCAGGGAAGAGATGTGTGTATGACCCAGATGGTCCGCTGCTGGCTGGGTACAATGAGCGCTACTTCTCCGGAAACAGCATACAAAAACATATTGGTAGTATGATTTTTAATTTGTATCATAAAAAAACTTTAAAAAATAAAAACAGATAAAACATGTGAATAAACAGTTAAAAATAAGAACATTAAGACACATAAAACACAAGAATAAAAGTTACAGTGGAGCATAAGAAATTAAACATTAAAGAAATGACAGTCATTTAAAGAAAGGCATGATATTTATATACTTCTTGCAACTGTAACACAGAATTTCCCTTCAGGGATCAATAAAGTATTTCTGATTCGGATTAATTTTTGGTCAAATCCAACAGGGATTAATGCGTAGGAATTCCTACACATAAGGTTCCTATCAATGACTTAGTTTGATATATTTTCATATACCAGTAGACTGAAAATAAATAGCTTGATAGGATTGTTACAAGTTACTGTTACTATTACTGTGAGTCAGTGAGATGTTGTAGTGCATTGCTGGCATCAAACCCGCAACCTTCTACCTGTTCTTGATATTTAGTGACTCTCAAAGCTCATTTGATTGCTTGGTTTTGTGGTGTCTCACTTTGTTGGAAAGCACGTTGAGCTGCACTCTCTGGGTGAAAGGTGCTATACAGTATATAAGTAAAGTTGATTATTCTGCTTACAGGACAGCATGTCTCACTGCTAATCAATGCCGCTTACATATTTAATCCCACTTCCCTCTCCAGATGAAGATCTCCTGCCATTCCAGTGGTGTTGTATCGATTCTCCTCTGTGCCACCTTTACCTCAACAAGAGACCACTGGACCGTTGCCAAGGTTGCAGCTGGTCCGGCACTGACGGCTGCACCCTATCCAAGCAGGCGACGCAGGGTGTAGGTGAGGGATCCCTTCCTAGTGAACACAGAGCAAGTTAAAACCAGCAGAAGATCCCGTGGTGTGTCAGTAATCAGTGGAAATGTTGATTGTGTGTTCAACTGAACATCTGAGAGTGGGGATTTTAAAGAAAAGTTGCATTTTAGTAACAATATACAGTTGGAGTATCTGTATTTGTGGGCAGAAAAGCCATATTTCATTATTTACTGGGGTGGTTTGCAGGAGTTTGGTTCTGTGTGTTAAAACTATTACAAATCACTATTTTTTAGTCACTGTTCCTTTATCTTTTACTGTGACTGTTATTCCCAGTATTCGTCTCAACCTAGGGCTGTAGTACCAGTAGAGTCCGGTCTTGGACTCGAGTCCGGACCAGACTCGAGACTGCTTTACTATGCTCTTGGACTCGCTAGTAGTTGGACTCAGACCAAAAATAACTGTAAAACTTCCAAAAAGTTAGTGTAAGTGTTGAAAACGTAAAAAAAAGTGACAAACATAAAAAAGAGCGTCAAAAGTTAAAAACATTGATTAAAAAAGTTTGATTTTTCACACAAAGGTTAAAATTAGATTGTTACCCATGGACTCAAGACTGCTTTTCTATGGTCTTGGACTCACTAGTATTTGGACTCGGACTTGTCTCGGTCTCGGCCACTGGTCTTGCCCAATATGGCTTTTGGTCTCGACCGAGTCCAGGTGTCTTTATTATGTTGATAATAATATTGGAGGGGAAGTGAAACCCAAAATAATTGTCTTGAAGCTGTCATGCATAAGATCTTTTTTTCTGTCCTGGACTCGGTCTTGACTCAGACTCGAACCTCTTTGGACTCGGTCTTGACTTGGACTCGACTAGTCCTGGTCTTGGACTTGTCTTGGACTTGACTAAGGTGGTCTTGACTACAGCCCTGTCTCAACCCCAACCGGCTGTCAGACACCGCCCACCAAGAGCCTGGGTCTGTCCCCGGTTTCTTCTTAAAAGGAATTTTTCCTCACCATTGTCACACTGTTACTTGCTTTGGAGGGAACTACTAGAACTGTTGGGTAAATTATGGAGTGTGGTCTAGACCTCCTCTATCTGTAAAGGGTCTTGAGATAACTTGTTATGAATTGATACTATAAATAAAATAGAATTGAAAGTGTATACATGGTCATGGTCATGATAGTCAGCAGCCTGTCTTGCTGTACTTTTTAATCAAAGGAGACCACAATATGACCAGAAAACCTCTCTTGATTCCACGTTTCCCTTGCAGGCATGGTGTACGGCAGTCTCCATTTCATCACCTTTGATGGGACGGAGTACTCCTTCAAGGCCCTTGGCGAGTTTGTGATATTGCGTCTGTCCTCCGCCACCGGCTCTAATATCTTCACCCTGCAAGGACAGACTGACAAGCTCCATACAGACGCAAAGGGGATCAGTGAGGTCCCAGTGGTGGTGCGCATGGCTGCCTTCCACCAAGGCATTGGCAAGGTCAGGACAGTTGTGTGTGTGTGGTTGGGAAGACAATGTAAGTGTGTGTGTGTTTTACAGAGAGAGAGAGAGTTTGTGTGTCTGAAAGGAGTTGTTACACTTGGGTCACTTTCTTTGTGCGAGGTCGACGAGGAGATTGATGTTGTGTTTAAGGTTCAACATTATGCTCATTGTCAGGTTTATACTTGTATTTTGGGTTTCTGCTAGTACATGTTTACATGCTTTAATGTTAAAAAAACATTATTTTCTAATACTGTCTTTCTAGATATACTGTACCTTTATTCGCCCTCTGTCAGAAACGCTCCATTTTCTTTAAGCCTACCTCTTGAAAAAAGCCCGGTCTGCTCTGATTGGTCAGTGTTTCCACTGTCATTGCAGCCGGGAATGACTGTAACGGGACTGTAGCAGCACTTTCTACTTAGATATAGTGTAGTTGTGATATCACAACCGTTAGTAAGTCCTGACACTTTCTAAGTATAGGCTTTGTGCATTTAATTTAATTTATTTATTTGATTGTATACTCTTTATTTATTTGTGGATTGAGCGTTTGGATATTCATTCATTTATTTCACAGTATTCATATAGCACCTCGACCTATTTTAAACCCACTTTCATAATATGGGGCCTTTAATGTAAGTACAAACCTATAGCTGGGAGGTGGTTAGCCTAGCTTAGCATAAAGAAGCAGGCAGACAGCTAGCCTGACTAGGTCCAAATTTCAAAATACTCCCACCAACAATCTTGTTTGTTTAATCAAAACATAAATGGAAGTATAAAAGTAACTATTTGTAGTCAAGGGAAGTTTATGCTAAGCTAAGCTAATCACCTCCAGCTTCATTCTTAACGCACATGAGAGTGGTATCAATCCCCTCATCTAACTCTGGGAAAAAGAGTGAATTGGTGCATTTCTACTCTTAAAAAGTACAAATATCAATTTTAGTGAACATCTCTAACTTTTTTTATTATTGTGATGAGGAATAAGAGTTTCAAGATATTTGGGAGAAAAGTTGCCATTGACTTATTTTAACTTGCCTCAGACTATTTTTTCCACTGTACTGTCAAGACAATCAGAGTTCTGTATGATAGACACAGGACTTAGCCAACAAATTTGAACATTGACAACTAAAATCATAGGATTTATTGATTATTCCTAAAACAAAGAAGTAAACTGCTTATTGATATTTACCAAATAATTCAAGTTTGTAGTTGATTTGACAATAACCAGTGTATACTCTAAAGCTTTTCATCATCATAAAATGTATAACTTATAATAAACCTGTTTTGTCTTAAAGTCTAAAGCTACACAAGACTCGTTGTAAACCTGCAAGATGTCCCTGAAAGAAACGCTCCTTTTTGTTTATTAAATTATTTTCTTTGGATGACCAACATGTACCTCCAGACAAAAACCTCTATTTAGTATATTATAATTAACATACATAATAATTTGAGCCAATTTATATTTTGGGGGTTTAGGATGCAAATGAGCATTGGCATCAAACAACATGCATTATACATCAAACTATATTACACATGTATGTAGTGCAACTTAACATTTAAACAACAATAGATTAGCTCAACTAAACCAAATCACCTCAACTGCAACTAACTAGGATTAATTAAAGAAAACCACAACAAGGTCCTGGTTTTGTACTCATGGCAAATGAGCCCCCAACTTGTTACGACCGGCTCACAGGCCAAAACAAAAGAGGGAGATCCACAGCAACGTAACAATGATAAAGTGACATTTATTAAATAATGATGCAAACAAGAGCATGAATGAGGTGTCATTATCAGTATCAGTGATGAATGTTGGTGGATGGATGTGATGGAGAATGTGAGGTGCATGTTGTCAGTAGTTAAGAGAGAAAACATGTTGGTGCGCCATCGGGAGAATGCGGCCTCCTGGTCTCGGGGCAGGCGGGGGTTAAACAGTCTGGGAGGATCACAGTCATCTCATCATCGCCTCCGCTACACCTGCAAGTTAACAAGACAAACCACAGTACCCATGTAGGACAGGCCCAGGGCCGGCACACCAACAAACATGACATCATTTTTAGAGCTAGTGTTTGTGTGTATGCAGTAGTTATTATATATTTGTGAGGAATAGTTTCAGTTTTCTCACATTTCCACAGGGTTTGCTCCCCTAGACGCTGTACCCTCCCAATTTAACTCACATGGCTGTGGGGTTGCCTTCTTCCTCCTTCCCAGACGTTGTGGTTCTCATACCAACATCTTCCACCTGCACCACTGTTGGGGTCTTCACTATTTACCCATAGCTGGGGCTATTTACCCATAACTGGGGCAGTGGTTGACTGGCATCAGGGCGTTTCTACTCACCGATGCGCCTGCATGCCGTGTCTCTGGGGCCCACTGCTGCTCCGAGATCCTGTACAACTTAGCCTGGAACCACAAGGGCCCAGTTCCCATGTGTGCCACGGGGAGGCGTGTACGAGGTCTTGGCAGTGTGAGAGGCTATGTACCGGCGGAGGAGGCGACACACACTCGGCTCTTCTTTCAGCCCTGAAAACAAAGGGCTGTCCGGTGGCAGTAGCTGGAAGCAGAGAGTTGCGTGCAGAAGCAGCATGCAGCATGTAGCATGTAGCTACAAGTTACAAGCTCTACTACAAGCTACTACAAGCTCTACTACTCCACTACTGCACTGACGCATCACACGCCCTGCGAGCAAACGCACACACACACACACACACACACACACACAGACCCAAACAGAGACCCAAACACACACCCCACACACACACACACACACACACACACTACCCATGCACACAGACCCACAACAATGCACGCACACAACACACACATACCCATACACACACACACACACACAACACACACACACCACACACACACACACAACCACACAGACAGACAGACAGACCCACATACACCCACACACAGACAGACAGACACACACATACCCATACACACACACACACACACACACCACTACCCATGCACACAGACCCACACACATGCACGCACAGACCACACATACCCATACACACACAGACCCACACGTACGCACACACACACACACACCCACAGACTCAAACACACACACACACACACAGACAGACAGACACATACCCATACACACACAAACACACAGACCCCCACAGATGCATGCATGCACGCCACGTACACAGACACACACACACACACACACAACCCACCCACAGACAGACAGATACACACACACACACACACACACCACACACACACACACACACACACACACACACACACACACATGGACAAACAGAGGACAGACAGAGCCAGACACGCACACACACACACACACACACACACACACACACACACACAGACAGACCCACACACACACACACACAAAACAGACAGACAGACAGACCGCCCCCCCCACACACACACACAGACCCACACACACAAACAAACAGACAGACCCACCTACACACACAGACCCACACACAGACAGACTGACAGACAGACAGACAGACGACAGATACTATACCAGTACAAATGCATCTCTTCCTCAGCCAGGCAGAAGCTTTTTGTACCACTTCTTCTTCTTTGGTTTTTCCATTATCTGGCACTGAAGATCTACCAGCTGGGACCTCAAGGTGCTCTCAGTCCTCTCCCACTCCTGCTCTTTTTCCAGCTGAGTCAGCTTCAGGCTTTCTGTGACCTGAAGGAGGGATGCCTTGTCCTCCTTCCACTGGTTGAGATCACTCTCCAGCTGCTGCTCAGTGTTCTTCAGAGCAGCGAGGAGGCAGTCACTCACAAAGCTCTGCTCCTCATTCTGATCCACATGGGAGGCTCTTGATTTGTCGCTCTCCTCTAGCAGGGTGTTTTTCTCCTGCTGCCATAGGACACGCTCACTCTCCAGCTGATGTTCATACTTTTCCTCAAGAGCAGCCATGATGTTCCTGTTGTTTGTGTCCTGCATCTCCAGCTGGGCTCTATAGGAAGCCTGGGATCTTTCCAGAATCTCCTTTGCCTTCTCCTCCTGTTCTCTGAGAGCTTCCCCCATCTTGCTCAATTTATCCTTCAGCTCCTGAGCTTGAGCTCTCTCCATCTCCAGATGGCTCTCCAACGTCACGTTGGTAGTCTTACTTACCGTGAGGATCTGCCTCTCTTTTCGACGCTTCAACTTCTGCCTCGCCACAATATTTAGAAGGGCCTGCATCTCTCCTTTCATCTGCTTTAAATCGACTTTCAGGGCTTCAGTAATGAAGGTCTGCAGGTCCAGATCTTTTTTGGCTTTTTCCAGCTGGGATGTCAGATGCTCTGTTTCCCCGGGTGGGGAGTGGACACGTTCAGCCGGAGCCTCATCCAGCTGGACTCTTGGGGGAAACTGGGATCTTTCCAGTGTCCCTTTGCTCCTTCTCCTGTCCTTGAGCCCTTCATCTCCAGATCGCTCTCCAACTCAACTCCACATTGGTGTCTTACTTACCTTGAGCAATTTTTCTCTCTTACAAGCTCCATCTTCTGCGTTGCCACTGCTTTTCAGGGCCTCCTCTCCCTTCACCTGCTCCAATTTAACCTTCAGATCTTCACTAATGAAGTATGCAGGTCCAGATCTTTTGGGCTTTTCGCAGCTGTTGGTTGGTTTGACCAAGCGGATCTCAGTTGCTCTGTTTCCCCGGGTGGGGAGGGGACATGTTTTAGCCAGCTGAACTTTTAAACCCCCTATCTCCTTCTGCATCAGCTCTTTTCATGGCCCCGACCCCTGCCCTCTCTCTGGAGTTGGAGCTGTTTGAGGAGATCGGCCAGCAGGTCCTCCCGGATGATTAGGCGAACTCTCCCCTCAGATTCACACTGGGTGAGCGTCGCCTCGCCGTCTTTCAGCTCCAACCGTACCTGTTCTTCAAGTGAACTGAGATAGAAACTGATTGGTTGAATCTCTCTGGTGTTGAATTCCATGTTTTCCAGTGTTTTTTCTCTCGTTGCAATGTTTGGATTGTCAAAGTCAAACTGTCTCTGATACAAACTGCTGAGTGAATGTGTGTCAGAACTAAAGTTGGGTCCCAGTATTCAGTGTGTTGTCATGACAACAACAACATGTATTCTTATGTTTTCAATCCAAATGGTTAGGGATTCTTTTCCATTGTATCTTTCATTCTATTGTTGCTATGGGACACCAGTTTGGTTGAATTTACAGTATGAATGTAATGATTTCTGATGATTCCCAAAATATGGCAGAAACTTTATGAAATATGGAAAGGAAAAAGATGAGCAGTACACACAAGTATGCGCCAGTTGGGACGTCATTTTCTCTAACTCAATTAACCATGTGCACTCAGCAACTACCTATTATTTAAGATGTGCCTTTCCCACAATAAATTTTTTTTTTTTTTAACTTTTATTTAACTGTCCAATACTTTTTATGGATTTGAAAAGCCGTTTAGCCCCTGCTCATGTTTGTCTTGTAAATGTTAAAAGTTGTCGTGAAGGAAGCAAAATATGAAGCTATCCCGGTCCCTCAATGCTGCAACAGTGAGAATTCCCCCATTGTGGGAATAAATAGATATGTTTAATAATAATATATACATTTTATTTAAAGGCGCCTTTCTTGGCACTAAGGACGCCGCACCGGGAATTCATAAATTAAGAACGCAAAAACAAATACTATACAACCCAAAACAAATACTATACAGCAAAACAAAACCCAATACTATACAACAGCAAAACAAATACTATACTGCAAAAAAAAACCAATACTATACAACAGCAAAAAAATACTATACGCAAAACAAAACCAAATTTATATACAACAGCAAACAAATACTATACTGAAAAAACAAAACCAATATAAACAACAGCAAAAACAAATACTATACTCCCAAAACAAAACAAATATAACAACAGAAAAAACAAATACTATACTGCAAAACAAAACAATACTATACAACAGCAAAACAAATACTATACTGCAAAAAAAAACAATACTATACAACAGCAAAACAATTACTATACAGCAAAACAAAAACAATACTATACAACAGCAAAACAAAACAAAACTGCAAAACAAAACCAATACTATACAAGAGAAAAAACAAATACTATACTGCAAAAAAAAAACCAATACTAAACAACAGCAAAACAAATACTTACTGCAAAAAAAAACCCAAAATACTATACAACAGCAAAAAAAAATACTATACGCAAAAACAAAACCCAATACTATAAACAGCAAAACAAATACATACTGCAAAAAAAAAACAATACTATACAACAGCCAAAAACAAATACTATACAGCAAAACAAAAAAAATACTATACAACAGAAAAAACAAATACTAACAGCAAAAAAAAATACTATACAACAGCAAAAAAAATACTTACTGCAAAACAAAACCAATACAAAAAAAGCAAAAACAAATACTATACTGAAAAAACCAAAACCAATACATACAACAGCAAAACAAATACTATACAGCAAAAACAAATACTATACAACAGCAAAACAAAACCAATATAAACAACAGCCAAAAAAAATACTATACGCAAAACAAAAAACAATACTATACAACAGCAAACAAATAAACTATACAGCAAAACAAAAACAATCCCTATACAACAGCAAAACAATACTATACTGCAAAAAAAAAAAACCTATAAACAGCAAAGAAAATACTTACAGCAAAGAAAAAAATAATAACTATACAACAGCAAAAACAAATACATACTGCAAAACAAAAAACAATACTATACAACAGCAAAACAAATACTATACAGCAAAACAAATACATACAACAGCAAAACAAAAACCAATACTAAACAACAGCAAAACAATACATACTGCAAAACAAAAACAATACTATCCAACACCCAAAACAAATACATACAGCAAAACAAAAACAAACTATACAACGCAAAACAAATACTATACTGCAAAACAAAAATACTATACAACCGCAAAGCAAAATACTATACAGCAAAGAAAAAAAATAATATACTATAAAACAGCAAAACAAATACTATACTGCAAAACAAAACCAATACTAACATCAGAAAAAACAATACATACTGCAAAAAAAACCAATACTAAACAACAGCAAAACAAATACTATACAGAAAAAACAAAAAACAATACTATACAACAGCAAAACAAATTTACTATACAGCAAAACAAAACCAATACTATACAACACCCAAAACAAATACTATACTGCAAAACAAAAACCCAATACTTACAACAGCAAAACAAATACATACAGCAAAACAAAACCAAATACTATACAACAGCAAAACAAATACATACTGCAAAACAAAAACCAATACTAACAACAGCAAAACAAATACTAACTGCAAAACAAAACCAATAACTATACAACAGCAAAACAAATACTATACAACAGAAAAAACAAATACTATCAGCAAAACAAAAACAATACTATACAACAGCAAAAACAATACTATACTGCAAAAAAAAACCCAATACTAAACAACAGCAAAACAAATATATACTGAAAAACCCAAAAAACAATACTATACAACAGCAAAACAAATATTTAACTGCAAACAAAACCAATACTAGAAAAACAGAAAAACCCAAACTATACTGCAAAAAACCCACCAATACTATACAACAGCAAAACAAATACAACAGCAAAAAAAACCAATACTATACAACAGAAAAAACAAATACTATACAGCAGCAAAAAAATACTATCTGCAAAACAACCAAAATACTAAAAAAACAGCAAAACAAATTTAACTATACAGCAAAACAAAACCAATACTAAACATCAGCAAAAACAATTTACTATACTGCAAAACAAAACCAAATACTATACAAGAGCAAAACAAATACTATACTGCAAAAAAAAAACCAAACTAACAAGAGAAAAAACAAAAATATATGCAAAACAAAAACAATACTAACAACGCAAAAAAAAATACTATACACCCAAAAAAAAACCCAATACATACAACAGCAAAACAAATACTATACAGCCAAAAAAAAAACCAATTAACAACAGCAAACAAATACTATACAGCAAAAAAAAACCCAAATTTACATAAAACAGCAAAACAAATACTATACAGCAAAACAAAACCAATACTATACAACAGCAAAACAAATACTATACAGCAGCAAACAATACTATACTGCAAAACAAAAACAATACTATACAAAGCAAAACAAATATATACAGCAGCAAAACAAATACAATACAACAGCAAAAAAAATATTACAACAGCAAAAAAAAATACTATACAACAGCAAAACAAAACTATACAACAGCAAAACAATATATACAACAGCAAAAAAAACTCTAAAAGCAAACAAAACAAACTATACAACAGCAAAACAAATACTATACTGCAAAACAAAAACCAATACTAAACACAGCAAAACAAATACTATACGCAAAACAAAACAATCTATAAAAACAGCAAAACAAATACTATACAGCAAAACAAAACCCAATACTATACAACAGCAAAACAAAACTATACAGCAAAACAAAACCAAACTAACAACAGAAAAACAATACTATCAGCAAAACAAAACCAATACTATACAACAGCAAAACAAATACTATACAGCAGCAAAACAAATATATACTGAAAAACAAAAACAATACTATACAACAGCAAAACAAATAAATACAGCGCAAAACAATACAATACAACAGCAAAACAAATACTATAAACAGCAAAACAAATACTATACAACAGCAAAACAAAATATACAACAGCAAAACAAATACTATACAACAGCAAAACAAATATATACAGCAAAGCAACAGAAAAGGCGGCAAAGACATTTAGGTGGAATAGGCATTTTTAAACAGATGTGTTTTTATTTGAGATTTGGGGAATTTGGGAATTACAATGTTTTGAAAGGGAGGGGGGGGGGGGGGGGGGGGTTGTGAGCTCCAGAGACGGGGGCAGAGCGGCTGAATGCTCTGCCCCCATGGGGTTTAGATATGTAAATATGTACATACGTATAAAATGTATTATCTAATGATGTTTTACAGTTTATTTTGTTTGATCATAATTACTGATAAAATAAGACGCATTCTATTCTATTTGTCTTACTATATCAGTAATTTTTATCAACTAAAATGTTAAATGATAGAATTATGTTATGCAGTTTTATAGTTTTTCTTCTATTTGCCACACGATCCATTTACATATGGGGGTTTCCGTCTTTATATGCCACCCTGCCAAGACTTTTTGCCACCCTGTGTCACATTTTCTAGATCCGCCACTGGCAAGGATAATGTTGGCAACCAGGTTCCTGTAAATCTCTCATCAAGTAGATTTGAAGTTAAAAGTCAAACTCATCTGCAGGGCTGCCAACTCTCACGCATTGGAAACACAAGTGTCAACCCGGTCCGTCAAATTACTGAAAGATGAGTTTATTTAATTTAAATCTGTTTCCCAATGGGGAAATTACAATTTACACTCTGTGTCCACCACTTTTTTGTTTTCACACAACAGTCCTGAACTAACACACCCCACCCCACACAACACTGATGGAGAGAGTTTGAGTGAGTGGGCTGCCCGCCAAAACCAACGACTGAGCGTTTGGGGGGGTATGGTGCCTGCTCAAGGCACGGGCAGTGTCCAGGAGGTGGAAGTGAATCTTCCATCCACCAATCCACACTCCGTACTTTTTTGGTCCACATGGGGACTTGAACCAGTGACCCTCCAGTGACTATCCCAACCCAACTCCCTACGGACTGAGCTACTGCCACCCCTGACACATATGTTAATCCATAGATCTACCTGTTGAGCCACTTGTGATCGACTAGTTTTAGAGACTGTGAGGGGTTCAAGAGCGCTCCCTGTCTGTGGAATTTTGGAAATGTTGCAAATTGAGAACATTTCTTCACGAGCCATCCCAGGCGCATTCCCCCGGCTTCAGGTATGTGCTCTGAGTATTACAGACCCGTCCGTCGCAGTGACGCGTTGCATCCGGGCTCTACCTCCGATGAAGAGCAGCGTACAGCCACTTCTCTAAACTTTGTCAGGGACCAGAGAACCAAATGGGCCCCTGTGTCTGTCAGGCGGTCTAAATGAGATACTACCATATCATGCAGAGCAGACAATATTACAACTCTCCAAATCTCGGACAATAGAGATGGGAGGAGTTATATTTTGAATGTGCACAAAGTAGTAAACATGAGCAGAAATCTGATGAGATTTTTTTGGGCATTTTCGGCCTTTATTTTTGACAGGACAGATGAAGATATTAAGGGGGAGAGAGGGGGGGTTAGACATGCAGCAAAGGGCCGGAGTCGAACCCCCGGGAATAAACCTATATATATATATATATATATATATATATATATATATATATATATGGACGGCCACTCACCAACTGACCGCCCCTGATGACACACGTCTGAGCTCTATGGAGTTTATAAATTCATTAATATTAATTAATGTATTATTCACATTAATTAAGTGCCACATGCACATTTAAAGAGATTTACTTCCCCAACAAAGACGTTAGGGCATTTTCAATTGTTTCCAGCATAAATTGATTCAGAAATGGGTAGAAATAGGTGCAAAAATGCTCAAATTTATAGCATTATATTTAATGCTCAAAATTATATGTCTGTGGCCGGGGGGGGGGGGCTAACTGCACGTCCATCACTGTGCATGCACACGCATTCATTCTCCCTTGTGGGGGTAGGAGCTTAGGAGAACTTTTTGGGCTTTAGCAGAAAAGGGGGAGGGACTGAGAAGTTTTTCTAGGTTCTGGATTTTCCCAGTCCTGCCTACAGTACCTTTAAACCAAAAATATGTACTTCTCAGTCCCCCCCCCTTTCCGCTAAAGCCCAAAACGGTCTCCTAAGCCCATCCCTCTACAAGGGAGAATGAATGCGTGTGCATGAGCAGTGATTGACACCCCCAGCCCCCACCACCCCCCCGGACCTGATTGGTGCACTACAGATAGTAGGAGGAGCCATAGGAGCCAGATTTGTTTTTAAATGACCTGCTTCATGTAGTGCCCTCGAACATAGGGTCAGTTTCAGCAAATATGACCAAAAGTTAGTTTTATAAGTCTTACCTACTACACCTTTAGGTATCTCATAATATTATGCTGGATATCTCTAATATTCATGTATTATTTTCAGATTGAATGGAGATGTGTGGAGAAAGGAGACGGGCTGCGGATTTTTGTGGATGATGCTGAAGTCCCTGTAACAGTTGGTAATGATCACCACGCACATCTGACACACAATAACAACAAGCTGTTATGTTTTTGTATGAGACGACATAGTGCAGAAGCAGAAATTAAAAAAAGCCATTTTACGTACAATCCTGTACCTAGGGTTACATAGCACTTCATAACAATTTTTTCTATCAAACCAAACCTGCAAAAGTATGTATCCAAAACCTTAAGGCTGTAGTCTTCATGTCTTCATCGTTTGACAACTATTTTTTATTTTTCATTTAACCTTTATTTAACCAGGAAAGTCCCGTTGAGGTTAAAAACCTCTTTTTCAAGGGAGTCCTGCAGGCAAAAACACAATCAATTACATGTATAAAAGTTATACAACACAGATAGTTAAAAACCTTTACAATGTAAACAGGTCATTTCAGGTTCTCTCAATCTGGATTTAAAAGCATTTAAGGAAAAAGTTCAGATAGTTTCAAGTCTTTTTGCAAAGAGTTCCATGCAGAAGGAGCGGAGTAGACAGAAGCCCTTTTTCCCAGATATGTACGGGCAAATGGAACGAAGAGCAGCAAGTGATCATCTGATCGCAATGAATGGGAACCAACACTTCTAAATACGTCCTAACTGTCCTTCCAGGTGTCGTGCACGTGGGTGAGAAGGACTTTGCGGTGCGCTGTATGTCAGTAATTCGCTGTGCAGCGGTGTACGCCAGTGGTCTCCACGTGGTGGCGTGGCGGGTGGTTGGTCAAAATCAGCTGGCGGCCATGGTGGAGGTTCCCCAGACCTTCTACAACCGCACTGTGGGTCTCATGGGTCTCTGGAGCTCCAACCGATTGGACGATTTCCTCATGTCCGACGGCAGGCTCCTCCCCTCGACCAACCTCAACCCCCCCTCAGAGGAGAGACTGCACGACTTCGGCTTGTCCTGTGAGCGGAACACAGATACATACAGTTATACTATTTAATCGTGTTTATGACATATTTGAAGTTATATTATTAATATTATAATTAATTCATATTATTTTAATATTATACTATTTAATTGTGTTAATGACATTGTACAATGTGGACTCCTTGGACTGAACATTTATCTCAATGTGAATTTGTAATAATGATAATCATTTTATTTATATAGCACTTTCAAGCATTAAGCACAAAGTGCTTCCCAGATTAAAATATGTACAAATTATACTGTACATTTATCCAAAGCAACTTACAATTGCTATATATCAGAAGATGCACGTCTCTGGAGCAACTAGGGGTTAAGTGCCTCGCTCAGGGACACGTTGGTTGATTTACTAATTGTGTGAACAGTTAACTTCCAGTACATGGGTTTCTGATTCCTTGATTGTGGTGGTGATGGAGCAGTGGATATGACAAAGGCCTTGTGTATGTATGGTATTTACATCATTAAAGGATGTTATATGATACAGTATTTACATAATTAAGGAGTTATAATGGTGAACAGTAATAATTAACAAATAGTAGCGGCAGAGTATTGCATAAATTTTAGGCCAGTTGTGGCACAAAACAGATAATATTCTGTTGTGTGTGTGTGTCCGACACTTAGAGGGAGGAGTTATAAAGTTTGATGGCCACAAGCAGGAAGGACTTTCTGTGGCGCCCTGTGGTGCATTTTGGGAGAATGAGTCTATCACCGAAAGTGCTCCTGTGTATGAGAAGCATGCCATGGAGTGGGTGGGAGACATTGTCCAAGATGACATGTAGTTTGGACAGCATCCTCCTCTCTGACACCCCGACAGAGAGTCCAGCTCCACCCCCACAACGGCCACCACAGACTCATAAAACATCCTCAGCATTATCCTGCAGATGTTGAAGGTCCTCAGAGTCGGCCCCCTCCCTTTAAAGCTAATCCAGTTTGACGTCCCATTTTCCTGCAGTCCAGTACGATTTCAGTCATGTAGACCTTATATGGGGTGTTTGCACAGCTCCACTTCCTCATCCTCATCCCTGTACCCGTGTGGATGTGTGTTTCTAGGGGCAGTTCCTGTCCCAGAGAGCCTGTTGTTCTCTTCTCCTCCTCTGGCTCCACTGGAGCCTGTCTCCTCTCAGCGACTGCTGGAGAGCGTCAGTCCTGCTGAGGTGGAGGACCTGAGGAGAACCTGTGAAGGCAGCATGCAGTGTGTCTACGACACGCTAGCAACCGGCAGCTCTGACCTGGGCCTGCGGACTCTGGACGCCAAGAAACAATACAACCATCTGGCTCTGATTGATGGTAAGAGGGCTATTCTATTTTGGAAAGGTTTTTAATGTTTTCACCATTGGCCTGTACTAATTTGATTGTGGTCCGCTAGGTAACATGCCTCCCATAGTGAAAGGGCCCGCAGTGATCCGAGGTGTCGTCAACTCCACAGTCAACATTCAGATTGTCGCTCAGGACCTAAACGGAGACCCCATCACCTACTCGCTGCTCAACCCCAGGCCTCCACGGACTTCCATAGGCAGCAGTGAGACACACACACACTTTTCCCTCAAATCCTT
Organism: Etheostoma spectabile; assembly: GCF_008692095.1. NCBI lineage: Eukaryota > Metazoa > Chordata > Actinopteri > Perciformes > Percidae > Etheostoma > Etheostoma spectabile. The sequence continues at coordinate 21,137,632 of NC_045749.1, read as the reverse complement.
ATACCAAAAAGAGCCCCGGCCCTCAGTCGATGTTACAGATGGCGTAGTCTCGCGTTGCCAGACCCTCCTCCACAGCGCCGCCGAGGAGGGTCTGGCTGGTCTACACAACAGTGCTCTGGTTCATCGGCTTTCTTTAAACCAATCACAACATGTACTCGTTCAAAAGTAGTTTCAGTCATGCAACAGAAAACTTAATTAAATGTGAGTCAGTGGATGGCTTACACACACAAACACACACACACACACACACACACACACACAGCGACATCCACAGGCACACAGAATGATCTGAAAGGCTGTTTTTACTAATATAACAACAACAAAAACACCGTTGTAATTGTATAATTGTCGTCTTTTCTCCAGGCGACGGCATCCTGACATGGACGCCCCTGACCACGCAGCCTGTCCAGCTGACCATTAGAGTCCGAGACGAGCTCACCAGCTCCCTGTTCACCCCCATCCTGTACGTCTGCAACTGCCTCAACGGAGGGTCCTGCCAGTACGACAGCGCCACTAACAACTACCAGGGAACCTTCCAAGTACATTTTGAAATTGTCCTTGTTATAGATCCAGTGCAGCAATTATCTCACTCTATTCATCACCTCACATACAGAGCTCCATTTGAAAAAATGCCAGTTTTGTTCTGAAGTGGACCCTGAACAGTTTAGGCAAATTACTGTAAGTAACCTTATCTGAAAATATTTAAGTGCAATATTAAAGGTGCTTCAGAGCTTCTTTATACCATCCTTTATGAAAAAGGCATGAGCATAGTACAGCTGTCCAACAACTTGCTTCATCAATGGATGACCCACAATCTGAATCATTTCATTTGACCCATTTAGGTTTAGGTGGGATAATAATACATGTGTGTTATGTGTAAAAATGATTAAGAACCAACAGCGCATCCCATCCATGAATGCTCTCATAGATTTGAGAAGGATTTCCAGTGGTAGCATTGGACTAAATCCCCTTAGATGACCCTTAGATGAAAATAAATAAAGGCCCTGATAGAATTCACATAGCAGGCTAGCACTCACATTTGATTTTTTTCAAGACATGATTTTTGTTCAAAATAAATGCTCTACTGACTTTAAAAACTTTTCTTTATGCAGAAATCTTAAGCCAACCGGGTTTTAGAAATCAGTACAGGGAGTTCCTTCAAACTAATTCCCTAAAATAAAAAACAATAAAAGAAAAAAAGGTGGCTGACCTGTATGCACTGGCTGATAATTTAATTTTACAACAATTTATTGAGCTCAGGTCATATTTGAATGGCATATATACTTGATTGAATGGTATATTTGAAGGCACAGTTACTAAATACTAAGTGTATTTCTCTGTGGATACATCCTTTTGATACTTTCACTGTATTTATGCAGCACTTCAACCTGCTTTGTAATCGAAGAAGACATGGACATTTTTACAATAAAGGAACTTCAAGGAAATATGGTCAGGGAAAGAGAAAAGTTGGTTTTTCAGATCCACACACAGAGTGTGGGACACGTTTTTTGAATGTTGCCATATTTCTGTCTGTCTCTGTTCCTTTCTGTTTATTATTCTTCGCTTTCAGGTGGTAGGGTGCCTGTGCCCAAAGGGATTCAGTGGAAAGTTCTGTGAGAACACTGCTGACATATGTCAGGGCAAACCCTGTTTTCGTGGCGTGCAGTGCACGTCGGAGTCAAAGCCTGGCCAGTTCACCTGTGGAGAGTGTCCCAATAATACTTTCTCCGGGGGGAAAAAGGGATACAAGTGCTTTGAGCATGGTCGGTGGCACTTTGTGCAGTCCCATTGTCAGATTTGGAGAAGAAAAAATGAACCCAAAGTGTAATTTATGTAATTCTTGCTTCTCTGTATACCTACTCAGACCTGTGCAGCCCTCCTTTCCCCTTCCCCTGCCACAAAGACGCCGACTGCCTCAGCACCAAACAAAGCTTCGCCTGCACATGCAAGCCCGGCTTTACAGGAGACGGCCACAGCTGCACAGGTACTGAACACCCAACACTTCAGTATGCATAACACCACATTTACTTACACAGTTTTAACTGTCTCTGTCTTTATTGTAGATATAGATGAGTGTGCCATGCTCACAACTTGTCCCAATGCTAAGTTTGAATGTAAGAACCAACAAGGCTCTGTGGAATGCATCTGTAGATACCAGAAGACCACGGACACTGTCGGATGTGGTATGTCCACTTTGTCTTACTATTTTATCAGTTACACTTAATGGTGGAATGTAACTAAGTACCTTTACTCAAGTACAACATGTTGAGGTACTTGAGACTTTTCTTTTCATGCTACTTTCTACTTCTTCCCCACTACATTTCAGAGCTAGGTGTTGGACTTTTTCCTCCACTACATTTGTCTGACAGCTTTAGTTACTGTACAAATTGTGACAGTTGGTCAGTTAGTTATGACCGTTACAGAAACATGGAGGGAGACGTCAACAGCAGGGACCATGTAGGAACTCATAGTGCACCTTTAAGTAAAGGATCTGAATACTTCTTCCACCACTGGTTACACTTATGGGTTTATAGAAGTCCAAATGGCATTGTTGGTTGACATGTTTTTTTCACTTCATTTATTTGGCACTACAGGGACTCTACATGCTAGAAATATACTTCTCTAATAATAATAATAATACATTTTATTTAAAGACGCCTTTCTTGACTTCTCTAGAGGCCCTATGGGGCAAAAATGTACTTTAAAAGCCACAACCATACAGCACTTGTGCACCCATGCAGGTGTTCTTGCTCATTTCCCCTGATTAGACATCTTAGAACTTACACTACATTCATGTCGTGTGGGATGGAGGGTAGCTAGGGGAAAGATTCCCATGGTTACGACGTAATGACATTTAATGACCTTATTTAAACATAATATTTGAAGGATTATGAAATGTCTTGAAATGTCAACATATAACTAATATACACACAGAATATGAAGTCCGCGCCTGACCTTTGCAGACTAACTAAAAGTGCCAATGTGATTTGGCTTAGCTCTGATAGAGCACATTATGTGCAGTGTAGTTCTGTTCTCTTAAAATGGCTACACCTACATGATAAACAATATTTCACATGTCCTGTGTGCCACCTGAGTATTTAATGCAGTTCTGAACGATGTGTTTCTCTGCAGGTGACTCTGCCAATCCTCCAGGTAAGACCTCACATATGTTTCCCTCAATGCCTTCATTAGCTTAATCATGTTCGCTCGTCCTCTGGTGCTGTTACCGTGGGAAACATGTCCATATACTGGATGGTTATAAGAGGTCATCACACAGCTGTTGCTGCTGTTCTGTATCTGCAGGGTATAATGTGTTTAACGTCTCCATGGGCCGGATGAAGAACAGACCTAATGGACTCCAACAGGTGTGTGTGTGTGTGTGTGTGTGTGTGTGTGTGTGTGTGTGTGTGTGTGTGTGTGTGTGTGTGTGTGTGTGTGTGTGTGTGTGTGTGTGTGTTGTGTGTGTGTGTGTGTGTGGCGCCAGTGATGGCTGATTCTGATGAATTCTGCGGGGAGTTTTACGTCCGTAGATTCCATGTGGTCCAGCTGATTGGTTACATGTAACAGCAATAATATAATTAAATGATAAAAAACAAATTAGACAATCGATATTTCCATCTTTCTCAGCTGGTGGACATTCTGTCCATGGGTTTCCAGAACAAATTCTACAACGCCAGCAGAAAGGATCCGATGCAGGGCTCCAATCCCGATGTGACGGAGTATCGTATCAACGTGTCCAGTGACACACCCCACTGGTACATCAGAGACTACCTGGCCAGGATCAGCAGCCACTATGACATCAGCAGCATAGAAGTTGACGGTAAACTACACATGCTTTTATTGATTTTTTCTTTTTCTCTGCCTCCTGCATAATAACTGGAACTAATATGTGGTATAGAGCCCAACAGTCCCAAATCCCATTTGTTTTTTCCATAAGGATTTTGATTACCAGCCACGATATATGATAAATACATAAGTACACTATCTACAACCTCAAGGATAACAGCAATGTCTCGGATTGGTGGAGCTCGCTGTTACTATGGAAATGTTTACTACACCTGTGGATGGCTATAGCGAGCTACTACCATTGAAGTCTGTGTACACAGTCTTGTACCTTTGTCTTTTTTGCCCTTTTCAAAATGTTCTTTGGCGCCGATTCAAATGTTTTATGGTCACAATTCATCTTGTAGCTGGTTGGCTTTTTCCAGTTTTAAAACTCTTTATACGGGGTCCCGGATGGCTCTGTTGGGGGTGCGGGCGCCCATGTGTGGGGGTTTGCTCCTCGACGCGACGGGGCCCGGGTTTGACTCCGGCCTGTGGCCCTTTGCTTCATGTTGTCCCCCCTCTCTCTCCCCTTTCATGTCTTCTGCTGTCCTATCAAAATAAAGGCTAAAAATACCCCCAAAAATAATCTTTAAAAAAATAAAATAAATAAAACTCTTCATATAAGCATTTAATGAAACGTCAATTGAGATGTTAAATGGGGAAATTCACTCCCGGAACCAGAGCCGTTTAAAAAGTGGACGGACACTGTTGAGCTCTATTAAGTTATCACTAATACACACTTTTTTAATGATGGCAAGCTATCAAGAATACTTCCCTCTCCCACTTGCTGTTGGACTGCCCCCACCTACAGATCTGGATGAGTGTAAGACCAAGGAGGCGAGGTGCGCCCACCCTGCCCTCTGCACCAACACCTACGGAGGCTACAGGTGTGTTTGCAACGGCACAACCGATGTGGAAAACACCCAGTCCTGTGTGATAGGTGAGGATCTGAGCATGACTTTACATCCATCCTGCAGCTTCAGCAGTGGCTCCAGGGCTAATAAACTGACAAAATCAATACTGTGTGCTAAACCCATAGAACATTTACTAGATTAGATTTACTTTTTAGATCCAAGGGCTGATACAGCCTTCATGACGTTTAATAGCCATTTTGTAGGCCATGTTTTAATTGAAAAAAAAAAAAAAACTCATTGTATATTTTTCTCTACCCTGTAAATAACACTCTAGCATTTATCCTGTCTTTTCACACTCTTAACCATCTTTTCACCCATTCTGTGACTGCCATGAGAGTATTTTATGGGGATCTATGTCATGACTTGGTTTGATTTGACCCTTTACAGGCCAAGAGAAGGTGACTGCTATGGAACAACACCTTTTTCTGGGCCTGGTTCTGGGCATCGGCATCCCTCTGCTCTTGCTGCTGCTCTTGGCTGCACTGGCCTACTTCTTCTGCCGCAAGAAGACTGTTACCGGAGAGTAAGTTACACCAGGAGAACATGAACATATGTACTGTATACATATATTTAACATGCATGAAGGATTAAGTTTGTTTTATTTCCTGAGGGTTTAGTTGTGTTTGATTGAAGCTCCTCCAAAACACTATATTTTCAGTTAGAAACAGTCCTTGTAGATTTGGAAGGGTGTTTCTGAAACATCTGTAGCCTTCGGTCATCTTAGAAACACAAAAGACACAATGGTTTCCAATGGTGACCCAGTTTTGCAAAGAAAAAGAAGTATCTAAAAATCTTAAACCACTCTAGCAGAAAAATCTATTTCAGCTCTTTGAAAGTCAACTTTTTGCCAAAATATGGCTAAATACACACTATCTATTAGTCTCTAGAGTGGTTAGCGGTTTACATTTGCTGGGCACAACTAAGCTTCAATGTGTTCCTTATTTTTGAATTGTCGCACAGGCCATTTTTCAATCACCCACGCCAGGTTTCTCCATGATTAGTCACATAAGCACAGACTCTTAGTGCTTGTTCTTTTGGCATCACCCTCCTGCAATACTCCCTCACGAGTAGTAAGGATCTAAGAAAAGCAACGCTGTCTCAATCGTCTTCCGGTGTGTGCAGAGAGCGTCACAGATTAGTCATGTTTTCTGGTATGGAATGAGCATTATAGCCTCACTCCAGCCATATGCTAAGACTGGGTTTCTAGTCACACACACACACACACACACCTTCAAAACAATGGTTAAACCAGTAGTCGTGCATTAATTAAACTCTAAACCAGTGGTTCCCGAACTTTTTCAGCTCAAGACCCAAAAGAGAAATTTGGTGTCTCCCCGAGACCCAAATTGACAAAAATACACCATGAATCATTGTAACATCTCCATTTTTAAACTGTGGACAAAAGACGGAACAAACCATGAATTTAAATGTATATGAAGTATATTTATTCCATTATAAAAGTAAACAAAAACAGAAAAGGTCTCTGTTCTCTTTTCTGTGTCTCACCCCTTTCTCAACTCATTTTCTTATCCCCTCCTAGGATAAGAGAAGAGAGAGAGAGAGAACCACCCCCCCCCCCATCCCTCAGCATCTGAGCTGAACAGACCAGTATAGCATAAAAGAACGCTCATTCACATAAGATTGATATGCATTTTACTCTGCCAATTGGCGACCCATTTTGGGTCCCGACACTCAGTTTGGGAAACATTGCTCTCTATGAATAGGGTTTAGGTGGGGCAGCAGCCCCTTTACGCAGGGTGTGGTAGGGGCCATTTCAGGTCATCACAAAATATATTGCTGCAGAGGATGAACAGACCACACACACACACACACACACACAGAGTTACACACTCAGTGTTATAAGGTTCAGTAGTCGAGTAGGTCGGCCCAGAGACAATCCTTCACAGCGACTTGAAGGCTTTAAATCTTGTCCTCCGTACTGCTGCTGCAGCACTGCCTCCTTGTACTTAACTTCTCACTTGGAGGAAGAACTGCCCACTCTCTTACTATATTAAACAAAAACACTTCCTACTAACAGCTTAGTCTCGGTTATGAAACGGCACGTGGGTAACACTGACGAATGTTTGCAAATGGAATATACATTAACCCGAGGTAATGATGAGGGTACCACGTCCACAGGTTAGAGGTGACGTTAGCTCACAGAAAAACGGCTTAAACAGCATAATAAAATCAGAGATGTCATTTCTAACTTACTACTTGTTAAGAGGATTGATACCACTCCCATGTTTGTATGCTTAATATGAAGCTACAGCCAGCAGCAATTAAGCTTAGCTTAGCATAAAGACAGGAAATTGGGAAAAAGATAGCCTGGCTCTGTCCAAAAGTAACAAAAGTCTTGTCTTCCACCACATTTAAAGCTCAATAATGAACATATCTTGTCACATGGTTGTATTTTGCATTAGTGAGCCTTAGGTAAAGTTAGGCAGATTTTGTTACCTTTGGACAGAGCCAGGCTAGCTGTTTCCAGCTTTTATGCTAAACTAAGCTAAGCTAAGCTACGCCGCTTCATATTCACCCTACAAATATGAGAATTGGCTCAATCTTCTTATTTTAGTCTCTGCAAGAAATGTTCCCAAAAAAACATTACTTTAATAGTAGCTACACCAAACAGACTGAGAAGTCAGTTACAATAAAAAGCTCTGAATTATTTAACCACACATTCAGTTGCACACTGAAAAATATCCGATCACAGTAGGATTTGAATCCAAAGCTCAGTGTACCATGTTGAAGGAAAACATGCTGCAACTGCTAAAGAACATCTCGTATCCAGATGCATGTGTGCGTGCCAGTGGGCATAGCAGAGCATCATGATGTGCATGTGTCCTTGGCCCCAGCATGTGTGTACAGATGTATGGCATCTGGGCCAGGTGTTAGTGGGCCATAGAGACACATAATCCCCCTGATGTCTGGCCTGCTTTCTGTGCCATCAGCGAACCAGACCCTATGGATATAATGGCCTGGGATGGCGCCAGCATTGTGGGATTATGTTGTTAGATTAGAGTGAATAAGCAGAATCTAGGGAAGAGGTTATGCTGTTGTGTTTAATGAGATAGAGCGATAGAGATACTTGGATTGTGTTGTGATATAATAAGGTCCCAGATGTATGAGAAGTGGAGCGGGAATGATTTGAATTAAACATTTCCAATGTTTCTTTTTTACTACTTTTTCATCATCAAATGTAGGTTTTTACTAATGTTTGAACTAAGCTTCAGTTAGCTTGAATACAGCTCTCAACATAGAATCAATGATGAGACAAAGTGTCTGAAGGGTCTCATTGGAAAGAATTTTGTTTTCGGGATGTTTATTTCATGTTTTTAATCAGCTTTAGTTCCAGTTTTCAGCGTCTTTCTCCAGAATATCTAGGCTAGAGCCCGCATGAATATTCATAAGTTGCTGAGTACTTCACAAAAACTGCTGCCCATCCAAACATTTCCATAAATTGCCTGAAATGATTGTCCCCTGTGAAGCTGGAGAATTATAGACAGCACTAATCAGAGCCAGGAATTCACTGGGAAAGGTACAAAATGTGCAGAAAAGTAACTCAGGCATACAGTACATCACCACTATTAACAGTTTTACAGCACGTAATGATCCACATGGTACAGGCCGAAAACATGGACTCCTTAAATGCAGTTTAAGAGATAAAGTGCAAGAAAATAATATGGATACCACTCTACATATTTGCCACTTGAATGCAGTGACAGTATAAGTAAACTATAACTAAACCAAAAAGCATTGAAAATAATCTGAATAAACTAAAACTAAAATAAAACTCCATTGCCTGGTTAAAAAAAAATGTATAAAATTAAATTAAAAATGAATGTAAATGATTTCAGTGTGAGTTCTTTAGCTAGAATATTTCCCTACCGGAAAAAAAGGAGACAGCATGAATTTACGTCAACTCTCGTCACATTGAACCACAGAAATTGAACGGACTTGACCTGCGTCGTATTTGCTTCCCATCGGACACTAAAGTAACGCAAAGATGAAACATTAAACATCATGGCTAATCTCCAAACATATTCTATATGTATATGTAGCTGCATAATTCTGAGACATTAAACCTGAACTTAACATAAACAAACTAATGGTAAACCTTTCTGAAAAACTGGCACTTAACTAAATCTACCAAAGACTCTGAAAACCAGCTGAAACTAACATTAAAACCAAAAGTCAAAACAAAAATGAAATAAAAACTAATTGAATATTATTAGAACCTTGCTTGATTGCAGGGATTTCTTGTTTACTCCTGCATTCTGATTGGCTCATGTGTTTTCTTCCAGCCTCCAGCACATGATGCCAGACTACGTCCAGCAGCAGAACAACCCTCCGCCCTTCAACTACTCCGACCCTGCCCTGCAGTACATTACCCACAGCAGCCCCCGGATCCTGGACCACTACGTACCCAGGCAACGCCATAGATAGTACATACTAAAACCACATACACACACACTGGCTTGAATAAGTTTACACACCCATGTTAAAATTAATTAAAAAGAGGAATAAAAAAACATCTTTTGGAAATTGATCTGAATGCCTTAATTTGAAAAAATTAGGAAAATCCAACCTTTTAAGGACACCAATTTTCTTTGTGAATGAATGATGTATTGTAAATAAATAAATGTTCTTCCTTAAAATACAGGGGGCATAAATATACACCCCTCCATGTTAAATTCCCATAGAGCCAGGCACATTTTTATTTTTAAAGGCCAGTTATTTCATGGATCAGGATACTATGCATCCTGATAAAATTCCCCCCCCCCCCCCCCCACACACACACACACACACATCATCATCATCACATACCCTTCAACATACATAGAGATTGGCATGGGGAACTTTTCATAAGATCATCTCTCAATGCAAATCAAACCAGCTATTAAGCTAACTGAAATAACACCATGCCAATCTCAATGTATGGTATAGGGTATGTGATGATGTGTGTGTGTGTGGTGTGGTGGGGGGGGGGGGTATTTTAATTCCAAAGGCCAAGGGAACTATATCAGCATGCATAGTATCCTGGATCCATAAAATAACTGGCCTTTAATAATAAAAATGTGCCTACCTCTATGGGAATTTAACATAGGGGTGTGTATACTTATGCCCTCTGTATTTTAAGGAAGAATATTTATTAATTCACAAAGAAAATTAGTGTCCTTAAAAGGTTGGATTTTCTAAATTCTTTTGAATTAAGGCATTAAGATCAATTTCCAAAAGATGTTTTTTTTATTCCTCTTATTAATCAACTTTAGCATGGGGGTGTAAACTTATTCTAGCCACTGTACATGCAATAAAACACACACTTGCACAAAGAAATGCACAGGCTTCCAAACACAGCACAAGCACTTTGGGAGCCACTGTATATGTTTTCTAAAGACAAGATGAATGACTTATTTATATCGTAACAAACAAGTAATTCAACGTGAGTGACTTTTAAAGCCAATTATTTCCAATGCTCTCCGCTGAGCAATGGACCTGCCAAGTTTAGACTGGAAGTTTTTTTCGCCAGGACAACAGTTTACAGTCAGAGTCTGACCCAGCAGAACTCAAGAACCTCTTGGCTGGAGACAGTGATGAAAAGTAAACCACTGCAGTGCTCTTTAGTTTCCAGCTGATACTAGGCCAACAGCCTCCTTGATAGCAACATAAGCATCAGGCAGAATAACTGGCATCAGGCTCCTGCACTTGATCCAGTGCGTTATGGTTCTAGTCCAAAATGAACAGTAATACATCCATATTTGTATCACTCATAATCACCAAAAAACATAGTAACACTGTAAAATGTACATGTAATGTAAATCATTAAAAGCGCCACTTTAGTAACATTGTGCTGAAGTAATGTTATTTCAAGATCATAGCAACTTGGATGTTGATGTTGTAACCAACATGTCCCCTTCTAGTGGGAGAGGCTTCCGGTCCAGGTCCAGTTCTCACCAAGTCTAGGGTTTTTCTCCATAGACAGTAAAAGAAGTGGACACAGCGACGCTCATCGGAGACCAGTGAAGTCCTATTAGAAGCTCTTTTACGGTAATGCTGAGCGTTACTGGCAGCTGTGGCTCAGTGGTAAAGCTAGGTTGTTGTAGGCCAATTGGGAGGTTGTTGGTTCAATCCCTGGCCCTGCGGTCCCATGTCAAAGTGTCCAAGACACTGAACCCTGAGTTGTGTGAGTGTTTGTCTGATAAGCAGGTGGCACCTTGTACAGCAGCCTCGGCCGAATGGTTCCTGTATGATGTAAAAGCGCTTTGAGTAGTTGTTAAGACTAGAAAAGCGCTATATAAATATATAAATATATAAATACAGCACGTTGTGACGTGAGCAACCTGTCTGAAAGTTGTAAGTCTTCTGGTAGCTGTGCAAGATAAATCTATTTGTTCTTGGATAAATGTTACTTCATATGAATTCCCTTACCACATACCGAAGTGCTTCCAATCCATCAAAACGTTATACTAAAATTAAAATATTTTGTTGTGACGCTTTCATGGTCTCTCTTTGGGCTTCTCCCCTGACTGTTTGCCTCCACGTCCCCCCCGATTGCCTGCAAGCTTCTCCCATACTAAAACGTGATTTCTCTACTGTCGTGTGGTGATGACGCAGTCGTTAGCCTGTTTTAACAAAAATGGGGGGCCATAACATGAGATACAAGGTAATGGAGCCTTTCATACATTGTCGTGTTTCTTTAGAAATATACAATGGAAAAATAGTCTTTAACCCTCCTGTTGTCCTTGGGTCAACTTTGACCCGTTTAAAATATGTCTGTATCGGAAATACGGGTTTCTTTCTAACCAAATTACCACAAAACAATGGATTGGATTCCATACAACGCTCTTTGCAAATACAATTGATCACTTTCAAGTCTGAAAAAGGGACAAAAATGTCAAATCTTTGTCTGTTTTTGACCCGGGAGGACAACACAAGGGTTAAAGTGACGCCAAAATGAATGGCGGTCAATGGAATGCTATCTGGACGTGATGGCTTGTTGGCCTCAGAGTCTCCCCATAGGTGGTACGCTTTCCAAATGCTCGCTTACCCCCTTGGTTTTCTCTGCAGCTCACCCTGACCGTTGGAGAGGAAAATTTGGAACCACATTTGTCACGCTGAAGCTGCTGATAGTTAGTGGTCCCCTAATACCATATCTGAAGTCTCTTTTATATAGACCTTATTGGTCCCCTAATACTGTATCTGAAGTCTCTTTTATATAGACCTTATTGGTCCCTAATACTGTATCTGAAGTCTCTTTTATATAGACCTTAGTGGTCCCCTAATACTGTATCTGAAGTCTCTTTTATATAGACCTTAGTGGTCCCTAATACTGTATCTGAAGTCTCTTTTATATAGACCTTAGTGGTCCCGTAATACCATATCTGAAGTCTCTTTTATATAGACCTTAGTGGTCCCCTAATACTGTATCTGAAGTCTCTTTTATATAGACCTTAGTGGTCCCGTAATACTGTATCTGAAGACTCTTTCCCAAAATTCAGCTTTGGTGCAGAATTCCAGCCACTAGAGCCAGTCCCACAATGAGCTTTCCTTAGTATGTGCCATTTCTGAATCTGTAGCTTTTGAGAGAGGGGGGGTTGGGGGGTGGGGATGTGGCCTTGACCAACTGCCAATTTGCTCATTTGAAAGCCATGATGTCTCTCTCTCTCATGGGTGGGCCAAATTCTCTGGGTGGGCAAAGCAGAGAAAGGGGCGGTAACTTTTCCCCTTATGACCTCATAAGGGGCAATATTCCTGATTGGCCCATTTATGCTTTCATTGTCTCAAAGGCAGAGCATGATACCCAGGGCTCGGTTTACACCTATCAACGTCTCTAGCCACAGGGGGACCATAGGCAGGCTGGGGGAACTCATATTAATGTTAAAAAACCTCATAAAGTAAAATGCCGTGCCATGGGACCTTTAACATGTAAGCAGCTTTTAATGTTGTAGCTTGTAGAGGTGGACCTAATTATACTACTTTAAATGCAATTGTATAGTTTAATCTATCAACATGCAAAGTATGTTGTGCAAGTACATGTGTGTTGATCATATGTTATGTATCTTTTTGCACCTGCAAAGCAACTATGGCAGGTAGATAGGTAGAAGATCCATACAATGGAAAGTACAACTTTTTCAAAATTGCACTTAAGTAAAAGAACTAAATGTACTTGTGTTTTTTTCCATAACTGCATCTACAATAATTAGCATTCCCTTTATTTACCACATTGGTCCAGTTTTTCTTTTTTGACTGCTATCTGCGATTCCGTCTCCAGCCACCAGGTGTCACAGCTGAGTCTTCAACGCAAGGCAGATGAAACACATTTGTTAATGGGTAGGGTTTAAGCAGAAACACGGCTCTGAACGCACACACAGTCCGACACACACACATGCACAGACTACTAGACACCTGCTCTGCAGCCTTCATCTGGACCCACAGCATGCGGGTGGAGCCTGCCCGCTGCCCCCTGCAGAATGAGATCATCTGAGGGAGGCGTGGAGCGAGGCAGCCCTGCAGGTCCCTGCAGGTCCCTGCCACTGCAGAGACAGATCTGGCCTACCATTCCGCCGGGGTCAAGGGCAGGGAGCTGCTAAAACAATCGGCCCCTGTCACTTACGCACCGAGGCTCTAAACTACCCCTGCAGTACCCTCTGCAGTGCTTCTCCAGTCCACTGGTTTCATGTCCTACAGGTCTGATTGACAGAGTAAACTGATATTACGCCACAACACCATATATAGGATTCATAGAGAAAACATCCATAGCAAGTAGAGCTCCTGACACCTGTTCTAGACAAAGGCACAGCTAACTGAGTAGAAAATCACCTTGGCAAGGCAGCTTTTTAGTGCCACACTTCTGGAAGGTTCCAGGCAGCCCTGTTTCATGTGCTGCTGAAGGCTGCAGTGTTTGAACTCCAGCTCCACGCCGACTGCAGCAGACAACCTGGAGGCAAGCCAGTGAGGAAGGGAGAGTGACAGAGTTAGATAGAGTCAGAGAGAGAAAGGACAGGAGGGGAATGAAAAGGGAGAGAAAGAGACGAGCAACGGCAGGGATTCTATTTGACAGCCAGTAAGTGGTTTTGTCCCTCAGATCCCCTCAAATAAAACAACTGACGTGCAGGTTTAGAGACGCTCGATGATCTAGCACTATGGGCCGCAAACAGAAACACATTTGGGAGATAGAAAACTAAGTGCATGCTTAACATTATATCCATTTCATCGCAACGTGATTGAAATAGACAAGGAATAGAGGGCCCGGCGAAATCCTCTTATCCGATTTGAGGCCATTAATCATTTCTGCCTCATGATGTAATTTTGGAGAACATGTCATTTCTCAGTAACAGGTACGCCGAAATGACGATGGGATTGGCTCATGCGCGGCTGGGCTGTTGTTGGCCTTTGCACGGCTAATGCCTTAATTGCACGGCTGTAAAACCATTCACGCTTACTCGGAGTGGTTTGCTGGTTTAACTGTGCCCAATGACTAGGCCAGACCTTTGGCCAGTGTATGCAGGGGAACCGCCGAAATTGCCCATAGGTCATTAAAAATACATGCAGACGCCCCTTCCCTTTCGTATTTACCATCAGCGCAGAGTACAAGGAAGCAATTGCACAGAGGCATATAGGCTTATCTCGCATATACTGTACACTCATGGATGTTCAAACTCATTAAAAAGCAAACAGATGCAGACCTGCCTGTTTGCAAACATGCACACTCACACAATGCAAAGGTCTTTTAACTTATAGCTTGACATCCATGATGCACAAACATGTCCAACAAACTGCCTTTCTCTCCCATGAAAGTTGACCCACTCCGCTGGCAGTGAACCAGCAGGTGCATTACAAAACCTCATACATTAATAATGGTGTCCGTGTCTTTCAGTTACACGGGCAAACATCTTCTCATATTTGTCACCAGCGCCTCATCGCTCAAAGTCCTCACAAGCCACTTAGGTATACAAATTAGCCCTCGCTTTAAGCTTTTTTGTGCTTGAAAGCTGCTTTGTTTTCAGCTATGATTGTGCAATAACACTACACTGCACAGTGCATGGTGTATCTCACGCGCTGTGTGCCATACCGCCCCCATCGCCAACTATTGAACCACATGGTAGGTTTTTTCTGCAAAGGGAACAATGCTAACTGCTATCGGCGGGAGGGATGTTATAGGCCATTGGGAGGTGACATAAACAAAGATGGAGGGGTGCCTTCAGCCTTGCCTCTGCTGCACTGATGTGACCTTTGACCTGCGTGTTATGGAAATGAAAGCTGCGGTTTCATAAATAAAATTTCTGGGCTGGGCTGTGTCCGATAAAGCCTCATTATGTGAGGCAGTTACACATTAACAGAACTGATAAGAAGAGGGGGAAATTAATAGTGAGCATAGTGCACAGGTATACGCACACATGGATTAATCTAGGTAAAAAACACAATTAGTTAACATAACACACAACAAACAACAGTGATTTAGGTCTTCCTTGGCTCACATCATGGAGGTGGTTTCAGGTTTTGTAGACCATTAAGTCACGTCTCCTGGGTCCCTATTCATATCAGCCTCCAGGATAAAAATCACCTTAGGCCTGCAGGAGGTTTTCTGAGACCTGTGGATCATTAAAGGGTGTGTCATCTCCCAACCAAACAGCTGATTCTGCAAATTGCGTGTGGGCGGCTATAGAAATTAAGCAGGACTGAAGTAGACAGGTATTCTGATTTAGAAGTATTTATGACCCAACAGTAAACCTTTGTCTCTTAATAATTTTATTGTACAGTTTTATTGGAGCGATCCACCGCAGATGATCTATAAAGTCTAACTCGTGAATACTAAAAAAACAAAAATGCAAGTCGTTCACCTTTTACAGTGTTTTTTTCAGAGTCTAAAGGTGAATTCATACACCTCCACGTACACGTCGTTCACACATGCTCCAGCTTATGTTGTTTTTGTGACAGGCCTTTGTGCTATCACCTTTGGCATTACATAATTTGAACGGTGACAAAATAAATAAATAAACTGATTTAAAGGAAAAGAATCCAATGTGCTCCAGATTGGGTAGGTTGGGGGGAAAGAAGCTTGGCTGATTCTAAAGCTGCTCAGCAGATCACATGGCACGGGCGGCATCACCTCTACGAACGCCGCAGATGGAAGTGGAGACCACTTCGGGTCCTCTGTTCTTACATCTGCGTGTGAGATATTAAGCTTTTCACAATCCCTACTCTACTTATAGTGTTGCATATGTGTCTAATAATAAGAGAGGCAGTAGAATTGGGAGGAATGTGAGAGGGGGGCATTGGGGCATGCAGATTCTAGTAGATTTTCTGAGTGGTTCTTCCAATCCTTCTCCTTGCACATCCCTGTGCACCCTTATCCGTCTTCTCCCCAGCAGCTTCCATGGGATCAGGCCAGAGACAGGTGGTCACTAGGTGATCAGTCATGCATGAGCAATCAAGCTATCAGATACTCCCATCCACACCAGCCAGCTCAATAGACCTTAGAATCCACAGCAACACCCACAACAAGCCCAGTCACATATCACACATCTAAGCGTGCATGCACACAGACAACACACACATGCACAGACTTCTTACAAACTATTACACTCAAACACTTCAGCACTGTCAATGCATATCACTATGCATAAGATTTAAAGGGATGACTTGCACAGCAGACAGGAGGTACTTTGGTCAGGAGCCACACTGAACTACACACTATAGCGCAGTCAACCTTTTAACAGCAGTTAAAAAAAAAGCATGGGTATCAATATGTCAATGAATAACACAAGAATGATTCATCCAAACTGGGTCAGTAATATCCCAGTTGCGAGTAACAAAATACGCTCCTGGTAGCTACTTATCAAAACTATCTTCTTGGGTCTCCCTAAAAAGGATGCCCATATGTATACACACTGTCCACCAAGCTTGTCTGCTACGCCTGTGGCACTGACTGGGATGTCTATGGACAAGATGCATCGGCAGCGCAGACCATGGGAGTGACGCATTGCAGGTACAAACACACCAATCAGAGAGCGCGATTTCTTTCAGCTACGTCTTGGGCCCCATCACAGAGTAGCAGAAAGTATTCATACACCGTTATGTAGACCGCCAGCAATACGCAATATAATTTCTAATACTGGCGCTACAACGTTCAGGCAGTGGTAGGTACGTTTTGCAGGTGTTTATGGATTTCCTTGTATAGCTAATCCTTTATTTAAAAGTGTCTTTAATTACTTTAATAATTGAGGAAAAGGGAAGTTGGCGGAGTGATATTGAAAAGAGGAGGAGTTAAGGATAGCCGTTAAAGGCGAGTCCAGTTGCCTCTTCCTCAGTGTGTTCACAGAGGTTGTCAGTTCGTTTAGCTTTGGTTTGTTACGGATTTTGTCGTGAGCCAGCCGCTGCATCTACGTCGAAATGGTAAGAAAAGCACTATTACATTTTCTTTGTAGTCAAGAATCGGTTGACATTCCCATAGTAGTTGTGTTCTATTTTTATATGCGAAGTGAATGTCAATAAAATGTAACGTCACCACTGGCTACGCTGAGTCCATGTGAACTACCGCGGTGCTGGCCGAGTAAATGACAGCTTGCTAGTTGCTAGGTAATGCTAGCTTGTTAGACAAAGCTAAAATTAGCTAAAGCTGCGTTGGTCTGAATAACCCGTCTGCCTAACGTAAGCGCAGTCCCACTCTCTTTTTTTTTTTTTTTTTTTTAAGTGCAGTCATACTTAGCTAATACAGCATCAGTTAACAGTTAGGCAAGTATCCTAATGTCTGTAGAAGCCTATCAGCATTCTATCTTTCGTCAGCGTTGATTTTTGGCTTTGCTAAATTGTGATGGTGGCCGAAAATTCGTCATTTTTGTCAAATACTTAAGCTACTAACGTTACCACCTTAGGTGCTGATTGGGAAGTAGCGAATGTTTTGATTATCTGCCAACCGATGCCTTGCTTGTGAAGACTGCTAACGTAACTGCTAAATTTGTGTGTGTGTGTGTGTATATATATACACACACACACACTTTCTGCTGAACGCGTACGTTGTGTTACTTTAAACCAGCATATAACGGTAGCTAGCCTTTCCCAGCTAACATTTACCGCCAAATTGTAAGTCGACCATTATAGGTGACGTTGGCGTCATCATTCAAATGTAGCTAGATATCTTCCTTAACGTGCGAAAGGCACGTCGTAACGTTGATGTTTCCCTTTTTGATATTTATGTGGTCCTCCAAGTTCAGTCACAGTTAACAAGATTGTTAGCTAACCCACACGAAAACGCCTCTTTAGTGTAACGTTAGTTACGGATGGTGACATAGCTAACATTATTGCAACCTCCAGAATAATAATTACCAGCGTAGAAAGCTGTTTGAAATTAGTGGCGGCCCTAACTTTGATGCCATTGAGGTTGTACTAAGATGGTAAAGCTAATTATGGATATGTGTACATCATCTTGTATTTTACAGGCTGATCAGCTTACAGAAGAGCAGATTGCTGGTAAGACATCGCTACCTTGATCTACTACTTTCCCCATGTCCTGCAAAGTGGCCTGCGTTATGGATCCTTGCATCCCTTGCAGTGGATTTATACTTTTTGCCTTTTAAGGCGTTCCACTGGACAGCCTACTGGTCATAAAACAGGAATGAATGAAACTGCTGTTACTTGTTGGCTCTGAAGTGCAGAAGGACTCCCTCATGGAAAACTTTGCATTTTCATGGTTGCCATGTAACATATGATGTAATCTGAAATGGTAGTGTATTCTGGCTGGATGTTGGCAGTCACCTTTTTTACATACTGTGCATGATGTGACCTTTGCCCTGGGTGTGTTCTCATGAGACGGAATAATTCAAGAACTGCAGTAGCAACGTTGGCTTTGTGTACTGAAATCTCACAATATCCCAACATGAGACCTAGATGTTGTAATCTAAATCGCACAGGAATGTGTGTCAAGACATTACGCCACTATGTGATCAGGGCCACTTGCTGTTATATACATCTAAAATGTAGCACACTTGTAGTGGTTTCCCAGATTATATCTCTCGGCTTTTTACTTCAGTTTAGGTCTCAGGTTTCACAATGTGCTGATAGAACTCTGTGTGCTGTATTTCAGTGAGATCAGCTTTTAGTTGCTTGATGTTCTGCTGACATGTTTGTACAAACTGCATGACATGAACATGCACTACAGTGATTTTTAAAGTGCAGTAAGTGACTGCAGTGATGTGGAGTTTTAATGGCCTGTACCAAAGGGATTAGCTGCTCTGCTGCAACCCCCCCCCAACATTTTCTGTAGTTGATGCAGGCCTTTCCTCATAACAACAAAAAGGGTGTTGCCCTTTGTGTTTGACCCTATAAATTGTAGGGCAGGTTGTAGTTTTATGACACTTGAGCTACTGCATACCACTACACATTGCCCATAGGTCTCATCACATTTGATGTGTTATCGTTCCTTGTCTCTTACGGCTCCACCAAACAACACACTGCCATGCTGCTTGATCTTGTTGTTGCTACCCTTGTTTAGCCAGAAACGACTACAGTTGAAACTCAAAACAGAAGGCCTGTACGCTGTGGCTAGTTTATAACTGAAACATAAGTGATGTAATGCCCTGGACTATTGAGCCAGTTCAGGGTTTGGTTCAATTGGTTGACTTCAGGATGAGAAGTTTGTTATGCAAGAAATGTAGTTGACTCTGCCTTTTGTCTTAGTGTTTATTTTACAGCCACTATCTTGCCACTTCTTTTTTTTAGCTATAGGTTTGATACCTCTGCCTAAAAATAAAAGAAGCCATCTACTTTTTTTCAATCATCAGAGTTCAAGGAGGCATTTTCGCTCTTTGACAAGGATGGAGATGGCACCATCACCACCAAAGAGCTGGGAACTGTCATGCGCTCTCTGGGCCAGAACCCCACAGAGGCAGAGCTGCAGGACATGATCAATGAAGTGGATGCTGATGGTGAGAACTCAATCTAGCTTTAAATCGCACACCAATTACATTTGCTGTTCTAGATGGCAATCCCTCATTAATGTTGGTTGCTTTTCTTCAGGAAATGGAACGATAGACTTCCCAGAGTTTCTGACCATGATGGCCAGGAAGATGAAGGACACAGACAGTGAGGAGGAGATCAGAGAAGCATTCCGTGTCTTTGACAAGGTAAATCCTGTCTGCGCTCCTACTTGCACATTTGCATGTATGCTGCAGTTTTTAAAATGTGCTTACTGACTGATGTCATTTTCAGGATGGCAATGGCTACATCAGTGCTGCTGAGCTACGCCACGTGATGACAAACCTTGGGGAGAAGCTGACTGATGAGGAAGTGGACGAGATGATCAGAGAAGCAGACATTGATGGAGATGGACAGGTCAACTATGAAGGTTGGTAGATGTTTTTTTCTATTTTTAATGTTTTGGTCACTCATTGGATACAATGTCACAATATATATATTTTTTTCTTCCACCCCCCCCCCCCCCCCCCCCCTACAGAGTTCGTACAAATGATGACGGCGAAGTGAAGGGCTTGTACAGATTTCTTATATAAATAATTTGCCTTTTTTTTCTTTGTGTAATTTATCTGTAAAATCTTAATAGCCCCCTTCGTCCCTGCCCCTTCTGCTGTCCAAAGGAACTGCATGTAAACTGCATAGGCTCTTGTCCCCATGTCCCTTTCTTTTGCTGTCATGGTGTTTTGGAGTGACGGAATGGTCATACAACCAGATGCCTGTGGAGGCCCTTGGGAGCCGGGGAACTTTGAATCTTCCCGTCTTGTGTGCTCAGGGCCACTCCACGCATGGCGACATTGGAAACCTGTCAGCTGGTTGTCACTTGGCAACACTGTTGGCATGGAAACAATGTAGAGGAGTTTAAACTCTGCATGGACTATGGACAAAGTATATATGGAAATCTCTCAGCATTGCACTACTGCAAAAAAATGACACGGGTGTATCTCCTAGGTACTCGTACAAACTCTTTTTGTATCTGCTGTTCTATATACCAGAAAACAACTAATCTTACCATGCTTTTTAATGTTTTACTCACTACTTTTACTTATTTTTTATTTTAATGACTTCTGGTCATGCCTCAAATAATCCATTCCAAGTTGTATATTTTTGTTTTCCAATAAAAATTACAATCTACCCGGTTTTGAAAATTGTCTTTTCTCAGTTATAATGGATCCTTGAGTTTGTATACCCTGTAATAATTCCCATTTTTGTATTGAGAACAGGATGCTCCATTTTTGATAGGAATTTTTTTCTTGTTAGAATACATTTGAAATGTTTACCATTTTTAAATTTAAATGTCCCCCTGTTAATTTCCAAAAGCACTGAGGAGCATCAGCCAATGCCTCTTAATGTTCAGATAAGCTCAGATCAAATCTGTATTGTCATAAATTAAAGCACTGAGTGGGATCAAAGGCTTCTCTTTGAAGTGCACACAATGGTTTAGCCTTGTACTGTCCATTCTGACTACGTAGGCCATGTGTTGTCTGCTACTGTTGGCACAGCACCATGTAGAAGCTGACTGCCTCATGTCTTACTTGGCATTTGCCCCCGAGGTGCGGGTGATTGAGCGTGCATCAGAAACCATGGTGTAAATAGAGGTGTACCTGTTTTATTTTTTGTTATCTTCTGATTATTGAGTTTGTTACAGTAGCTTGCAGAGATACTAAGTTTGTTATTTTGATGAATGACAAAATAAAGCTCTATTGTGGACCTCAGCTCTGTCTTGTGTGAATGTTTGCTGCTTTTAGGTCGTGCTCTTGACACTACGCAGTGGTTGGACTCGTGCTTTGTGAAAGTTCTGTGTGTTGTCTATCCATTGGGAGTAACCAGGGCTGCAGTTGTTTGTGGCTTGGTCACTCATGCATAGCTAGGTGTCCCTGTGGAAACACCTTGAAACATTTAGAGCATTATAAAAGCACAAGTAACACAATGGCCTATATTGTAAAGAGTGCAATCTACTTAAGTAACCCAGATTTGATTCTCAATCTTGTGTGTAGTTAAAATAAATAATAAATCTCTTTATCGGAGTCTGCGTAGGAACCGCTTCAGTTTTCAAGACGGAACACCACGATCCAGAGCAATTTCAGGTGTGACTCGATAAGTTATCTTGTCAAAACTAATTATCACAAGACTTTAAAAAAAACAACTCATAACTGTTCATCACAGTCTACTTATAAAAAGCTGTTAATTGCACAACACATGTAACACACTAGTCTTGGCTCTCCTGCGTTCATATTGTCCAAATAAAAGTGTCAATGTACATCAGGTACTTTGTTTCCAGTTTCTAGAATCGTTGAGTACTTTTAATTTTTACACTTTAAGGTACATTTTCATGATTCCACTTTTACTTAAAGGATCTGAGTACTTCTTCTGCCACTGATGAATTCTTGGCTCAATCGGACCATGTGTTCCATGTAGCCTAGCAACGAGGCCGAATGTTGTGCTTTTGCACCCAGAGCGTGATGTTCACTTCAGGTTATGGTCTTTAGTTCTGCTCAGAGAGACCCTGCGTTCCAATACCCATACTACTATACTAGCAGTATGCCAAAAAGACATTTAGTATACAATACCTAGTATGTCAAATGCAGTATGCCGCAGGTCCTACTGCCTCTGTTCTGATTTTGCAGTAGGCAAGAAGGCCCCCAAGTGCACCGGAAGCCAATTTGAAAAGAGACATCTGTCTATCAGTGGACTTTTTTTGAAAAGATTTGTTTCATTATCAGAATTTGATCCATTCGGTCTGAAACATTTGAAGAGCTGCACGATTAAATCATTTAATCCCCATTCAAGCTAGCGGAGCGCTAAACCTGAAGTAGCATACGGGTCGTTTTATACGAGCAAGTTGAACTTTTTTCGGCTTCATGCTCTACTGAGCAACGAATGAACGGGGCTCCGCCTCAAACCCTCTATCCATGTTGTAATACATTTCCATAAATGCAAGCCGGCATTCTTTTCTGGCTCTTCTGACCAAGGGGGTAAGCTCCTATGGCGCCATTTTGATGCTACAAAGCTCTCACCCGCATTACCATTCCATTGACTGCCATTCATTTTGGCACTTTAACAGCGTGTGTGTGTGTGCTTGTACCTCACACTCCAGCCTAGTATACCACAAGAGCTAAGAAACTTTAAACGTCAGAGAGAAGGGAGTGAGTTTGAAAGAAATTCTCAGGGTAACTATCGCACTTTAAAACCTGCAATGATCCTTAATTGCCTTATTTTCGGAACCCACTCATCCTAGATATTCATAACTACACTACACCTGGTAGCCTCGGCCACCTCTGTATAAATGTGTGTGTGAATGTGTGTGTGTGTGTGTATGGGCCAACTTGTGTTGCAAAGCGCCTTAAGTGGTTGCTGAGAGTAGAAAAGCGCTTTATAAATGCAGTCCATTGACCATTTACACACACATCTACACTGGAGGTGCAGTACTTAGAAGAAGCCGAATGATGGTATTTTATGTTCTCTTATAATTGAAATATTCCTCACTTCTCACCCTGGTTGGTCCTTAGACACTAGTTTGTCAATTGACATGTATTCATGTGTTGTCTTGCACTCTAATGGCAACTTTTGATCTGCATATTCTAATTAATATCATAGTATCTCTCCAAATATCAAATGCTGGTGGTTGAGGATAACGAGGACTAAGTACCTCAGCGTGCACCTTGGTGCTTCTTACTCTCAGTCAAACTAGTCGGCGAGTCTAAACTTAGCCCTCCACTAGGCCAGCTTGTTTAAAAATTGATCGATGGTGGAGTTGCTGCCATGGTAACAATCCCAGTTTTAATGGTGGTCAGGTGTCACTGGATCTCCAGTCGAGCAGACAGTGAGCGACAATGAGTACGGTGCAGGACACTGCCACATGGAAAAACAAAGCTGTCTCTAAAGTCGGTGACATGTCCAGGGGTGGGAATAAAACAGATAAGGTAAGGTTCTGTACAGCCCTCGTATCTGTGTGTGGTTAATGAGGACATGCTGGACTGGTAAAGAGCAAGACGACACGTGGAGGTGCATCACGTCGTTGGCATTGCTGTGTCATCATAGCCGAAACAATCAACCGTGTGTTGTTCTTATCTGCAGGGTGATGACAAGGTGGACCTGTGTGGCCGGGGGAGCTGGTGGCTGGGGACACTGAAAGTAGGTGTCACGCGGTATGGTTTCATAGCGTGTCTACGGAGGACAGGCTGCTCCATTGACTTCCATCCAGACCCGAAAAACTGGCTCATTAGCTCATGTGTAAATACAGTAGATTTTCAGTTAATGGCTTTTATTGCATAACACCATCCCATTGTCTGTGTCCAAAGTGTGCTATCTGCCCGAAATATATTCAAACACTTACAGTGCAGTGAACCCACTCTCTAAGTGCCTCACAGTGCATTTGTGGTAATAACTCATATACCTAATTAATGATCAGTTTATCTTAATGTAATCCCAGCTCTCAGGCTCCATTAACTGAAATTATAGCTTGTTTGTGGTACATTTGCAGTACAGTACATTTATGGAACACTTACTTGCTCTGCTTATAGAAACCGACATTTGGTTATTACATTGTTGTACCATCACCAAGATATTGCTTGTGATTCAGTCAAATTGGTTTTAGTCATTTTTTATGTATATAAAAAAAAAAAAATATCTGATTCCAGCTTCTTAAATGTGAATATTTTCTATTTTCTTCACTCCCCTGTGCTGAAACAAGAACTTTGAGGACGTCATCTTGGGCTTTGGGAAGCACTGAACGACATTTTTCACCATTTTCTGGCATTTTCTAGACCAAACAACTTTGACTAATCAATAATGAAAATAACCGTTAGTTGCAGCCCTAATTAGAAATAACCATTATATGATTGTAATGTAGATTGAAAAATAGAGTGAAACCCCCAATGCTAGTGTTCCAGTTGCTAGAGCTGATAGCCAAGAGCTGATTTGAGCTCTCATGGCCAACAGTCCAGGCTACAACGTGCTATTCTCGCTTTGCCAGACCTTCCTCCACAGCACTGCGGAGGAGGGGCTGGCTAGTCCACACAGCATTCCAACATGGGAGAGAAATGTGGTTCTCTGGTTTATTGGAATTTCTAGAAACCAATCACAATTGTCTTCTGCAAAATGCTTCAGGAAGGAACTTGTTTTTGTGGAACACGTGTACAAAGGACAGATAGAGCTAGCTGTCTGGATTCACCCTGCAGAGATCTGAGGAGTTAATCATATCATATTAATCAAATCATGACATGATGCTTTTTGGATGCTTTTATATATACCTCAGTGGTCCCCTAATACTGTATCTGAAGTCTCTTTTATATAGACCTTAGTGGTCCCCTAATACTGTATCCAAAGTCTCTTTTATATAGACCTTAGTGGTCCCCTAATACTGTATCTGAAGTCTCTTATATAGACCTTAGTGGTCCCTAATACTGTGTCTGAAGTCTCTTTTATATAGACCTTAGTGGTCCCCTAATACTGTATCTGAAGTCTCTTTTATATAGACCTTAGTGGTCCCCTAATACTGTGTCTGAAGTCTCTTTTATATAGACCTTAGTGGTCCCCTAATACTGTATCTGAAGTCTCTTTTATATAGACCTTAGTGGTCCCCTAATACTGTATCCAAAGTCTCTTTTATATAGACCTTAGTGGTCCCCTAATACTGTATCTGAAGTCTCTTTTATATAGACCTTAGTGGTCCCCTAATACTGTATCTGAAGTCTCCTATATAGACCTTGGTGGTCCCCTAATACTGTATCTGAAGTCTCCTATATAGACCTTAGTGGTCCCTAATACTGTATCTGAAGTCTCTTTTATAAAGACCTTAGTGGTCCCCTAAGACTGTATCTGAAGTCTCTTTCCCAAAATTCAGCCTTGATCCAGCCACTAGAGCCAGCCCCCAATGAGCTTTCCTGAGTATGTGCCATTTCTGGGTCTGTAGCTTTTGAGGAGGGGGGGGGCCTTGACCAACTGCCACTTTGCTCGTTTGAAAGCCATGATGTCTCTCTCTGATGGGTGGGCCAAATTCTCTGGGCGGGCAAAGCAGAGAAAGGGGAGGTGACCTTGCCCCTTATGACCTCATAAGGGGCCAAATTCCAGATCGGCCCATCTGAGCTTTAATTTTCTCAAACCCAGTGCTGGGTTTACACCTATCTCCGTTTCTAGCCACAGGGGGACCATAGGCAGGCTGGGGGAACTCATATTAATGTTAAAAAACTCAAAGTGAAATTTTCATTCAACACATCCCCAACCTTCTCTCCCCTTCTTTCAGGACACACCCGTCCCAGGTGTCTATCACATCCGAGACTTCCTCGAAGAGGCGGAACTGAACCCGGTGAGGAAGACCTACGGGTTCAAAGGCGTTGGCAGAGAAGCTCACCCTCTGGGCGTACGGAAGGGGGATCTGCTTCTCCCCGGGGCGTATGACTACCCCGACTCCATCCAGGAGGTCTTAAAGCACCAGGCGTCCTATTCTTTCAAAAACTGCCCACGACCCGACATCATCACCCTGGGCATCAGGGACAAGGTGGGATTTACTTATGACCACCACTGACACATGCAATCGACCTAATATTAAAGAAATAGTTCACCATTTTGAAAAATAACCTTATTTTCTTTCTTTCTTTCTCAGTTTGTTTTTCCAAAATCTCAAACGTGTTATGCCATTATTAATTTGTCGCTTTCCAAACTCAATGCTATTGGTACGGAAGCATTCACAAAAGAAAAAAAAATTGACACCTTATCTCCTAAATGACAAGATCTTTTCGCATAATAGTAACTACGACATAAGGTGTCTTATTATTTTTAGTTTGTGAATGCAACACGCTTCCATAGCATTGGTCAGCGTTTCCATCTGTCTGTGGGATTTACAAATATTGAAACAGTGACGAGGCGATTTCGTTCGACTTTGTCTGAGGTAAATAGAACAATAAAAAAAAATTCAATTTTTTTTAATTTCCTGAAAAACAACAATTTCAATAAAAAAGCGATGAAAAAAAGCTACAATGTTATTTATGTTTTATTCAGAGTTATTACTAGCATGACGTGTTGTTAACTCCTAGCCCTCTACACCACCTATTTAATTATGCATTTCTTAGCTAAATGGTGTAACTTACTCATCAACACAATATCACGGGGCGGGAGGTGCAGGAGGTGCAGGAGGTGCAGGTGCTGCAGCAGGCTAACTGAAAACACAAAATGTGTAGGAAACACAAGCCAGCTGTTGGTGATGTAACCCAGCCATAGCCTGTATAGATAGAACACCGCAGGCAAAAAAAAGAAAATAACAAAAATACTCATGCTGACAATCATAGATATTTAATTCCTTCTTTATCTTTATTCCCTGTGCCAGCATATAAACACTTCACCGTGCGACTACGATGTGACAGCGAAACCAGTGGAGAAGATTCCCTGCAAGTAAGCCCTCGAACAAACAGCCTCTCTTTAACTCTCAGATCCCAGCGGAGCCCATGAATCACCCCTTGATCGCCGAATCCTTCCCCTTTCAATACAGCGTGTCCTTCCCTCTCTCATCTCCTCCCAGCACAAAGATGGAGGAGCAATCACAAACCCGCTCTCTCATTTTCTCGCCTCAGATCATGCATGGCCTTCTTCTTTTCTTCTCTCACTCTTTTTTTTCTCTGACAGCCACTCTGTTTTTTTTCTCCTCTCCTTGCAGGCACGTGATGTTTCGGTCGACCGTGCAGCGGATCGGCTTTCCTCCTGTAAGTATCTGGTCACCAAGACTAGTTATTAGGACCGTTCGGTCTTTCCATTGCCCGCAAAAAGGCTTCATTACAATACACTTACAATAGGTTTTAGTTACAAGCTATGACCCTAATGAGTATCAGTTGCTGAACAAGAGCTAGTTATGACAACCACAAGGGTCAAAGAAAACCGATCCCACAGGCTGTCTGATTATATCATTTTCTCCATTTGAGGACCTGTTATGGCACTGTACTAGGCGACCCGTCAGCTGGGGTTCATATTGCAGCGTTGCAGCCATGCTGACGGATATTTGAGCCGTGCTGCTGAGTGTTGACACAGAAGGAGAGGTGCTAAGAAGAGGGTGTTATTACGGCGGAGTTGGGAGTAGTTTTTCGGCTGTTAGCGGTGTGACGGCGACTCAAAGACAAGTTGGTTGTCAAAGGTCAAGCACCTACACCAATCCTACGGCGCAGTAAACACTGCTGACCTGGCGTAGGCCGGCAGATATTAGCGGATCAGGATTGAAGCGTCTCGTGGTTTACACTGGGGACTCCTGGTCCACCCTGAGACGGCAGGAATTTCAGATTTGGCCAAGAATGAAAAAAATAGATTATGAAAGATATGAAGCAGATTTTCACACATCCAACAACCTCCAGTAAGCGGAAGATAAGAAGAAGAAGATGTACTGTGTATTCTCTTTTTCTGATTTGACTTTAATTTCTCCATCCTGGGGCTACTTTGTGTCCTAGAGTTACATGTTTTTGTTGCAATATCAATTTGTTGCACATGCTACCCGGAAGGAACAAATCCTCCCATAAAATTCGAGCCCGTTTGCATTAAATTTCAAAATCCCAGGACTTTTCAAATGAATACATGTCCTCATCTCTGTTGCTTCAGCAAAGAAGTGATTCAACCTGTAACTATTGCATCAAAACTAGCTGCATGGCTCTATGGATGGCAACTTCGGCCTGTCGGTCGGCTCATATTGAAATATCTCTATTGAATCATAAATATTGGAGAGCCACAGAACTGTGAAGGGGCATCCGTGGTCCCTGAGGATGACTCATAAGAAGAACTTTGGTGATTCCATGACTTTTCCTCCATGACTTTTTTAACCCTAAGGAATACCTCCAGAGAAATACCTCTGAAATACCTCCAGCGCTTGGCTGCGGACCTATATTGGTGTCAAAATAATATATACTGTATATATATATATATATATATATATCCCTAAGGGTAGACATTGGTTACAACAACAGTTATTGGATATATTGCCATGAAACGTAATACAGATAAGGTCAAGATCCTCACAGGATGACTTGTAATATCGTTGGTCATATCTTCACTTTTCATCCAGTGCAGCCTTTAGCTCAAAATAAAAATCTGTCTGGTTCTTTGGTTTGTGCTAATTTGCATATGTTGCATTAACAATCTGAACTAAAATGACTAATGTGGTAAACATTATGCCTAGCATTTAGCTCCAAGCTCCGTGCTAGCTCCAAGAGCAGCTAGCATGGCTGTAGCATCTTTTTGTTTGCTCCCCTTTAAAATCAATGTTTTCTATTTGTGTTTTTGGAGGCAAAAAGAATATGTCAAGTTTCAATTTGATTTAAAGAGAACTATATAGCAAGGTCTTCTTGGATGCACCAATTAAAAACAGGTTAACGTTTTCACAGACATTCCCAGAATGTGCCAGTTACCTCCGCCATGCAGGTGAACGTATCTGATTTGCTGTGCCATAGTAGGAAAGTAGGCCAGGTGCTTTGGCTCAAACACACATGCGCACATACAGTCATGTGTAAGAGAGTTTCACCACTGTGCACCGGCTCCCCTGAAATACACCTGCAGCACCTCTGGGAACATCAGGCAAGCGCGCGGGGGCCAAGCAGGCCAGTTGCCCATGAGCAAGTGGGATCAAACGGCATCAAATGGCACGTAATGGTAGCAGTCATCCCTCCAAGGAGCAGAGGAGAGGAAAATACATCTTCCTGCCTCCCTCCCCCCCCCTCTGTCAGAATCAGAGAGCAGATGAAAATGAAAGGCTGGTGCTGTGTTCAGGGACAAGGAGACAGTTTTGTGTCTAAAGGAGGAGGGTAAAGGAGGGCTGATGCTATTTCTGCATGGCACGCCGCTGGTGATGACCAGTATGTGTGTTACTGGGTAAGAGGAAAGGAGAAGTGAAAGGCAAGGAGAGAGAGAGGGTGAGAGACTATCGCCAGAGGCTAACACAGATCACATGGGCGGAAAGAATACGACACAACCAGAGACCAGCAAAGGCCATAAAGACAGGAGTCAAAGGATATGTCATAGGTCTTAACTATATGGGTATGGGGTCCTAAAATAGATCTAATGTGTAGCCTATTGTTGTATCTTACAGATGACTTGGGTATCAGCAGTATAACAGTAGGTTTAAATGAGCTTATAGGTCCATAGGGGAGAGAATGCATCTCTCACTTGGCTCTGAAAATGTTAGAGGTCATGATAGTTAGATTTGTTAGAGGTAAGATATATGGGGGGGACAGTGGGGGAATGCTTACACCATCACGTTTGGCTTGACTGGACTCGGTAGGGCAAGTTTTGTTGGGACGCTTAAGAATAATACCAATTGAACTTTCATGACATCATAAAAATGAAGGTCTAGGTTCTCCTCCTGAAAAACAGGGCTGTTCTTGAACCCTTGTGTTGTCTTCCCTTCAAGAAAAAAAAATCAACCCTTTTGTTGAGACAATGTTTTCTACTTTTTCTTACGTTTTTGTCCCTTTTTCATCACTTTTGATGCTTTTCCCCCCAATGTTTGTCACTTTTTTAGACGTTTCCAACACTACGTAAGCCTAACTTGTTGAGTTAGAAAAGCCGAAATTAGGAATTATTTAGACAAAAATGAAAGGAATGGATGTTGATGGATAATCACGGACTGGAATATGTCAACTTTTAATCAATACTATTTCAAAACCACTTCAATTTGTTTTTCAAATGCTATAAAATTGAGTAAGACGCCCCAAAATGAATGAAAGTAGAGAAGAGTGTTGTGTGGAATAAATCATGTTATTTTGGGTAATAAAAAGAACATTTATACAGGTCAAAGGGTCAATTTGACCCGAGGACAACATGAGGGTTAAAGGTGCTTGTAGTAATCCAAAATAACATCTTGACATTATCCATCCATCTTCATCCGCTTATCCGGTATCGGGTCGCGGGGGCAGCAGCTCCAGTAGGGGACCCCAAACTTCCCTTTCCCGAGCCACATCAACCAGCTCCGACTGGGGGATCCCGAGGCGTTCCCAGGCCAGGTTGGAGATATAATCTCTCCACCTAGTCCTAGGTCTTCCCCGGGGCCTCCTCCCAGCTGGACGTGCCTGGAACACCTCCCTAGGGAGGCGCCCAGGAGGCATCCTTACCAAATGCCCGAACCACCTCAACTGGCTCCTTTCGACACGAAGGAGCAGCGGCTCTACTCCGAGCTCCTCTCGGATGACTGTGCTTCTCACCCTATCTCTAAGGGAGACACCAGCCACCCTCCTGAGGAAACCCATTTCGGCCGCTTGTACCCTAGATCTCATTCCTTTGGTCATGACCCAACCTTCATGACCATAGGTGAGGGTAGGAACGAAAATTGCCCGGTAGATCGAGAGCTTTGCCTTCTGGCTCAGCTCTCTTTTCGTCACAACGGTGCGATAAACAGAATGTAATACCGCACCAGCTGCTCCGATTCTCCGACCAATCTCACGCTCCATAGTCCCCTCACTCGCGAACAAAACCCCAAGGTACTTAAACTCCTTCACTTGGGGTAAGGACTCACTCCCTACCCGAAGAAAGCACTCCATCGGTTTCCTGCTGAGAACCATGGCCTCAGATTTAGAGGTGCTGATCCTCATCCCAGCCGCTTCACACTCGGCTGCGAACCGATCCAGAGAGTGCTGAAGGTCACAGACCGATGATGCCATCAGGACCACATCATCTGCAAAAAGCAGCGATGAGATCCTAAGCCCACCGAACTGCAACCCCTCCCCCGCCCGACTACGCCTCAATATCCTGTCCATAAATATTATAAACAGGATTGGTGACAAAGCGCAGCCCTGGCGGAGGCCAACCTCACCTGGAACGAGTCCGACTTACTGCCGAGAACCCGGACACAGCTCTCGCTTTGGTCATACAGAGATTGGATGGCCCTAAGAAGGGACCCCCTCACTCCATACTCCCGCAGCACCTCCCACAGTTTCTCCCGGGGACCCGGTCATACGCCTTCTCCAGATCCACAAAACACATGTAGACTGGTTGGGCATACTCCCAGGCTCCCTCCAGGATCCTTGCGAGAGTAAAGATCTGGTCGTTGTTCCACGACCAGGACGGAATCCGCATTGTTCCTCTTCAATCAGAGGTTCGACTATCGGCCGAACCCTCCTTTCCAGCACCTTGGAGTAGACTTTACCAGGGAGGCTGAGAAGTGTGATACCCCTGTAATTGGCACACACCCTCTGGTCCCCCTTTTTGAAGAGGGGAACCACCACCCCAGTCTGCCACTCCTTCGGCACTGTCCCAGACTTCCACGCAATGTTGAAAAGGCGTGACAGGGAAGCCGTCCGACTGAAGAAGGAGTCCTTCCGGGATATGTTAT
This sequence comes from Etheostoma spectabile, assembly GCF_008692095.1. Lineage (NCBI taxonomy): Eukaryota > Metazoa > Chordata > Actinopteri > Perciformes > Percidae > Etheostoma > Etheostoma spectabile. The sequence continues at coordinate 21,105,631 of NC_045749.1, read as the reverse complement.
CCCAGAGGACTCCGGACGCAGTTGCAAGGTACCGACGGGCCCGAAGGGCTGCAGCCTCTGCCGTGACAGAGGCAAAGCAGCGGGTGTGGGAGAAGTTCGGAGAGGACATGGAGAAGGACTTTCGGTCGGCACCAAGGTGCTTCTGGAAAACCGTTCGCCACCTCAGGAGGGGGAAACGGGGACTCATCCAAGCTGTATACAGTAAGGATGGGACGTTGTTGACCTCAACTGGGGAGGTAATAGAGCGGTGGAAGGAGCACTTTGAGGAACTCCTAAATCCAGCTGACACGTCCTCTGTGGTGGAGGCAGAGCTGGAGGATGATGGGGGATTATCGTCAATTTCCCTGGTGGAGGTCGCTGAGGTAGTCAAACAACTCCACAGCGGCAAAGCCCCAGGGATTGATGAGATCCGTCCAGAAATGCTGAAGGCTCTGGGTGTGGAGGGGCTGTCTTGGTTGACAGTCAGTTGCATGTCAGTAATCCTGACATTAGTTACAACAAAACTGCTCATATTGTGTGCCCTACCCTAAATAACTATGAGTGCACAACACCTGTTTATGAAGTCACAGGGACTGTTAAGCAGTTGATTTAACTGATGTGTTACCTGCAAGCTAATGACACAAAACAATAGAGGGTAGAGGGCGTGACAATGAACTTTTAGGTGGCAAAATACAGTTTCCTACCTAATCAAAGGAAGGAAATCCCATTTATTACATGCTATTAATTTCATGCTAGCCTTGGCCTGCAACATAATGACGGTAAGGTTAGCTAAAGTTATGGTGATTACTTGTTTTAACCCGCTGCGTTACCAAACGCCCATCCAAAACAAGCTACTTGCTACAAGCTAAAGGCTACTGCTAACTGACATTTTCAAGGTGGATAATAGCTAGCAACATGCTCAACATACAAAAAATACAGCAAAAAATTAAAAATACGACATGCTAATTACGACATGCTAGGCTTGGTCTGCAACATGTGAGGTTGAGGTACAGCATGGTTCAGTCAGGAACACTCTCGTCATAGATTTAACCATTTATTGCAACAAATGGAAATGCAGTTATACTCGGCGATGAAGGCTCGGTTCTGATGAGGCTCCCTGGATGAGCCAAGCCGCATGCTAAGATGACACACTGCACACTGCTGAGACCCTAGAGTAGGCCCAATCCGATAGGGTGACCATATTTTGATTTCCAAAAAAAGAGAACACTGTATATGACCTATTCTTCAAAATCCAGCTCCAACTAAATACCTCTTAAAACCTTTTCAGTGTAATAAGATGAGGTTTTTCGGTGTCCATGTGAGCTTTGAGATCTCCAGCACTTAGACGCTGAAACAAATGTTCAAGGCAAGGCAAGGCAAGGCAGCTTTATTTGTATAGCACATTTCAGCAACAAGGCAATTCAAAGTGCTTTACAGAAAATCAGTTAAACAGATAAAACACAAGTAAAAACAGTTAAAAATCACAAGCATTAAAAACCGGTAAAACACATGAATAGACAGTTAAAAACAAAGAGAAACATAAAACACAAGAATAAAATTTACAGTGCAGCATAAGAAATTTAAAGAAATGATTAGTCATTTAAAGAAAGGCAGCATCAAGGCAGCATTCAAGCATAATATATAATAAAATATAATGTACAAGGCAGCTTCTCTGGAATTTCGTCACGCAACAAAGTACAGTAGTCTTGTGTGCATAGCGCTAGTCAATTGAAGTACACACTTAATGCTAATGGTCCCCTGAAAAACAGTGAAACTAGATATTTTCATGAATTTATAAAAATATATATATACAGTATATATTTATTTGGTTGTGACTGGCTGGAATGATAATTCAATTAGTGTGCCTATGACTGCTGTGTCCTGCATGAGCTTACGCAATGCTTAATTTAGCTTAAGTTTATCCAGTTGTTTTTTACTTCCAATAGTGGGTTACCAAACCTCTGTCCAATAACTAAAGTGTGTTTTCTTTGATATTTTCTCTTCATGTCTTAACTGACCAAAGGTAAGGAACCCAATGTGTGCACATTATCACATGATAATGATTACGTGCTATCCTTGGTCAACAGCACATTAAGGCCTGATCACAAAATCCATAAACCAATCCATCCATCAGTACTAGCTTCTGTCTCTGACCCCCTTAGAAAGACGGACCTGCTCCATGCCACTACAATCCACAGACCAGACCAGGAAAAGGCATCACTTCCTGCTTCAAGTCCACATTGCCTCGGCTCCATAGTGTGCAATCTGTAAGTCTAGTAGGCTACTTCACAGCTGCATCATGTCCTCTATAGCACACAGGTCGCAAGTGAACATGGCCAACATTACCATCATTATTATTATTAGTAGTATTTTACAGTTTTATACCCTTTCACTTGAGAAGTGAAATGCAATATAATAATGTTTCCATGGATTCAGTTGTGACCTCATATCGGTTTTGATGAGAATCCTGCAAAGTTTAAAGAAATAAGATGATTTAGTTATGATTAAGATAATTCCTGTAAGTGAAATGGAACATCACAGCATTACATAAGAGAATGCAGCAAAGAATAATAATAAGCACAGATATCCAATGGCTGTACTTTAACAATGCGATTGGCAATTTCTTAACACTAAAGCGAGAACTAAGAAGCAAATAAACGAAAGGGGTCTGCCTTTTTCATAATTTAAATGAAAAGTGCGTGTGTGTGTGTGTGTGTGTGTGCATTGTCTTCCACAGAAGACCCCAGGACCAGGGGCCTACGAACCTTGCTGGAAGTTGGGCGATCCTGTGAACACAGAAGCCATAGACCCATCATTCAGCCTCTTTTTCCGCAACATTCTCTAGTGTGGACTCACTACATTCCCTCAAAAACTTGATCCCTGCACCATCTCCCCATCCTGTCAGCTTCATGGCAGATCACTACCCTATTATTAATAAAAAAAATTGTGCAAAAGAAAGAAATATTCCAGTCTCTTGCATGTCTTGCATGTCAGTGAGGGATTCTGTGGTCTGCCAAAGACATAATAAGCTGCATTTGTTGTGCTCAAATCGCTTTAGTGATGCCGGCCAGGGGAGCAGAATGATCTTATCTGCAACAAAGGGTAATTCATTCCACTTAACTACATGTTCCCGGTATTGCTCTCTCCCTTCATCTCTCCTCTCCTGCTCCTCTTTCCCTCTCTGTCAGCAGTCAAGTTGCTTTGCCTTCCTCCTATCTCTGCCCCGCGATGCACTCGGAAGGAGGAATGCTGCTCAGCCATGCGTCACATGCACATAGCTTAGCGTGGCATTCTGCACCCTCAGATAACACGTTCAGTACCGAGGCAGTGGCACACAATAAAGCAGCTATTCTTATCGCTACCTACTCCACATGCTCGTTCTTTTCGCCAAACAAACACGGCCAATGATGTAGGGACACAGAGAACGGCAGCGGTAGCAATCACCTCCGTGCGGAACCTAATGAGGTGGTGTAGATTACCGTGCTACAGATGATAAGTCCACATACAAACACAATGCCGATTTGTGTGATCCTGGACAGGGTTTCTTTTGTCATTTATTTACTCAGAGAAGGGGTTTGCTGAGCATGCATGCACTTTGTCAGCACTGTTTTCTAGTCATAGATAGATAGAGATAGAAGAGCAGCCAATTAGACAGTTGTTGATGGAGTGGAGACGTTTATCCGTCCATTATGCCCAGCCAGAGGATGGAAATATGTCCAATGATAATTACAGCCCACGCAATCCCTCATAGCAACAAAGAGTTGTCATAACATTAACAAACAATAGCACAGCATCTTCATTGATCAGAAAAACCAGTCGTATAACTTTGATGGATGCTTCTTTTTAGATCATTTGGATGGAGACACTCAACTAATGTACTGTATCTACAAATGCCCTTCTTCATCAGTGGAGCAGCTTGTTGTATTAAAGGCACATCTGTGACCTGTTTTCACTACAAACATGGCTCAGCTCGCCTCCTCTTCTTCTCTGGATCATTAAAGCGGCACCAGCAGATGTTGCACTTCCTGCGACAGCTAGTTTAATCTGCCCGAGGAGCTGCGGACCGCTTTCTACTCAGGCATCACAACGGGACAGGGCCAGACTGCAACGGACAATTAGGGCTGCAAAGAGGATCATTGGGGCTGACCCGCCCTCCATCCAGGACCTGGGTCCAGGGTCAGAAAAAGGGCCGCAAAAACTCTGCTTGCCCCATTTCTTTCCCCTAGCAGCCTGCTAAACCCTTAGAAATAGCCCCCCCCCCCCCCCCACACACACACACACACACACACTAAACAAAGTCAATCAACACTATTCTGCATCTCTACCTCACGTATATTTCAATCTGACAATTACAATATTATTTATATTTTACTATTGCATCAAATGGCCATTCATTTGTTTATTTATATTTAAATCTTAAATCTCTGACTAAATTTGTTAATTCTTTGCATTGTTCTACAGTACATATATTTTCATATTTCTTACTGTCCTTTCTGTTTTTACTCTTTATTTGTTAAGTGAGTGTTGTACTTTGAGACTTAAGAACAACCAAAGGGAAATTCCTTGTTTGTTTATGCACACCTGGCCAATTTTTCCCTTCTGCCCTATTATCATTGCACACAGTCTACCATAGTACCTCACCTTATCATGGTCAATGCATTTCTGGGGTGAATTTTATTTTCAGTGTTACGTATGTGTGAAATGTGTGTATATGTGTTTGTTGCGTTATGGTTGTCTTGCTCCTAAAATGTCCTTCCGGCCATAACAGTTGACGTAGCATAAAGCTCGTACAGTGGACATAGAGAGACAAGCGGGGCCATGTTTGTTGTCATGTTACTAAAACTCCTGGGGTGTTTTGTGGAAAACACCGGGTTAGATGCTGGTTTGAACTGTGGAAAACACTGGCTCATTTTGGACAGACGGTAGTGTATACATGCTGCTCGGTAACAGGTGCCTCTTTTACACAGGTTTGAGTTGGGAAGCCATGTGACAGAATAGTGGAGTGATGAGGTCACAGGGACTGGATTTTGGCTTTGGTGAAGACCACCTTTGCTGAAGTGCCCTGTTGAGCAAGAAACCGCAGACGCCATATTTTTTGTTTTCTGTTATTTTGAAAGTGTAAATGATGGAAATAAAATCGTACTTTTTGTGACATGTAATATAAATCTGTCATTTGATGCCTTTTGAGAGATTTTTCCATCTATTCTTGGCTTCTTAATGCACGTTAATAGACATTTAATACCTGGGGTGCCCATATTTTCGAACCCCACTGTAAGCAATGTTTCCATCCACACGTTTTTATCCGAATTAAGTGATATCGAAGAAAAAAATGCCTTATGGAAACAGTCAAATTCAATGGAATTTCATGAATGTTGACTCACATGAAATATCGGTCCGGTCTCATCTGATTTTATCTTGATCGATATTTGGCTTATGCGATAACTGCTGATGGGAATGTCATTTGCCAAATAAATGATGAATTACGATTAAGTTTTAGGTCATTTTATAGTTGCAACCCGCCACAAAACAAAGAAAAAGAAGTTTTAGTTCATTTACGCCCAGCATTTCCTCTCTGTGGACATGGGGGGCATCAACAAAGACAGATGGACGTGGACGGACGAGGAGACGAGAGACTTTCTGAATTTAATTTATCAGGGACTCGCGAAGGAAATGGCCGACAAAGGTTAGGACAAGCCGTGGGACGTCCTGCGGAGTCAATGGAAGGCACTCAAACAGCGAGACATGTCTCAAAAAGGGTCTCTCAGCGGTGTCGGAGGGACAATAAAAGACAAGTTGAATCTGCATCGTCCTAGCGATGCGTTGTTTTCTTGTTATATCTTGATATGACGCTATCAGCTGGCACATAAGCACTTACTTGACCGACATTAATCACGTGTTGGTAGACTAGAAAAACTTCCCAAAAGTTAGCTTGAATGTTGTGGGATTCAGTGTGAAAATGAATGGAAACACTTTAAAACGTCTAAAATCAATGTGATGTACCAATTTGATCGCAAAACAGCATGTGACGTCATCACCACAGGTTTTATTGGCCTTAAAGCCGTTGGATGGATTTTTACAGAAATTCAGATAATTTGATTGAAAAGGGGATGGAACCTTGGTATGGAGGATGGAAGCTAAAGGCTCAACTACAACTTCTCATTTCAACGGTTTGTTAGTGATAATGGGATTGTGGAACCCGTGACATACTGCACATGTTGAGGCATTTACACTTCCACGCATTGACATCAGTGATGTGTTCTGTTTGGTGTTACTGTACGACGTTATCTCGACACATCGACATGGCCGACCTTCAGCAGTCATCCCCACCAGGCCGCCACTCTGTTTTCCTTAAGTTGCAGACACTTAAGAGCTTGAGGAGGTTCAAGAGCCAAGCTTTTATTCTCCCTGTCATTATTCTGGAGACAAAGGAGGCGGACACTCCCACCCGGAGAGGAAGGCACTTCATATTAACACAGGGCTTTACATGCATCCTCTGGAGAGCTGGGCATGAGTATCCATTTATTGTGAGGAAGACGCAATGAGATGTGTGTGTGTGTGTGTGTTTGTGTGTGGGATGAACAGCCATTCTGCCTGTGGTCAAGGCACCAAGCCCCCCAGTAATCTCTGTCCCTCTCAACCCTGCAGCCCTCTTCCTCTATTCTCATCTCAGTGATCTCCGCAGTCCAGCACTGATCTCCGACATATGCCTCATACTGACGACTTAACACCATCTATCTCCCACAGCCTGCCTCCACCACAGGCACGGCTAGGCACCTGCTCTTTCGCTGTCAATCAACCCCCCCCCCCCCCCCCCCCCCCCCCTCGTTGACACACATTGCTTCGAATACGCACGTAGCCGCACAGTTAATGCATTTGTAAAACTTAAAGAGACTACTACAACAAAACCCTTCATTTTTGTATGGAAGAGGATTAGGGCCAATATGCAAAATGTATTTGAGTACTAAATTTAAAGTCAGAATTCTGACTTTTTTTCTCAGAATTCTCAGAAATCGGCATCCCCAAAGTTGACATTTGTATTTTTCAGTGTAAAATTTTAACCATTTGTAAATCTATTGCCATGAGATGTAATACAGACATTCTCATTCCTATTTTAAAATCTGAATGTTAACGGAAAAACACAAAAACCGTCCGCTAAATTCAGCAGACTTTCACCATTGAAAACTGTAAAAAAGAAGAAGAAAAAAATAGTATTAATAATCTGCAGATTTCATTTAGGTCTGATCATTACTTGACTTTTTTACATTTGTCTGGTACTTTTCTCCATGTTTTGTGCCAAACTGCATGTGTTGCATTCTAACAAACTAAACTATTGAATGTGGTGTTTATTCCCAGAATTCTCACTTCTTTTCAGAATTCAAATACATTTTTCCCATGCGGCCCTAATCCTCTTCCATATTTTTGCTATGAGTACGAATAATTAAAACCTCTACTGAAAGATGAAAGTGGACCTTTGGTGTCAACGCTCTGCAGCGAAAATGAACAGGAGGGTACTCCACAAAGCCTACACACACACACACACACACACGCACACACACACACACACACACACACACACAAAATCTTTTCATCTGTGGTAGTGTTTCAAGTCAAGAGTGGTAAGAGGGCGGCTTAAGTGCGATTTAAGATGCGAGTTGTGCTGGCACAGTGGAATTATATCATTTAAAGGTCATGGGAACATCTGGTGTCAGGACAGGTCAGCCCAAATATCAACTTCAGTTCTCGGGAATGGCTTAATGAGATCCGGTCAACATTCAGGAAGCAGTGGGGTCGGGAGTAAATCTGTGTTTCTGGCAGCTTAGAACCGAAGCTACTGACCCTGCTACTCAGCGGTACAGCCGGGCCACAGTCAAAGACGTCAAATTAACGGCTAACGCGGTGCAACATGCTGAGAAAATGTGACCCTGCTCCGGAATGATGACGAAGGCAGGCTGCTGGAATTTCCTAAGAATGTGAGGTTACCCAAAAATACCCTTAATCAAACACTGGTGTGGGACAAATGCCATTATCAGTTGCTGGGTCCCAGCTGAAGGTTGCCAAACAAACAACCCCTCAAACAGAGAAGCCTTTGTCATTGACATTGCGCTGAGCTAAAATGGCCTCCCAGTATCACACAAGTGGCCAAGCTGTCTCCCTGTCTCCCTCGCTGTATCACATGAGCACCTTGACAGACTCCAGCCGGCCGATAGGGGGTCAAATAAAGAGGCGACAGGTTCAGAGGTGCTGCTTCCCTCGTGTCCCCTTTAAGTCCCGGTCACATTCACTCTCATCGCCACATCCCACACTAAGCGTGATGACTAGCCAGCTGAAGAATTTAGCAGGCGGTGTGACACACCAGGATGTTGACCAGGTATCCCTTTACCCCCCCTCAAGCTGCTGACAGATGCATGGGAGCAACATTACGCTTCTATTAAATGACATTTAAAAGTTTAATCAGCTCCAATGAGCGACTGTTAGCGAACACATGGGTCATTGTTTAAGTGGGTAATGGTGTGTATGTCCGTGTGTGTGTCCGTGTGTGTGTGTGGAAACGGATCAGGAGCGCTGGAGTGATTGATGAAAGAGAACACACCTGTTACAAGGCATGGTGCTTGACCATGAACCTTATAAATGAGCATCAGAGCCAAAAATGATGGTGGTGTTTATCAGAGCTGCGTGTGGTTTGCACAACAAACGGCCGCGTTTTGTTTTGGAAAGCGTGACCTTTTGCCCTTATTTTGTGTTATTTACAGTTTAAAACTAGCTGTTTTTCCGTTTGTGCTAAGCTAAGCTAACTGGCTGTAACTTTATAGTTAATGTAAATGAACATGGAAAAAAGAAGCATTTTCCCACAATGTCAAAAGATTCTTTTCTATTATTTTTTGCTATTAATCAATTAGTTGTGTTTAATGTCAAACAATAGTGATAAATGTCCATCAGTGTTAAGTCCAAAATGACGTCCTCAAATGTCTCGTTTTGTCCCCAGCTCAAACGTATTCAGCTTACTGTCCCAGATGAGTGACGAAAATAGAAAATATTCACATTTAAGAAGCTGGAATCAGAGTCATTTTTACTTTATTCCCAACCGATTAGTCGATTATCAAAATAATAACATCAAAAAAAAATATTTTTTGGATATGTTTAAGAAACACAAGTGACAAAGAATACACTGAGCAAAGACCGCGTCTCAGGGTTGTTAATTAAATAGCTGATCTTGAATATTTGATTCATCTTTGCAGGTGTAATTTCACATGCATGCAAAATTACATGCATATTATTATGTATTAAAGTCTGTATCGATTAAGGTGGAGCAAATATAGCCATAAACATCGGCTATAAGGCAAGGCTATGAAATTACTGTGAAAAACATTTGACTTCAACGTCAATTCCCGTCAGATTATAAATCTTAAAATAAAGTATTTCTGGGAATACACGGTATTTACGCCTCACTTCAATCCTTACAGCATTTTGAATGCATTCTTTCATCAACATGTTCTTTGAACTCTGCTGGGACACATTTGCCCCTTGGCGATGAATTATGTATAGGTCTAGCGTACCAGTCCTTTTATTTATACATGAGATTATGGAACCGCATCTGATCCTCATAACCTCCGTCGCACCCCTCGCCCATCCGTGACGCTGTGGCCTTGTTTGGAAATCACAATGGTGGTTTATGGTTTCCTTGTTGGCGCCGCGCACCGTCAACACCCGGCCCGTGCCCTCCATGTGCCCCTGCAGGGTTGGCACCCACGCACACACCTGGCCGTGACCTGAATACCAGGCCCACACACACACACACACACACACACACACACCACCTTTGATTGTCAGTTGTTTGTTCATTATTGATGACTTTTGTCCCAGTACGGCTGATTTCATGATGCTATGTATGGAGTACAACTTACAATTATTTCCAATTGTTTGGTCTATATCTATTACAGATATTTAGTGTACTGTCATAGAGGAGTGAGGAAACATTTTCAGGAGCTGGAATCATAATTCTTTCCTTTTTTCTCTCAAAATATGACTTGAAACAAGTAATCGACTATTAAAATAGTTGGCGATTGATTTAGTAGCTCTAGTACGGAGGGTGTGTGTGTGTGTGTCTACGGCAACCATAAATGTACAGTAAGGGAACACTTGACACCAGTTGCTCTCCCCCCCCCCCCCCCATCCTCAAATATCCCACACACAGACGGTCTTAATGCTCGGGCGTAACCAGAGCGACACGCCTGGGTGCATTGACATCAAGTTGACGCAGACGCTAGTACACGACAAGACCTGCTCATTGATCCCAGGTGTATATAGTGTACACATTTGTGTGTGTGTGTGTGTGTGTGTGTGTGTGTGTGGTGACACTAGGCCAATGCTTGCTGTCATTAAAGAGGCCTTACATCAGGACGCACCCTCCATTTATCTTTCTTCTTTTGCAAGAGCTGTCAAGGATATAGAACCATGATGTGTGTTGTGGTGTGTGGTGTGTGTGTGTGTGTGTGTGTGTGTGTGTGTGGTGTGTGTGTTGTTTGTGTGAACCAAGAGTACTGTCCCACACAATGTATTCATGTGCCTATTATTCCCGGTGTGCGTATGTGCGAGCACACCGTGTAATATTTCACTTCTTACCGACAGGGACTAGACCATTCATCTCCCGAAGCCCCTGTGTAGGTGTCACACACAGCGCTAATGAGGAGAGGATGGAACAAGGGAGAGCCGAGGTGGGAAAAAGTAAAATTAGATTTTTTTTTTCTTCTCTCGGACAGCAGAAAAGAAGCGATAGTGATCGATAATTCCTACGCAAAAATCGAAGTATTGATGAACGGGGCATTTTCATGCCAAGCGAGGGGAATGTGGGCGATTGTGGAGTTTTGAGAAAAGACAGAGAAGGCCAGGATTAGTGTTTGTAGCTGTGCAGGAAGGGAAAGGGTTAAGAAATAGGGGGGGCTGAGAGCAAATGCAGTGACTCTTCCCATATCACAAATCAATTTACACCATCCTGAGACATTGATTATAGCTGGCTCATACCTCACATGGTAACAGCAGACATCAAACAGACACTGTCAAGCCTGTAAAACCACACAACGAGGGCATTATCTGCCTCTCACTGTGTGTGTGTGTGTGTGTGTGTGTGTGTGTGTGCATGTGTGTGTGCGCGTGTGTGTGTGTGTTGTTCGGCAGATATCTCTCCGCTTCCCCAGTTACTCAAACAAGGGGCTGGCTGCTAGGCAACCAAGCCACATCACATCACATCAGCCAAGCTGGGAGAGAGCGAGAGACATAGAGAGAGAGGAAAGAGAGAGAGAGAGAGAGAGAGAGAGAGATAGGAGGAGGAGGAGGGAGTTTGGAGGCAGAAAACTGTGCTGGCAGTATTACATAAGCCGGCAGCCCAGTCCCACTGCTCACATTAATGTGGTTAGACACTCGGAAGTGATGTCCATTAGTCACAAGTGACAGGGCAGGTGAAGACGCGGCGTCCAGCTGGGACTTTTTAAAAAAAAAGCCATTGTTGTTTATAATGGAGAGCATTACAGACAGATGAGTCAAAAAAAACAAAACACACACATTATGAGCGGATGAGCCGCGTACTGTACTGTTCAAACAGACAGGGACAGAGGGTTAGTTTACAACACACACACATGCATGATACATAACACAAAGACCTTCTGTATGAAGACATATATGCATGCACGTATACTGTAGGTACACAAATACATAATAATGATATATGGAATGATCTGTAAGTGCCCCTTATAGAAAATATATGGGCTCTCTTTTGAAGATGAGATGGTGGGGGTGTTTGTGCGTGCATGTGTGTGTGTGTGTGCATATGAAAGCTGCGTCAATCAACATGATCATCAAAAATACATCAAAGGCTAAAGTAAAGATGAAGTGGAGCTGCTGGCGTTAATGACAGCCTTTACATAATCTATGTGTCTGCAGTTTCACATAATAACACACCAACATACATTCTATCTCAAGATGTAACCAGCACATCTCTCGGATTTATGAATCATTACGGCGATAGCCAATGATTCAGATTTTTTTTTAAAGGTGCCCTGCCACACATATTTTATTACTTTGTGGTAATGTCTGAAGGCCTACCATGGACTCTGTAACTTGGTTACCTGGGTTACCTTGTTTCAAGCCCTTCTAGCGAGGTATAGAAAGCCTGCAAGAAGACTCCGCTCCATTTGGGCCAGTTCTCATTAATATTCAATGAGCTAAGCTGCTTGACTCTGATTGGCTAACAGCTAGCCAATGAGAGCCTGGCTACCAGTTTCCTTTACTCAACGCAACTGGGCGAGCTCATGAATAGTAATGAGCTCAGGCAACATGACATCAGACTGACCAGCTGTTGTGATTGGCTGATTTCTCCTCTTATTTTTTCTTAGTGGCTAGAGCTGACAGAGGACCACATAACACACACACACACACACACACACACACACACACACACACACACACACACACACACACACACACACACCACACACACACACACATATGGACATAACATATTTCCAAAAATGCAAGTTAAAATGGTTTTGTGTACCAGGGCACCTTTAAATATTACTAATTTGTCGCTAATTGCCAAATAGCTATACTTCTGTACTTATAACTCCATAGGAGATGTACAGTACATTGTTACAATACAGTATTATAACGATATTCTAATATTATCTGCAATAATCTGAATGCCTCTGTTGCTTCTTTTGCACAAAAACAGCGTTGATTCCAATATTAATGCCACTGTTTTTACGTAAATATGCAACACTGACAAATAAAAAAATTTTTCTACATTTTTTTGATCTGATAACTTATCAAGAATGGATGCTAGGCATGCTCATTTATATTACTTGGACAATTAGATAATTAAGAGGGTGATAACGAAAGTCACTGACATTGAGAACAATAGTTAAAGGAATACTTATTAAAGAGATACTTTAGATTTTAGGATCACTTTCTTGCTAGAATTTAGATGACAAAATTGATACCATATTCATATTAGCTTAGGTTATCTTATCTTAGCATAACGACAGGAGACAAGGGGAAAAAGCTCTGTCTAAAGATTACAAACAAAAATGTGCCTACCGTAAACTCTTTTGTTCACTTATTATATTATATTTTGTTTGTTTAATATGTCCAATGTATGAAATAACAATTGTAGCTTTACAGAGGGTTATGAATTAGACTTTTCCTTATGCTAAGCTAACCATCCCGAGGCTGAAGCTTGTGAGCCCCTCAAAGCTCCCTGGGGATGATGGTGAAGGGCCGGATGGGGCAGGAGGCCTCCAGCTCCAGGGCTGTCAAGAAGCAGTCGGGAGCCTGGCTAGAGCCCCGAGACTGCAGGGCCTCGCCCAGGCCGCTCCACGCCTCGTGGGAGGTGCTGTGGACCTGAACCGCGTCACGCAGGACCTTTTCCCCAAGGTGGACACGGCCGGTTTTCACCAGCAGACAGCCCTGGATGGACAGATGGATGAAAAAAAAGAGAAATACAAATGGTCATCAAGCAGAATTAGCCCCAAATTCGAATCCGCTCCGGAATGGTGTCAAGGTGTGCATTTCCACAGACTGCGGAACGCCAGCACCGGCGATCCCCTACCCTCCAGAGCAGATAACTAGAGCTTCTATTTTTGCCGGACGCTGGGATTTTCGCAACTATCTGGACATGGCAGATAGTTAGATAATTTTTAAAATAAAGTAGAACGTGCTCACGGCGGATCATATCTCCCTGCACTACACCTTGAAAACACAGCGCAGAGTTGTTTCCCCTCTACTTCTCTGGATGGAAACAAACTGTTGTCGGTTTTGGGGTTCTATTCTACGTGATCTCGCGAGATCTCGTGCGTCCTCGTGACTTCAGTTGTCAACCATGGCCACAGCCGTGCTGCATACCGGGGAATCCCTGGGTTACAGTGTGAGTAATGTTGGTAACTTAAAATTTACAGAACAACACTCGTGGCTTCTATCATGAACAGACAGGCTAGCTAGCTAGTATATTGGCGACGCCAATTTGTAATTCATGTCCCTCACGGTGGGCGGAACTTGTTACAAAGTTAGCTCTAGTCTATATCCACGATGTTCCACTTCCACATGGAGACAGTAATTCCGCTACCATCTCCTTTACCTACCGCTTTCTTTGTGTTGCAATGTAAAAACTCAAGTGGTTTTATGAAGACTATGGTTGACTGCTCCTCCGAAATCCAGACAGCTAGCTAGACTATCTGTGTGGACTATACAGACCCGCCTCCACAGCGCTGAGAAAGAGGGTCTGGCACTGCGAGACTACAGCCATAACAAAGCCCGCCCATTTAGAGTGAAGATATGATCGGTCATTTGAAATTAGTCTCTTATTTGAAAATATTGCTCGGCCCTCTGTTGATTGACAGCTGGACCACCGATCACAGAACTGAGTCTTGTTCCAAGCTAAATTCTGTTTGGTCGACAATTTATTTAACCCTTCACATTCCAACACAAACTCAATAGGCATGTTTGATGGGTTTTTATTTCCTCAAAAACGTTTTGTTTAGATGTTCATTGTCAAATTCTGAATTGACATAATACAATTACAACTGATGACTTAAAAATATATATTGTTAGAGCCCCACTGGGGTCAGGAGGTCATGTAAAGTATTTTACAGAAGAGGAGGATTTATGTAGTTCTTGAAGAGTAATAAGACAGACTGGGTTTAACTGGAACAAAGTGTAAATTATTGATTAATGATACTTGCTGGATTAACCCAATTTCTGAGGTAAATTACAGGCTAAAGGTTGACCTACTTTTGCATGCTCTCATTTTCACTACACAGAATGGGGATATTCCATTTAACTTCAGTAACCGGTCCCTAATATTGTTTTATCCCAAATATCTACTGTTAAAACATGGCACGATAACATCAAGGAAGCAGATGGTGGCTTTTTACAAAAAAAAAAAAAATCAAAATCTTGGATTATAATGCCTGCTGTCCTGTGGACTAGTTTAGTATGACAAAAGAACAACAACAACCAATTGTACTAAGGTCACATTCAACAGGGATTGCACAAATGAACTGAGAAAATCCACAAATCGTGAGATTAGGAGCAGTTCTCTGCTGTAAAATGATGCAGTATGTTTCGCAGTAAGAAAAGTCGATGCTGTGTTTAACCTGCAGAAGAGAAGGGACTGCTAAAGGAACCATTTACGCGTAATCATGTTTTTTTCCCACCTTCATACAAAGGGAAAGGTTTCTGGTTTTAGGGGCTCAACTGATGAAAAGTAAATAGAGAATAAAAGTCAACTTCCAGCGACTTAAATCCTGTTATTGCTAATGATATTACACTGCACTCTCTTTTTGTGTTACAGTTCTGTTATTGTTGCACTAATCTTGTTGGGAAAAGAGGGTCAAAAAGCAGCTGCAAGCAACACAATTACACGCAACTGTCGCAGAAAGTCAAACCCAGAAGATAGACATTCAGCTTCCTGCTGTTTGGTTGAAATTTTATTATTAGCCCCATTTTTCTGTTCTAAATATGTTTTGCTGACCTGGAAGCTTGTTTTCAATCTGTATGATCGCCTCACTGCTCGCCAGCTGGACCTATCTTTAGCAATGTTGGCCCAGATCTCAGGAATGAACTTGGTTATCATAACCGATAGACCCCAAAGAACAAAAATAAAACCCAAGGGACATCAAAACACAGGAAAGTGTTGGGCCAGCTATTAGTCGCTGAGAAAGTCAAAGGTAATTTGCTAAATTACATCCCTGGAACATAAAGGCCTCCACACTCACTCACACATACAGTATTCTTATTTCACATCAGGTGTAAAAAAATATAAAATGACACTGGTGCAAGCAGCCAGGACATTTTCAACCATCGGCAGTGGGTGTAACATCAGCCACAGCGACTGCACACATCTTTTCAGAAGCTCCATCCTCGAAGTGAACACGTAAGGTTCACACCTCCAACTGAACCAAGCGATTCCATTGGCTTACGTTAGCCAGCCAGCTAAGAACACACACACATGTACTGTAAATAAGACAACTATGTGGGGACCTCAAGGTGCATTTAACCCAAATAGTAGAGGCTAGCTGTATGGGGAATACTTAATTCATTGTAATTAATGAATTTCAAATTGTAATCCATTACAGTATTCATCACTGAAAAAAAGCAATTGCATAACTTTTATGAGTTAACTAACGTGGTACTGCCTTACAGCGCTCATCACTCTTGTCAAGCCAGTTTCAAAACTGAAAATGATTTTTCTTAAATATTGAAATGAATTGCAGTAACTCAACAGCTATACTGGAAGACAGAGACATCTCCTCAAATAATATAAATTCGGTTGTTACTAATGGGTTTACACAGTTTGTGCAAAAAGCCCAAAACATAAAAAACATTGGTATGTTTTTTTTTAGAGGACATGTTATATCAAAGTCTTCATTTGCAGTGAGTACTGCCCTGGGCTCGGCCAGCAAGAGTGGTGGGTATGCATGTAATCTCACTCACTGATTTATATATACTATATATATATACTGTACATGTACTATATGTGTGTGTGGCATAAAAAGCTGAGGAAGGAGGGACTGAGAAGTAAGTAACTGGCATTTCATGTACACTCTATGAATGTATGAATTGAATAAAGCTGATGTGTAGAAAAAAGTAAGTGTACGCTGTTAGTGTGTGTGTGTGTGTGTGTGTGTGTGTGTGTGTGTGTTCTTGTTTAACTACATATGTGGTTTCCAAAAACCAGGAATACAGTATACTTGTGGGGTCCGGACAGCTTTGCTGGACCCCACGACTTTAACGGGCTGTTTGAGGGTTAAGACTTGGTTTTAGGATCAGGGTTAGAATTAGGTTATGGTTAGGGTGAGGGTAAGGGTTAAGGTTAGGCATTTAGTTGTGATGGATAAGGTTAAGGTAAGGGGCTCTGGAATGCATTATTCCAATGAAGGTCCCCACAAAGATAGTGAGACGAACTATGTGTGTGTGTGTGATTGTGAGTGTGTGTAAAAACAGTGTACATGTGAGACAGAGAAGGATATTATGGATGATATGTGCTGTCACCATGTTAAAGGTCATGCAGAACTATGTGTGTGAATGTGTAAGCGTGTTTTGTCTCAGCTCAGCTCAGTTGGGGTGCGGTGAGTTTGAGAGCCCAGCAGAAAAGGCTGTCATGCAACTGACACACACACACACACACACACACACACACATACATACATACAAGCGACAGTGTCACATGCACACTCAAGGTGACAACAGACAGCCTCTCTTGCACAATATCATCCCCTTACTTTGACTACCTGTTACACACACACACACACACACACACACACACACACACACACACACACTGAGTAGGCCTGAGGTCAGACAGACGAGTCTTGTTATGCAGTCGCTGCTCACAAGCTCCAGATTAATTGGGCTGAAATTCACATAGCTGGCTAGGGGCTCTGATGCAACTTTCAATAAAAGCACACCACACACACACACACACACACCACACACACACACACACACACACACACACACACACACTGTGACTCTCTCTCTCCCTCTTTCTTCCTCCCTTCCTCCGTTCTCCTTTTCCTCACTGCTGTTGTGAGGAAACCACAGAGGAAGATCAGAACTCTTGGGTACGGAGAAAACCTGTCACAGGATGTGCAAACAGGCTTACAAGCTTGTGTGTGTGTGTGTGTATTGTATGTGTCTATAATAAGTGTGTGTATGTGTGCACGAGGTGTATGATGTATTCCTTGCAACTAGTTTGACCACAAGCTTCAACATCTTACTGTGCTCCTATTGTCTCCAGAATCATAGGGGTTATATTGTTCCAATGTTTCTAGCATAAACAAGTCGGCTCCTGTGATAGCACACACACACACACACACACACACACACACACACACACACACACACCACACACACACACACACACACACACACACACTTCCATCTGTGCCACATGTCAGTTATGCCGGTTACCATGGAAAAGTTTATCCTTCTAGGCCAGCAGCTCAATCAAATAAACACTACTGTATATACTGGGGTCTAAACAGGAGAGGATGAACAGACAAGCTGACAGAAAGACCACACACCACACACACACACACACACACACACACACACACACACAACACACACACACACACACACACACACACACACACACATTGGCTAACATTTTCTTTTTGAGAGTGAGATGTTCAGCAATCTCACATCTGTGCATTACTGTAAGTACAGCTGGTTAAGGGATGTGGTTAGCCTAGCTTAGCAGGAGGAAAACAGCTAGTCTGGCTCTTTTGTTAGTAAAAAAAAAAAATTAAAATAGTAAAAAATGATACAAATAAAAAATAAAATAAAATAAAATAAATAAAATAAAATAAAATAAAATAAAAAAACAAAATAAAATAAAAAATATGAAAATAATAATAATAAAAAAATTATATACATATTTTTTTGCAGCACTATAATTCCAGGGAATCACTGCAATTATTGGATTTGGATTTGGATAAAGATGTTAACTAATAGCTCACCCTTTTTAACGGTGCTGACCTTTGAGGTAATGAATGTCCCAATGTCCAAAATGGAGGAAGCTCTCACAACTTAGGTGTGTTGCGCCATCCATTTTTATTTAACCTTCTCTGTCAAAGTATAAACTTCTCCGCAAAAGAGACATGGTTAAAAGACAGTTATGGGGCAGTAGTCAATGATACAAACCAATTATGTCTTTATGGATAAACTGTGTTAACTTCATGCTAGCCTTCACGTGACAGTTACAGCGGTCGAGACAGTTAGGGTTAGCCACAAAAACGTGACTATGAAACATTTGAAAAGAGAATTTTTTTTGTGGTTTTGGGTTTAAAGATTAGTCCCCGGCCTGAGTAGTACTGTCTGGCTGTCTGGCTGTGTGGGGTCCGTGCATGTGTGAAACTATAAGTCCCTGTCCAAGTTTTACAGACCTTAGTCTTTGACGCAGTGGCATCCATGACGTCACATTATGTCCTTCATGTACTGTAGTAGTCTTGACTGACACATGTTAAGCAAATCCTGTGTTTTTACTAACCCAAACTAAGATTTTTTCTTATTTGCTAATCTTAACTAGTTCGTCTTATCTCACCTTTGGGACCCATTTGCCACCATGACCTCCTCCCTATGCATGTCATATCTAATGCTCCGGCCATAAGACTATGGCCATTAGCTGTTGCTGCCTTAAAGTGGGGCTTACAGTAAAAATATGCAATAACTTTGCAAAAACATGCAAATTAATTTGCATGTCCGCACATAAAGAAAAAGTTCTAGCATGTGACGTCTCCACGCCAAATGTATGTTTTTTCCATTTTTTCTTTTTGTACTGGATAAATAAACTAAATACAACATGTGAGTAAGCTTTAGAGGTTTTGATGGGTGTTTTTTTGATTTTGAACATAACCAGGATAGCTGTTTCCTCCTGCCTCGAGTCTTAATGCTAAGCTAGGCTAGCAGCGTCCTGATTTTAGCTTGGTACCTAACCCACAGACATGAGATTGACATCAGTCTTCATATCTAGAATAAAATAGCAAAAGTGTAGGTAAGGAGGTAGCAGTTCATTTTTACAAACACACATATGGACCTAACATATATTTTAAAAAAATGCATGTTTTGTGTGGCAGGGCACCTTTAAGACAAAAGGGTATCAGAGAAAGTTAAAAAAAAAAAAAGACAAAGAGGCATTATGAGAAAGATGTTGAACGGGTATGACAACTGAAAATTAGTACAAATAACACAACAAGGAATGAAATGTCTGAGGGAGAAGGAGGAAGAAGGAACATTTGAGAGTTTCTGGCATTACGCTGATAATACTGGTGTCGGTTTTTGCTTTAATTACTCCCAGCCATCTGTCTCCAGTTTTACCTCAGCTGATCCCATGGTGCTTGGCAGCCCAGGTTTGTTTCTTGTCATGCCATTAAAGCGCAACTGAGCCGAGCCGAGCCAAACGGAGTGAGTGGGCAGTGGTGTTGTCGTCCATCTTTCAAGTTAAAATGAAGCAAACTTTTTGAAATGCTGCGAACAATGAACGTTCAATCGAGTGGATTTCCATCAGCTGGACTGAAGAGACTGAGGAAAGCTTCCTGGATGTAACACCCAGCAGAGATTTGATTTTGGAATTGATTAGCACTGGGGAAATTTTGTTTTTCAGCGTGAGCTGACATTATTCAAATGGCACACAAAAAGAGAACTTTGTAATATTTTTACACACATCTAAGCAGCCACCACGGAGATTTATTCCTAGGAATAATATTCATTGAACTTTTTTATTACCAAAAACATTTTTCAGCTTCAAGCGAGCATTAGTATTTTTATATAGTATTTTATCGTCATGGATAACCATTTGCCACCACTTGCATTAATTTTGGGGTGTCTTATTCAAAAATTGAAGTGGTTTTGAACATACTTTCCTTTAATTTTAGTCTAAATAATTCCTAAATTCTGCTTTTCTAACTCAAACATTAGGTATAATTTCCTATAAATGAGGTTTATTTACAATAAATTCGAAAAGTAACTGTAAAACTAAAGTTAATGAGTCAGTGTTACGTAGTGTTCAACGTCAAAAAAAGTGACAAACATTGAAAAAAGCGTCAGAAGAGTTGAAAAAAGGGGACAAACACATAAGAAAAAGTTAAAAACATCGATAAAAAGCATCAAGAAAAGTGTTGATTTTTAATTTTAACGGGAGGACAACACAAGGGATAATTTGTATGGCGTTAGAACAGTGACAGTAACCTGGAAAAATAAAATTTGGCTCTGAAAAATGTTGAACTGATATGTAAAACACAAACATCAAAAAGTAAAAATCTCAAAATCCAATGATATTATTACACTTTGACATTTGCATTATGATAGGTTTTTCAATGTCAATATTTTCTTGACATCTGTGTCTTTTCAGTGGGTTTTTTTTTAGGCTGTTGAGATTTTTTAGGCGTAATATCAACTGCCAAAATATACATTTGGCGAAAGACACGTAGAGATTTTTCTATGTTAGGACAGTAGGAAACTGTAAAATCATTGTTATTGTGCTTTTTGTATTCAATTTGTTCAATTAAAGAACATTTTCCTTTCATTTGTTTTAAATTCAACAGCAATTTGTTGTATTTTATCAAAATTCTGACAGCAGCTGTATTGAGTTCACCTTAACATGTGGTTATTGGGGGCCCGGGTGGCTTGGTTGGTAGAGCGTGCGCCCATATGATGCATAGGCCCAGGGTTCGGGTCCGACCTGCAGCGGTTTCCTGCATGTCTCCCACCTCGCAAGCAAGTAAGTATCGCATATCGCACATTCTCATATCAAGCAGCCCTACTTTTTATTAGGTCAAAATTTGCATATTAATACTAAGAACCAAATCCAGCCAATTAAAAGCTACAGTATAGGCTTTACATGACTGTGGGATTCTATGTTGATGCAAAGGGAACTGTTCAGCTATCGACCAGACTGCTGGTTAGCTAGATACACACAAACACAAAATCAATGGGTGACAAAATGGTCATATGGATTAGCTCCCAGAAATGGATGTCTACTAGACAGAACAGAGACAGCTGAACTCTAAATTTAGACTTGCAATCTGCTGTTGTCAGCCATGCTGCCTAAAGAGCTGAAGAGCTACATGACCAGACGAACTTGAAAAATAAGAATAAAGTTATAAATAATGAATTGGAGCTACCAAGTTAGAAATTGTAATTGTACAGTAGTTCTAGTGAGTTTGGAGTGATATGGTGCATGTTATGGTTCAGGTCCATAAGGGTCATGATTATGCAACGCGGAAGCCATAGGGCATGTTATGTCATCCAAAAATGCTGTCTATAGGCCAGCATCTACACACAAACACACAGTGTAACCCAGTGGCCTAATGCCCAGCTATTAAAAGAGTAAGAGTGGCTTTACCTGAACCTTTGGTGAACCAAGGCTCTTTACCTCGGCCATGTTGGCTTTGGCTGTCTCTACTTACCCACTCCTTACAATACAGATTCCCTTTTTTATTAATAGCTTGATATTTTAGGAAGTAGCCTATGCTAAGTCACGTCAATTCTTAAAGTTACTGTAGATAGCAAAATCGATACAACGCAAAACCTTATTATCAGTTCACGCTGAAATCCATTTTGTGTTCCCGAGCAGCTCCACTCATGAAAAGAAAAGAACACACAACGTGAGCAACAATCACAAATATAGTACGAAACATGAAAACACATCAACAGCCATGACAAAGAAACATGTGTCATGATATCCTCGGATCCAGATCTTAACCCTCATGTTGTCCTCGGATCAAATTAACCCGTTTTCCTATATCAATGTTTTTTTTAATTCCCCAAAATAACATGATCACACTCTTTGGCAAGTACAAATCTCTACTTATCTCTCCTTGCATTAATGCTTGGGTGTCTTATTCAATTTAATGGCAAAAAAAACATACTTTCCTTTAATTTTAGTCTAAATAATTCCTAATTCCTGCTTTTCTAACTCAAACATTAGGTATAATTTCCTATAAATGAGGTGTATTTACTATAAATTCCAAAAGTAACTGTAAAACTAAAGTTAATGAGTTAGTGTTACGTAGTGTTCAACGTCAAAAAAAGTGACAAACATTGAAAAAAGCGTTGAAAGTGTTGAAAAAAGGGACAAAAATGTAAGAAAAGGTTAAAAAAAATCGATAAAAAGTATCAAGAAAAGTGTTAATTTTCAATTTTTATGTGAAGACAACACAAGGGTTAATTTGTATGGAGTTAGAACAGTAAAACACAAAAATCCAAAAGTAATAAGCTCAAAATCCTATGATATTATTGCACTTTGACATTTGCATTGTGATAGGTTTTTTCAATGTCAATATTTTCTTGATGTCTTTTCAGTGACAGTTTTTTTTTCACGCTGTCAGGATTTTTACAATGTCACTGGTTTTCAGTTTCAACTTTCTGTCACTGTTCTGGCGTAGGGAGGCGGGGCCTGAGGGGAGGGACAAAGAGGGTTTATGGGTAATTTACACAGGCTACTGACGAGAGACCGCACCCCCACAGGAATCCTCACAGATGTGTAAAAACAGTTAGGATCTCCACTAAAATTCAAAATAAAGTCCTCTGGGTGTGTAATGACTGACCCACATGCCAAAGTGAGATATATAATAAGAAGGTAAAACCCTTTCAATGAGCCAAATGTGTACAGTATGTTTTGTTTTTGTCAGAATATGATATTGACTATGCTGACCTTGCATGGTAAATAGTCTGTGTATATGTATATATGTATATGTACCTACAGTATTCTTGTGGTGTATGTGTGTGTGAACATGAAATAGCATATACAGTTTGTCTAGAATAAATTCCTCCATTGCAAAGATAAATATATAATATATAATAGTATAAAAGTCAACATGGCACATGCACACACATAATTGCATGCATACGCTAACAGGAAGGAAAAGGAAGAAGGAATGAAAGAAAGAGGTGATAGAGGAGCCACAGAGGAGTGGAAAAGGAAGAAACGAGGGAGAGGGTGTGAGTGAGCAAGAAAGAGCTAAACTGGGACCAATGAATAGAAAGAGAGAGGGTGGGGGGGGTGGAGAGAGAAAAAAAGATAGAGGTGTCAAAGAAAACGGAAAAAATAAGTGAGCCCAGATGAGCCATACATAGCAACGGAGGCACCAGCCAACTCCCAATCGTCTTTTCTTCCTCTTCCTCTCTCACACGCTCCTTTCCTCTCTCTCCATCTCTCTCTCTCTCTCTCTCCCTCTCCGTGGTTATCAGAGGTCTTGCTCAATAGAATATATTTCCCTGGTTGCTAGGCAATCCAATAAAGCAGGCAGAACGTGCAAAGTGTTATAAATAATGTATTTGCATTATCTAATCAGCTGACAACCACCCCCATCCACACAGAGGAGAGAGACAGAAAGAGAGAGAGCGAGAGACACTATGAGACACTAGCGATTTTACTGTATATTGATACACTGTTGTTGCTTTCCTGTTTTATGTTTTTATTTTTAAATGTATATATTTTAGCTTACTCAGTGAATTGTATGTATGTATTTCTTCTCACTGTATTATCCCTGATGCTTTGGCAATATTGTTATTTCTGATATTGTTGCCAATAAAGCAATTTGAATTGAATTGAACTGAGAAAGAGAGACAGAAAGAGAGAGAGAGAGAGAGAGAGGAGAGAGAGAGAGAGAGAGAGAGAGAGAGAGAGATGGAGGGCATTTGATAATTAGAACGTGATTAATTTAATGAGCACAAGTCCTCGTCCTTGAGAGTATACATGCATATGTGAAGCGGTGTATGAATATGCTTCTGTTGTAGAGGAGAAAAAGTAAAATGTGTGTTAACCGTGTATGTGTGTTTGTGTGTGTGTGTGTGTGTGTGTGTGTGTGTGTGTGGTGTGTGTGTGTGTGTGGGGCTGACTCAGAGCAGGAGGGATGAGATGTGGAGGATGTTGGGAGTGGGTCAGATTCATTTCATGCCATCGCCAGAAGCAAGGCTGGGCCGTGTTTCAGGATCAGCTACCCGTCAGAACACACACACACACACACACACAAACACACACACATGCATACACACATGCACCACATGCCACACATACACACACGTCAACCCAGCGCTTAGCATAATGAGGTTAACAGCACAGACAGACAAATGTGTTAAAGCTGACATTGCTAATACTGTGATAGATGAACAAAATAGACACTTAGATTCACCCTGTGGACTGCTAACCACACACACGCACGCACACGCACACGCACACGCACACGCACACGCACACGCACACACACACACCAAAATCCTATACTGGGTTCCCTCACTAACACACCCTCATCAATCCAAAAATACTCTGAAACCAGCAGCTGACAGCAGAGCTGTGAGTCACTGTCTGATCACTGCATTTCTCTACCTCTTTCACACACACGCACGCACACACACGCACACACACACACACACACACACACACACACACACACACCACACACACACACACACACACACACACACACACAAAACCATGTGGAGACGGTTGAAGCTAAAATGTAAATTGAGTAAAGTGCTGTGTGGTGAATAAGGGAAGATGGTGCTGGTGTGTTATTATGAACCACACAGCAGGGCCTGCTGAGCCCATAGTTTTTTTTCTTTAATCACATTTCTTTAAACCTCATCTGCTGTGGCTTCAGTGGAGAAAATTACAACTCCACTCCACTCTGGTTGGCTTGAGTACGACCATGCAACGCTGTCCTACTGTAGACCTCAACAAATGATTGGGTCCTAAAACAAAGCACTTTCACCTGTGGTGTCCCAGAAGTACTACTGGTGTTTTAACTGTAACCATCATTTTGTTGGCTTTACTTAAGTGTCACAAAGGCCTTGCCGTCATTTCGTAAGATCGCATACAAACTCGTTGATGTGAATTTATTGCAGTAAAACAACAAATTGCTCTCCATATAGACAATGACCCTGGTGTCTAGGCAACTAGAACCCCCCCCCCAAGCAGTAGCTTGTAGCAGAGTAGCTGTTTTGTTTGTTTTCGTTTTTGTTGTTGTTGGTTTTACATGATTTTATTATTATCAACATATTTTATTAGTTTTATTTTTGTATTTTTTTAATTATTTGTTTGTCTTTGTGAGCATGTGAGCATTCATGTTCCGTGTGTTAGTGTAAATATGTAAAGGCATACACAGCCTATATCAGACTATTATTGCCCTCCTTACCTGTATCATGACCATTTTACCTTATTTCATTTAACCTCAAGGATGTCTCTTTAACACCTGTTAATACCTTGGGTCACAGATTGACTCTCTGCACTGGTTTCATTCTATAGATGAGGTGTATTATGTATCTGTTATGTTCAAAATCCCATAAATAAATCATGCAAAGGAAACAACAACAACAAATTGCCAGGCCAGCGGTTTCCCAGTACTTCCATAATCTAAACAAAATGTCATTATCTAAAGCTCTGGAGGCTTCACATTAGTAATACTGTCTCATACTATGTCAAAAATATTCCAGGATGTCATTGTGAAGCCACATTAGGATCTTCTATTATGCCTTCACAAAACATCTTAAGCACATTCAGGGAAAGTACAGTATGTACTGTACTTTTTCAGAATAAGAGCTCAAGTGTAAGAATATCAACTATGAATACCATCAGTGTTCTCCTTAAGGCAGAAGCATAATAAATGGGCCACCGGCACACAGTGTCCACAGCAGATACAGTGTAAAAAGAAATGGCTGAATCCAGAGCCACAGAGTAGCAGTAACTGTAGGTTGTAGTCTGGCAGGCTGATGCGAGCCAGAAATATAGGTAGCGCTCCAAATAAAAATGTCCCACACAGTGTCCCACTTAGGCTCCATCACAATGCAAAGATGCAAGTATTTACAACACTGATCCATTAGCATGTCTAATATTCACAGTCTTCTGTATTTGGGTCTATTAGTGCATACTACATGTGCTTTCATCCAAGTACATGCATACAAAAATGGTCCGAATAGTCCATATGTGCGCCAAATCCATGGAGGAAGGCAAAACCACTGCACACACACACTTTCACACTGAGAACACATCTGCCCTGTAAGAGACCCGGAGTAGACGCTGCCAGCTGGCTTCGGTTCAAATCCTCACCCCCTGGGATTGGTTCTCCCACAGGCCAAATATGGGAGAGATGTGGTACCTCTGTCTGCCCCAATGGGACTGCAACACACACACCATACACACATACACACACACACACACACAAAACAGTAGGAGCCAAATGGTTAGCCTTATGTGGTCACAAGGTACTTAAGCTAAAGAGATGTCAACCAGCACTTTTATAGTCACTATGGAGACCACGGACATTGGGTGTGTACTACTATGTAAGTTAGGAATATCCCCCTATGGTCCCTTCACCATGACAACAGAGAAAGTTCAAATGTTAAAGCAGCTGTGGATAATCCAGTGGATCATCCGGAAGACAGACTGAGCGAGGGAGTGGGTGGAAGTGGGTGAGAGACAGTTTTTCTACTGTGGAAGAGAGAGAGAGAGAGAGAGAGAGAGAGAGGATATGCTCGGATGAAAGAAACGTGGGGGAGTGATGGAAAGAGAGAGAGAGAAGGCGAGTCTTTGAGCAGTATTTGTCATTTGTTGGTCATGGACCAAGGTTCATTTGTTTCTATTTTCTGAAATTTGAAGTTTGCCCACAACAAATAAATACATCTCCGAATGCCACTGAGTCATAATGTGATAATTAAGACTACAATAACTTCAATCCTGACACAGACACAACATCATTTAATCTGAATTCTAATTTGATTTAGTACATTTATGAAAAAACATTCACGTTTATTTGCATTTATACATCCTTCTAAAGTTTTGCATCACATGCAGTGCAATGTAATTAAAGGTCATTTTTATATAGACCTTAGTGGTCCCCTAATACTGTATCTGAAGTCTCTTTTATATAGACCTTAGTGGTCCCCTAATACTGAATCTGAAGTCTCTTTTATATAGACCTTAGTGGTCCCCTAATACTGTATCTGAAGTCTCTCTTATATAGACCTTAGTGGTCCCCTAATACTGTATCTGAAGTCTCTTTTATATAGACCTTAGTGGTCCCCTAATACTGTATCTGAAGTCTCTTTTATATAGACCTTAGTGGTCCCCTAATACTGTATCTGTCTCTTTTAGATAGTCTCTTTTATTATAACCTTGGCCCTTATGACCTCATAAGGGGCAACATTCCAGATTGGCCCATCTGAGCTTTCATTTTCTCAAAGAGTCAGGATACCCAGGGCTTGGTTTACACCTGTCACCATTTCTAGCCACTGGAGGGACCATAGGCAGGCTGGGGGAACTCATATTAATGTTAAAAAACCTCATAAAGTGAATATTTTATGCCATGGGACCTTTAAGTTAATACAAGTTAAGCATTTAAAATGTGTAGTTCTGTCAGTTAAACACCTTATTAACGCAAACCCATTTTAACGGCGTTCATATTTTGTCCGTGAGATTAACGTTATTTTTGGCCTAGCATGCATCCTAGCCTTTCAAATGCTGTAGCAACACCTAGTAACGTTAGAAAAAC
Organism: Etheostoma spectabile; assembly: GCF_008692095.1. Classification (NCBI taxonomy): domain Eukaryota; kingdom Metazoa; phylum Chordata; class Actinopteri; order Perciformes; family Percidae; genus Etheostoma; species Etheostoma spectabile. Next base: position 21,077,615 of record NC_045749.1, on the reverse strand, counting down.
TACATCTAGCTAGACCGGAAACAAAACAACAGGCACACCGCACACTAGTCATTTCATTACTTACTGAACCGGAATCCCCCCCCGAAATGACCGACAACTGAACCACTGAGCTGAAGGAGCACCATGCAGCTAATAGGCGGTGTTGAGGAACTCTTTTGCAGCTCAACACATCACATTTGTTTTTACTGCTAGTTACAACAAAGGAGCTTGCTTCAGGTATTCTACATTCAAGGGACCATGGGTTGTCAATGTACATTACTCTACACTTACCGGGTGAAAATAGGGCCAAGGTTGCAAAGTAACGTTAAAATGATTTTTTAACTTTTCACGCAGCCCTAACATTTAGAATACGTAAAAATGTGGGATTAATCACGATTGATTGTGAGTTAACTATGACATTAACGCAATTAAATATGTTAATCGTTTGACCGCATTAAAAACCTGTGCATTGATGTGTGTATGCAGTCATATGTAGGTTGCATCTTTGTGTATGCACATGTTCAGCCTGCATCTTACATCAGTGGTAATTGAATAAGATTCAAGTACAGGAATTAAAGTGTATTAGTGTAGCCATGCATGATGTGTGTGTGTGTGTGTGTGTGTGTGTGTCTCAGCATACTGACCACAGAGCATAATGCAATATTACTTCTAATTTAGGAGCCTCTAAAGCTTTCACTGCCTCTCACCATGTGCACAAGTATGCGCTCTCCCGTGGGATGGATGGCCAGGGCCTCGTCATACAGGTTTTTGGCTTCATCCAGTTGGCCCCTGAGCTCAGCCAGGTGGCCCCGCTGCAGCAGCACTGAGTGCGAGTTGGGGAAGAGCGCGCTGGCCTCGGCTATGCAGAACTGGGCCTCCTTTGGCCGACCATCCGCCATGAACAACTCCCCTGGAGGAGGAGACGGAGAAAGAGGAAGGAGGTAGAATGGTATGAATGGTGAGAGGGAGGAGGGGATGGGAAGTAGGGAGAAAAAGGTGATAAAAGAGAGAAGGAAAAGAAAGGGGAGGTACAGGAGGGAGAAAGGAAAAGACAGCGATGCAGGGAGGATGGAGCAAAGGGAACAAGGGTAGTAAGGGGCATAGCGCAGAGAAAGGGAGTCAAAGGAAGGAAAAGTTGATGAGAAAATGAGAGATGAAGGACAGATGAAGAAAGGATAACAGGGAGGGAGGGAGAGAGAGAGAGAGAGAGAGAGAGTGAGAGAGAGAGAGAGAGAGAATGGAGAGAAATGTATTAATCCCATTGGCACATGAGAATAACAGAGAGGACTTAACGGAGTTCAGCAGCATTATGTTAAAATGTAAACTGTGCAGCGCTCAAATAATAACACAAAACACTGTACTTGGATGAACCCCTCCAACCCACGTGCACGCGCACACACACACACACACACACACACACACACACACACATACACACACACACACACACACACACACACACACACACATCATGACATTGTGAAAGAGAGCGTTGAGTGGGAGCAATGAAGTTCCTGGGAAGTCATGAAAGTCTTGCCTAAATATGGCCATCGCACACTAATGCTGCCTGCCTCCTTTCTTTGCTGCAGCTGGGAAGACGAGGACAAACGCCAGACACACACACACACACACACACACACACACACACACACACACACACACACACACACACACACACACACACACACACAGACACACAATCACGCCTTTAAGGACGTCATTGTCCAATAAGCCTACACAGAGCTGACCAAAGGACCCGCCCCTGGGACTGGAGAAGACCAATATCTGGACGGGATGCTGACACAGGGAGCTGTCAATCATTCACATGAGTGGACGCTGGGACAACCCCCAGAGAAACCCTGAGAAAGAAACTCTTCAGCCCTAAACACTGACAGCCCTGTGTGTGTGTGTGTGTGTGTGTATGTGCGTGTCACAGAGAGAGAGATTGAACTGTGTGCAAATTTGTTGTACACACGCCGTCTGCTCCTGAGCGCTGTGTTAACCCATGTGTGTGTTTGGTAGCTGATGTTTTGTTTGTTTACCTGTGTCTCATAGATGCACAGATGGGAAATAGTTAGTGCATGCATGCTAGAGATGAAAAAGAGCCATTTCCCAGCCTCGGGCTTCCTTTTCATAGCTACACTTCGGGGAAAAAAGGATTCAGTGGATGCTCTTTGGTTATGTAAGGCCTTTTCCGGCTCCTCACCTGAGCTCTCAGAAAAATTGCTTATTTTATGTATGCATACAGTCCATTTATACATTTGCAGGTATGTATGTGTGTTTGTTTGTATGCGTGTGTGTTATATATCCATTTTAAAGAGCCCTGTTTGTGTTTTTTTTACCCACTGTGAGCCGATGAGGAAGTGAGATTGAGAGAGGAAGTGACCGATGAAAAGAGGAATGCTGGGAAACACCCCTGGTCTCTCACACACATACACACACACATACACACACAAACCCACTCACACGCATATTTGAGTTCAAATCAGCAGCGAGCAGATTCTATTTTGCCTGTTCTCAGCAGAGGAATAGCAGAGGTTAAAGGCTGGACTTAAAAAAATGACCTTTGAAATACAGTAGGCCACAGGGGACATGCCCCCCCGGCCCATCCAGCCATCCCATCCTGTACTGTGGCACACTGGTATGCACTGGTTGCATCATTGCATTCATTCGATTGCTGTACTGTATGGATTCCTGTTCCTGTTCTCATGCCTCATCCACTCCAGCTGAGTGGATGGATGGAGTGTTGTTTGTGCGGAGCATCTCTGTACTCCTCTCCCTTCACTTCCTGCTAATGGTCTGCTCTCCTGTAAACTCCAGCAGGCAGACTGAGGCTGAAGGGGCGGAAGTAATAGCGGTATGCATCACTGCCGTTCTGCCCTTAATAGAACAGTGGCCACATGTATGCAGGAACCGCACACACTCCTACATAAGGTATGCAGTCTTTAACAAGACTGAAATAGTTCTACCCACTGAAGAAAAATGAAAATGTCTGCAGTAATTACATTAAATGATGTTGTTTTACCCAATAACAAGCTTACAAATACATCATCTCCGGCGGAAATTGTTTTGTTATGTATCTACATCCTTTCATTACACAGGGTTTTCCAGCCGACTATAGGTGACCTGGAGTAAATTTGTGTGACTGCAGTGCTTAAAACGTGAAGAAAATGTGCTCTCACGTTGGACCAAGTGAATCAACGATATCTCACTCCCCAGAGGGATTAAAATTCAACTGAGCTTGTAAACAGGTTAGCAAGCTGCGTTAAGACAGCCAGGCTGCACAGCTTCCACAGCAGCATCTGCACAGCACATTCAGTGTGTGGAGAAGATTCTTATTCAAAAGTTGCTATCAGATATTCTAATTTGGATTCTAGTTTGATCTAAATTTGTTAAGGAGATTATTCCTAACATGGAGGGTTGAGGTTTCAATCGTTATGGAATAACTGTCGGGATAGATTTGATCAATAAAGTATGCTTAACCTAGCCTTAGATTGCAGATGCAAACCTCTCAGTTCATTTTCGATTTCCAGGGGGCGTCATAAATGGCCGTAGACCAAAATGCCTGATTACATGTTTCATCAGACATGAAACATGTAATGTAAACAGACAAAATTGACATCATCAAGCATTTTGCATAATGCGTCATCGTACTTCTCTGACATCTCTCAATTTAGTGCATGTATAGGTACTGAGCATGTGTGTGTAATTCAGGCCTGTGTGTAATGTGTGTAATAACAACAGAGTATAAATTATAATTTCCCCTTGTGGGACTAATAAAAGATACATTAATCTTAATACATTAATCTTAATTAAACTTAATCTTATCAAACCCCGGAATTGATCCATGAGGTACACCACATGTTTCCCCTCTAGCTTTACTGTCGAAATAAGGAGGAAAAGAAAGCAAGACCAGTATAAACTAACTAACTAAAATGTCAATCCTTCACATGGACCCAAAAATTGGATTCTTTCAATTTTTGTTTTAAGCATTTGAGGATGGCAATAGCTGTCCACTACTTAGCCAAGACTGACACCTATGATATCTTGTTTACACATTCCCAGTCCCCCCTGAGTATTCTTCTAGCGCCTTAACTTTTCATTTCATTCATCCAGTGAAATATCTCTACATTTGCATTCATGATTCCCAGAAGATAAATCCTAATGACGTTGGAGATGCCTTGACTTTTACCTCTAGAGCCACCATGAGGTTGACATTTGTTCTGACTATTGAACTAATTGTCATGACATTTGGTGCAGACATTCACATCCCCCCTCATGTTAAATTTGAATTACTTTGTCGATCCCCTGAGTTTTCATTAATCAGTTTTCCATCATCAGTTCAAAATTTAAAATACTTCAGTACTTTGGTTTCTGAGGCTCAGCTGCACTTGTTTCCATGCTATCACGCTAAACTCATATGGTTCAACATGGTTACTATTATAGCTGCTAAAAATGGTCACGTTAACATTTTACTGTGAGCGGCTGTGGCTCAGTGGTAGAGCGGTTGCCTGCCAATCGGAAGATTGGTGGCCCTGCAGTCCCGCGTCGAAGTGTCCTTGGGCAAGACACTGAACCCAGAGTTGCCCCTGGTGCTGCGCATGTCATGTGTGTGAGTGTTTATCTGATGAGCAGGTGGCACCTTGTATGGCAGCCTCGGTCACAATATGTGTGAATGGTGAATGTATCCTGTATGATGTAAAAGCGCTTTGAGTCGTCGTTAAGACTGGAAAAGCGCTATATAAATACAGTACATTTACATATTAGCATACGTCACTACGTCTTAAGTAGCATGCCTGTGGACTCTCAGTCTTGGAGAACTGGGAAGTTTTGATTGCCTGAAATTAATACCTTATCCATTGTGCACTTGCCAAGCTCAATGGTGTTTTGACCCTAACCCTAATTGCCTAATCCTAGTGTTTGCTAGGCAGCGCTGCCTGGAAGGCGACGTTGGGGGCTTAAAACACTAAACAAGACTTGCCAATAGGATTACTATTCATAAAGCTTAACAACAACGGGAAACACAAACCCATGGAATCAGATTACTGTCGATCACCAGTTAACAAAAACCCTTTTTTCATGGTCAAGTTTTTGGCGATTGAGTAAGGGACAGAACATAAAAATCAAATTTTCCAAGCAGTTTCAACCCCGATGTAGGTGCGGTTGCCATACCAGCCTGCAGCCAAATGCACTCCAGGGTGGCCCAGATGTAGGTGGGTCCTTGGCGACGGGAGGAGCTGAGGTCCGACACCTCCGAGAGCGCCGCTTCCAGACGAGACGCTGCAACTGACGACGGGCTCTGGGAACCTGTGAAAGGTAGGAAAGGGATCAGAAATACCAACAATTAGGGCTGAAAATTATCGTATTTTTTTAACCCTCATGTTGTCCTCGGGTCAAATTGACCCGTTTTCCTATATCGATGTTCTTTTCAATTCCCCAAAATAACATGATTGATTCCACACGACGCTCTTTGGCAAGTACAAATCTCTACTTTTATTAATTTTGGGACGTGTTATTCAATTTTATAGCATTTGAAAAAAATAATTAGAGTGGTTTGGAAATAGTTTTGAGTAAAAGTTGACATATTCCAGTCTGTGATTATCCATCAACATCCATTCCTTTAATTTTAGTCTAAATAATCCCTAATTTTTGCTTTTCTAACTCAAACATCAGGTATAATTTCCTATAAATTAGGTCCATTGACCATAAATTCCAAAAATGACTGTAACTGGTTCCAGAGCTAAAGTTAACAAGTTAGTGTTACATACTGTTGAAAACATCAAAAAAACATTGAAAAAAAAGTGTCAAAAGTGTTGAAAAAAGGAACAAAAAAGTTAAAAACATTGATAAACAGCGTCAACAAAAGTGTCGATTTTCAATTTTGACGGGAAGACAACACAAGTGGCTGTAACCCTGGTTAGCAAAGTGACTACACTTTAACACAATTACTACTTTGATAGGTTACAGATACTGAATGACAAACACATGGAAAAGGAAATATCCCAAATATGTACTGTACAGTGGCAGTCCCCAATTAGAAATACTTGAACCAGTGAGAGAGCAGACCTGTGGAGGCCTCCTGGAAGTCAGGCAGGGTGAGGTGGATGGAGGGTTTCCTGGCTCCAGAGCTGACCTCCACCCTCTCAGCCATCGGTATACTGCTGCTGTCATCTGTCTCACTGCAACACACATGGGCACAGTACAGTATAATATAATAATAATATAATCAACAAACAGAATCAGCCTTGGCAAACAAGGAATTTGACTTTGGTTGCAGTAATATTTGCTCTCAAAGTACAACACTCACTTACTGTGAGTGCTTACTTACTATAAAGAATACTGTAAAAACAGATGGTCATGCACTTGAAAGAATCTCAACAGCTGAGTGTGTTTCCTAGACAGGAATCAGCTGTTATTGATCTATTTGCAAAACTTCAATCTGCTGCTTTTCTTATTGGAATACATGTAAAATGCAGAGGATGTACAGTATTTGTATTTCAATTTATAATATGAACTGCTGTTCACTTTGACTTTAGCCTAAGTTAGGGATAGAACATGATGTTATCTGTTCTGACATACAGTGTGAAATTTCCATTGTTTCAAGCATTTCAAATTTGTGTTAACTGTATGCATTTTGTGTCATAGCAACAAGAAATGTGTTAATTGTATAGCCTGCTCAGACAGATGTTGTGCTAACTGCGTTAAGAGTTTAGGAAAGTTGTTAAAATTATTGTAATTAATCGTAAAAAACTGTAAAGAGGCAGAACTCGATATACTGTACAATAAAAAAAAAGGAAAATCACTGCTTTTTGATACGGCGTAATAGATGGACAGCAAAACTACTTAGTGTATATAGTATAGTATATATATATATATATATATATATATATATATATATATATAGTTTACTTCTGTTATAGTGTGGATTAGAGTGTCAAATGTCAGCTCACAAATAGAATCACGGTAATGATATATCAGAAATGCATTATGCATGAACACACACACACAACCACACAAACAAACACACACCAACACACACACACAACACACCACACACACACACACACACACACAACACACACACACACACACACTCTCTAACACACACGCACACCCAACACAAGGTTTCTCCTGCCTGCTTCATGCATGCATCTACAGTAAAAAGCGCTTGAGCAATGACGTTTATACAATACATGATAGGCAAGGTAACACATGCACACATCTCGCACACACACACACACTCACCTGGAGCGGCTGACATCATAGCGGCTCAGCCAGTGGTTGCAGCATCTCTTCACAGTCTGGAGGGCTGTGGCCGGGCGAAAAGGGCTCTTCAAGCTTCACCTTTGTGAACAGCAGACTGGACCAGAAAGGAAAAACACAACACACCACACACACACACACACACACACACACACACACACACACACACACATTACTCCTCTTAGTTTACAGTAATCTCATGCTGCTTTTCATGTTTTATTACCACACCACATACTTGTGTACCCTCGTTACACATGAAAGTGGACCAAAAACAGTATTTGCTGTTTTTGTACCTGTAGAGATATCAAACTGTAAACTGAGTAGCCTGGAATAATGAATGTTTATGTGGGCCCAATCCCACTCTAACCTGTTCTTATTATCACTGATCACATTCACTACTGTGTCAACACACACCATGATATTCAATTGTACTTTATGACCTATGGCTTTCAATACTATTAATAACTCTCACCTGCAAACTGCTCTGTGGAAGGCACTGGAAACTACCTGATATTATGCCAAGCAGCTGACAGTTGCTGACATGGTTCTTATAATAAAGAGACTTATACATATTCGTACATGAACACTCATGTCCATGCGTAAGGGTTTGACCTTCTAAAGTATAAAATCTCGCAGATGCATGAGGACTGAGGCACACGTGGATCGATTAAATAAGGAGGTGGTGAAGATAGTCATCAACAACAAGCTCTGTGTGTGTATGTGTTGTGTGTGTCTGTGTGTGGGTGTGTGTGTGTGTGTGTGTGTGTGTGTGTTTCTGTGTGTGAGAGGTTGACGAGTAGGGACTATAGACTGTTTCCGCTCAGGCCTTTGTTGAAGACAATGGTTAAGTGATTTCGGGGTCTTGGTAGCATGTGAGCTTTGGGTGGGTGTGTGTTGTGTGTGGTGGGTTTTGGTGGAAATTGCCAAAGGGCTCCAGAGGATTAAATTGCAGGGGCTTTTCACTCTCCCTTTGGGTGTGAGAAGGGAAGGGGGCGGAGAAGACCCCTCCCAGGGCGGGCTGTCCACGGCCTCCTTTTAAAGGGCCCTCCAGTTCCGGGGGGGGGGGGGGGGGGGGTTAGGGGGGAAAAGGGGAATTTTTTAAAAAAATCGGGCTTAAAGGGGTTTGGGGGGAGGATGAGTATAAATGGGCAGACAAGGGGTCAGGGGGGGGGGAAATGGGGCCTCTTTCCCGTCAGGGGTTCGGTGGATGTTTTCGGGGGTGGGTGTGTGAAAGGGGAGGGTTTTTGAGGCAAAGATGGAGGGAGGCGGGGAAAAAAAGGAAAAAATGTTTCCAGTTTTGTGGGGGAGGAAAGGGGGTTGGTTTTCTGATGTGCGGATGAAAATTTTGTTGCTGAGGGCCGGTGGCAAGGGTTTAAGCCTGCCAGTAGGGGCCATAGAGTGTTTTATTGTGTCTTTTCTCTGGGCTCCCTTACCGTGGGGAAAAAATTTCATTTAGAAGATTTTTGTGGATGGTAAAAACCCAAATCATGAAAATGTGACAAGGTATATGTGTGTGGGTGTATTTCATGCCTACAAGGTCTTTTTGTGCAGTTTTAAAAAACAAAACCTCCAAAAAAAACCACGGGTTAAATTTACAAATTTAATTAAAAAGAAATCAGCATTGCCGTTTTTTTCTGTGTTCCCACAAAAGTCCCGTAATAAATTAAACAACTTCCTGTGTTTTGTTTTGTTTCAAAACTTTAAAAGGTGAAAGCTTGTTTTAATAAACATTCAGTTTAGGCAGTTAACTAAAATTTTTCCAAGGGGTTTTCGGCAGAAATAGCCACCCGGGTTTAAAGGGTTAACGAGGGGAGGAGGAAAAATTGGGGGGTTTGTTATTGACCCCTAAAGAAAACTGGTTTTAATAAAAAAATGTGCCTGCCTCCGGGGAAATTTTAACTTTGTGTGTGTTACGGCCCCCTGTTTTAAAAGGAAAGAAATTTATTATTATATTTTTTTATTCCCCAAAAAAAATTTGCTGCCCAAAAAAGGTTGGTTTTTCCTTATTTTTTTTAAATTAAGCCCTTTAAAGATAAATTTTCAAAAAGGTTGTTTTTTTTTCCCTTTTTTTAAATAAATTTATCCTGGGTGTGTAAACTTTCTCAAGCCACTGTACATAATAAATTTGAGGAGACAGCTACAGCCATTATTAAACTTATGCAGGTGTTTGGTCCCTTGTCTTATGTCCGTCTGTGTGTGTGTCTGTTTGTTTTGTCTCCCTCCCTCCCGTCTTTCCTCTCTATGTGTTTTGGCCCTGGGACGCATTTGTCTCTGTGTATTGTTTGTCACTGTTTGTAATTTCTAAATATATAAAAAAAATATCTTTATAATAATCTTATTGAATCGTTGACGGGATAATCGTAATGAATTGAATCGTGAGACCAGTGAAGATTCCCACCCCTAATGCCAAGTGTAATAGTGGACATATGGAGGAAGACTTAAGTTTGCATTAAGTATTGTCAGGTAGCAAATCCGAAAACGGGTTAGGTTGAACTAAAATGTATCATAATGAGATATACAACTGGAATAATTATGAATAAAGCTGGATCTCTAATTTAAGGCAGTTGCAACTAAAGCCCTATTCTTATCATGCTATTTAAGCAGTGGCACATTTTTGTATTCCCAACTAGTATATATTAAAATATTTGTTGTATTGTATCCTATTATTATTGCATGTATATTGTATGTATGTATATTGTATCCTAGTATTTCATTTGCATTTATATCCTGTGCTGTGTGACTGATATTTTGCTGCTGTAACACTATTTTTTTAACACTATATTTTTTATAATTTCCCATTTTATTGGGATCAATTAGTATCTATCTATCTACTATCTATCTATCTATCTATCTATCTATCTATATCTATCTATCTATCTATATATATTCTCAGTGCAAGTTAGAATAGTGGTTAGTGGCCACTATTTAAGAATGTACACATTTGCAATTAAATCCCATTTGAAACCATTTTGAGTCTTTATAAAATGGTTTCACTGTGTACATACATTATAGTAAATAATAGCAAAGTGATCTATGTGCTCCAGGTATAGAGTGTTTTCCACCTTGTTATTCCCCACTTGATCAGAGACAGCGTTTCCCTTGCATCTTCATAAAAGACAGATTTCATTAAGATTACAGCATTCAGAACTACACATCAGATATCAAACGATGTCATTTCCCGGCTCCTGGGAATCAGCTCGGTGTGTGCAGAGCGTAGTGTTTGAGGAGGGATGGCAGCGAGCGGTGGAGCTCGGTGTAAAAGTTCAGCGGCAGCCAGCTAAGAGCGGTGAGTGCCAGCGTAAACTCCGTATAAAAATAGCAAATAATGTTTGCTTGAAAAAAGTGCTACAGCTACAGTACTACTCCTTCTGCACTCCCACAGATCAGTGTGTGTATTCTCTCCAGGCACATGGCAGCATGCAGACAAACAAGTGCATGCACACATTATACTTGAGTACATTTAAATATATACATTATACATGTATATAGTATATACTGTATATACAGTATATATAAATACATCTATATTACAGTACATACAGTGCATGCATAGATTACCACACACAAGCCTGTGCAGAAATGCCTGCTTTGTGTAGCAAGGCATAAGCCAGGCATGCACGTGCACGCTAATACACACACTCATACAGATGCACACGCACACACACACACACACACACACACACACACACACACACACACACACACCACTTGCTCATGCTACAACATCCCATTAGATGAATGCAGAATCAAGGGCTGGGATCAAACATTCCCTTGTACAAACTGCAAGAACACGATCACTCACTCTCTCTTTTTATAACACACACACACGCACGCACGCACGCACGCACGCACGCACGCACACGAACAACCCTCCCCCTCTCTCCCTCTCTTGCCTCAGCTCTCTCAATCTGTAGAAGAATCCTATTTCCCATTAAAATGCATGCCTGTTTACTGGGTGATTAAAATTTCAAATAAAAGGGAGAAATGGAGACAGAGAGATAAAAAAAGATGAGAGGCAAGGAGCGAAAGAGAGGGTGAGAAAGAAAGAGTGAGAGGAGAAGAGTTGGAGAAGGACAGAGAGAGAGAGAGAGAGAGAGAGAGAGAGAGGAGAGAAAGACAGGAGCCGGGGGTAGAGGATGTGGGAGAAAAGGAGGAAGAAGAAATCCAGTGTGCTACAGTGAGCTGACAGTTTGCTCTGGTGCAGAGACGCAGTGGCTAACAAGAATCACATACATGCACGCACACGCACACACACACACACACACACACACACACACACACACACACTCACACTCACACTCACACACGCACACACAAGCACATACAAATATACACACACACACAGTGACACACAAACATGTATGTGCCAGATTACGATCTGGCACACACGTACACCCACACAACCCCCATTTCAACATCACACAAGTACACACACACACACACACACACAAGACACACACACACACACACACACACACACACACACACACACACACACAACACACACTGGCATGGCATGCCCAGCTCCATGCACGATACAAGCTTTGATCTGTTATGCTCGCTCACACGTCCAAAGCAAATGATATTCACTGAGCTTGTTACTGAGAGAAAACACCTCTCTCTCTCTCTCTCTCTCTCTCTCTCTTTCTCTCTTATTCTCTCATTCTCAGAGCTCTGTAACTCAGCTTCAGCCCAACAGGTCCGGAGGGCATTGATATATTCATTTTCACGTGCATATCGGATGTATCTCCCTTGGAACATTCTTCTCTGTTTGCATGTGTTGCTGACTTGACATCTGGGAAAAACTGACCAAGTCAATTGATGGATCTCATGACATCTTGCCAAAGGACTACAGTTGAAAATTAGCCGGCTGGCTAACACTGGCACATTTACAGAAATGTTAATGAATGTGCGCTGTCCTTATAAATAAATGAAATGAAGCAACCATTCCCAGGTGTCTTTTGCAGACCATTAAGTAGCTGTTTTATGCTATACTTTAGCATAGGAAGTTGTATCAACTAACTAACTAGCTAACGATGTTGAGTGTGTGCTGTTAAGAGTCTAAAGAATAATTAAAGAATAAAGATTTGTCAGTTTTTACTGTTCGAGAAAACAGTCAGCTGGCAAAGATTTGAGTAACTATCGCTCAATATTGTTCTAGTGATCTTCTTAATAAAAGGTGCATTATTTGCTAATGGTTGATGTGTTGGCAAACATTTTCCTATTGACACAAATAGCAGACCCAAAGCAACATAGGCACTAATTAAAGTTGTGCCTATATCTATCTTGAGCTTGCCTCTCACCTAATGAATGAGACATCATTTATGTACTCCTTTTGTTGCTCTGTTTTGGTCTCCACCAACTCCTGAGGGAAAACTCTGTCTCAGAAGGTGCTGTTTGATGATTCATGCTGGGCATGAAGTGTAAAACGGGTTTGTTCCAGTCCGCTGTTTCCGACAACGAGGTTGATAAAAGCCTTGAGAATGCTAGAAATCTAAAACAATGAGCTGAAAGATGCTAAAACACACAGAGTCCAATTATTATTATGCATGGGTTTCACATTACACATTTAATCCATTGCTAATATAAAACTATTGATTAGAGCAGCTTTGAGTGCTGGGAACCACATTTTTATGATCGATTTCAGGCATCCTTAAGGAGAGATGTTTGCTAACTAACACTTGATGAGAACTGTAACATTACCCTGGTTAGGTTTCCATATTATACATAACAATATCACGTTTCCAGTAATATTACTTCATTATTACGGGTCGATTGGTATAGCATCAGGCTACGCTGTGTGTTTCTTACACTGCTACACTCAACCCAGCACTCCTACTTTTTGAGAGACTGATAGAGGGATGAGTGTGTTAGCTGCCGGTCCCAGGCCACTTGGGCCCAAATGAATTGGGCCAGGTCAGGCTAGGGCTAACATTTCAGATCGGTGTAGAACACTACGGTCTGTCTCTCTTTAGCTTTTAGTTGGCTCAGTTAAAATATGCTTTACTGGCAGCACAGACCAACAAAAGTATTATTGAAAACATAGATCAATAAATATCAGAGCAGTAAATAGACATTCAGTAAGAATCCATTTTAAATCAGCCGTTCCATTCAGTAAACTACCGGGTTATTTATTTGTATCTCACTTTCTCTCTGAGACAATGTCTCTCTACCGCTCCATAACAACAGTTTAGGAACAACAACCGATGCTGTCTGCGCTACCCATATGACCTCATGGTTACCGGGGCGATGGGGATTCCTGGCGCAGAAAGCTATGTGATTGGCTGAGCCTGGAAAGAGCTCTTAAATGGGTCAAAGCAGTCAAGCGTCTCTATAGAGGAGGTGTGTGTGTGTGTCTCTGAGTGTTAGCATCTAAACATAGAGACAACATATTTCATCTTCAAATTGTACATTGGGATCAGTAAAGCTTGTGTAATTATAAAGTCACCGTCTTTTGAACATCCACCCACTTTTCCTGTCCTTGTCAGGCTCTTACATTCTTCCTTCCCTTCCCAATTTTTTGTGTTTTTCTGCATTTCCTCTCTCTTCCTCTGCCTCCTGATGTATGGATGTACCCCATCTGTTTGTACCGGGACCATGGAGGCCAACACTGACCCCAAATGGCTGTGTTATGAAATGCTTTACAACGCATTGAAATGGAGAGAAAACACATCAGAAAGCTGATGTAACATGCTACCATGGTTAGTGGGAAATAATTGGCCTGGATAGTGAACGTTATGCAGCTTCCTCCACAGCTAATGCATGTTTTAATGTGTTTGTTCAGGACGACAGACTGGAATCCTTCCTGTACTGTAAGCTAATGATTGCAATGGTAAGCAATGATTTTGGTTGCTGCTGACCTATTTTATTTCATTTCAAGCTGGATTCTTATTAAAAAGATTTGGGATGTCAAACTTGAATTCTTTGTTGGCTGAGACAAGAATCATTTTTGGGGGGAACACATGTCAGGGTCTTTTTTGTTATGAAATTAAATTCAAAGATAAAATTGTAAGATATCACAACAAAATGTTAGTGTAAGTTCGAAAGTCTTTTGTACATTAAAAAAAGCAATAAATCATATCTTGTTAGTAACTCTGATATATTTAGAAAGAGTTATCTAATAGGAAGTGCATTATAAAGATAGAGAGATTGATAGATAGATATTTATTGATCCCAAAAAATGGGAAATTACGGTGTTACAGCAGCACACGAAACATTAGTCACACAACACAGAATATAGATATAAATGAGATACTAGTAAAAAACATGCATACATACAGTATAAAGTGCCCATATTATGAAAAAAAAACCCTTTTTTTCTGGATTTGGGTTTTATTTTGGTCTTGGGTGTTCCCCCCTAAAAGCTTGGAAAAGAAACCATCCTGGTTTTCAGTGAGTTGGGTTTTTCTAAATGTCCCTGCTTCATCTCCGGGTCGTCTTTAAAATCGCACGGGTTTTACATCCCAGCCAGACAGGGTGGCTACCTAGCTGCTACTCGTTCTCAATGGGAAAACCATCTACAACACCCCCTAGTTGACCAAATCTCCCAAAAAACTTCCTGTCCCCGTTGTGAGATATTTCCCAAATGGCCCCGGGCTAGAAGAATCCCCCACTGCCTGCCTTGGGCTGACCAAAGCTGGGAAGGGGGTTTTCTAGCTAGGGGTCTTACCCCCTGACATGGCAGCTCCCAACCAAAAATAGGATAGACCCCTGAGATGTCTCACTCTGGGTAAAAAAAGATTAAAAAACCCCAGGGTGAAAAAGGATCTGCACAAAATTTCGTACACCAAAAATAGGTTTTTTTGAAAATTAAACCATGTAAAAACCCATTCTGGTACAAAAAAAAAAAATCAGAAAAACAAATTTTGAACCTGAAAAAGGCATGATAAAGGGCGCTTTAAACAGGTCATGCTTAACCCCTTTTTTGTCTTCCCGTCAAAATTTAAAAACAAAAACTTTTATTGAGCTTTTTTTCAAAATTTTTCAAAAAAAAAAATTTTTTTACATTTTTGTCCCACTTTTATTAACTTTAGTTTTACATTTTTTTTTTGGAATTTTAGGGTTTCATAACCCTCATTTATGGGAAATTATACCTAATTTTTGAGTTGGGAAAAGCAGAAATTGGAAATTATTAGACAAAATTTAAAAGGAAAGGGAAACGTTGAGGGTTAATCAAAAGACTGGAAATGTCACTTTTACTAAATAACATTTCAAAAAATTTCCCTTTTTGTTTTTTAAAATGCAAAAAATTTTAATAAGACGCCCCAAAATTAAAAAAGTAGAGTTTGGGATTTCCAAAGAGCCAATCATTCTTTTTGGATCCTTAAAAAAAAATTAAATGGGAAAAGGGGCCCTTTTTGACCCCTTTTTAGGGAAAACCCTGGGGTTGACAAAAAGCAAAAGGGGTTGGTTTATTGGGGAAATTTGGTAAAAATATGGAAACCCTTTTTTAAACCCGAAACATTTCCCAATCAAATCAGGGGACCCCCCCAAATTGATTATAGTGAAAAGGGCCCGGTCAGGGTTTTTAAGTTTAATGTAAAAAAGGGGGGGGGTTATGTTTTGGGGACAAAAATTTAATTTAAGGGAAACAGCACTAGGGCTCGGGGTCGAGCTGCAGTGTTAAAAGGGTAAGGGGTATTAGGGATGGGTACCGAAATCCCAGACCTCCCTCTGGTACGTTAAAAAAAGGCCCCAAAGGGGTTTGTGGGGTTTTGTGTGTGCTGCGTGGGCGTGTGGTGTGGGTGTGTGCGTTTAGGCCTAAAACCAAGCCCAGTTAGACCCCTACCCCTATAAAGAGCCCATTTTTGGGCGGGGCCCTGGGGGCCATCCCCTGAAAACTACTTCCCACCAAACCCCCCCGCCACACCACCCCACCACCCCCAAGAACTCCCAAAGTCATTAAAATCTCTTCCCCAAAAAAAACTTTTCCCCCCCAGATTTATTTTTCCCTGGGGAGGGGGAGGTTTTGTAGGGGTTTTTACTAAAGGTTGCGGGGGGTGCTGGCTGAGAGCCAGGCAAAGGGTTTCCAGGGCTTTGAGGTGGTTTTTTCTGGGCATCAGCCCAGAGTCAGCAGGGGAGGGATTGTAAGTCACCCCCAGGGGAGATAAAGTGCCTGCAGGGGCTCAAGGCTGTGATACCTGCCAGACACACACCTTACTCGGTTTAAAATCTCCCAAAATTTTTCTAATGATTGTGTCGGGGGTGTTATTAACAAAAAATAGGACACCTTCCCTTTCCCCCCCCCTTTTACCGGGGCCCCCAATTTCCGCTGCAGACCGGGTTTACTTTGGCAATCTGGCATCCGGGGGTCAAATAAAGGACCCTGTGCAGGAGAGAAACAAAACCCAAAGGGGTTTTCACATGTGTTTAGCCTGGAGATCCACACTAGCAACTCTTTGATGCTGTTTGTAGGCCCCCTTGTTGTTTTTACTAGGGTCCCAACCCAACGTTAACACCTAAACCATACTTTTCCAGCCAAATGCCATGTTTCCCCCTTTTTAATTTTACCCCATAGCACCCAAGCTAAAAAAAATTTAAATGTTAAGTGCTACATTTTCATGTATTTTCATTGTTTAGGGGCCCAAAACTAAAAACAACCATAAAACAGAGAAACACATGTGAGGGGGAAAATAGTAAAGCAAAAACCTCTTGTCAAAGCTTTATGCTTTTTTTTTTAAAAATTCACCCGATCCCCTTTAAAGAGGGCTAGAGAGAGGGGAAGAGAAAAGAGAGAGAAAAGAGGGCCCACAGTTTCAGCTTTGCTGTATTTCAGCAGCAAAAGTATATGTCTTCAAATAAAATGTCCAACTGTGCCCTTAAGGTCTGGATAACTTTAGCAAAAATACTTCAGATCGCGATTATGAAACAAATAGTGGACATCATTCACCACATGGTTCACCAAGAGGTTCAATCCACAACAGGTTTTACCGGCCTCCACCTTTGCTTCTGAGTGTCATTAATCGCATACTCATTGTCAGAAACGTGGAAAGTCTGTTGTGTTCAACATGTCAAAAAATGCATGATACACTGTAAATAATAGCTGTGAAATCTCCAGTTATTTCCTTTAGATTTCACAGTAACACTACTGTATATTTGTACAGTAGAATGCTGTAAAGTTACATTACAACCTTGTCGACATGACAAAATCACTGAGGATTACAGTTGAAATCACAGTAATCAAAGCATTACTGTAAAAAGAAAAATCACAATAAAGCCACAATAAATAGTAAAGTAACTACTGTATCTTATGTTTAATTGCTTTGTATTTTACAACGAATACATGAAATACTGTAAATGGAAGTACAGTACCTTTACTGTAAAAAGATTTCACAGTATCTTGCTGGCTAATTGTTGCCAGTAAGTTACTGTAAATGTGATGTTAAATTTGTTACAGTGTATATTTGTCCATTTGTGTCCTTACCATCAGAGGCCTGTAAACTGCAGCAGAGTCCCAGGGACAGGTAGGCCCGAGGTAGAAATTCTTCGGCTTCTTCGCCCATGGACACCACAGTCCGCGACAGAGCCTCGGCCTCCTCAAACTGGACACACACACACACACACACACACACACACATATACACTCACATCAGAGATTCTCACATCACTTAACCAGTTGTCTTCGGGCCAAGTGGAAACAGTCTATAGCCCCTATTTATCAACCTCTCATCACACACACAAGAGTCCATACACACTTAGAGCTTGTTGATGACTATCTTCACCACCTCTCTGCTTGTATCGATCCACGTGTGCCACAGTCCTCATGCATCAGTGAGATTTTGGAATGAAGAACTTTTATTGTTTATTCTTCAATGGCCAGGTGCAATACTGAATTATTCTGCTCATGAAACCAATGAACTATAATGTAAAAAAATTAGAAGTGTGAGGGTACTGTACTGTAAAGCAGGACATCCTCTCTTTTGTGTGTGTGTGTGTGTGTGTGTGTGTGTGTGAGAGGAACAACTTTGCAGCCCTGAGACGTAAATGAGGCTGAGGTGCAGCAGGGGAGTGGAGTATTGATGGCTGAGCCCGCTGTGAGTTTAGTGTGAGGACAGTCCGAGTAGATTCAAGGACAACGCAGAGTTTTCTGAAGGACACACACACACACACACACACACACACACACACACCACACACACACACACACACACACACACACGTTCACCCACACATGCTGCAGGCAGTGTGTGGCTGAGCCGAGGTGCACTGAGCTGAGTGAAAGTGTGTCACTCGGTGTGAGGTATGGCTGGTGGCGGGCAGGCAGGCAGGTATGCGTAGAGGGGTAATTCCTTTGACGGCACGCCAGCGTAACAGCAAGCTCTAACACCCTCCCCCTCTTCTTCTTCTTCTTCTTCTTCCCTTCATCCTCCCCCTCTGCTCTCTCTCTCTATCTCTGCCTCTGAATCCAGGCCCTTGCGAGTTCAAAGCCTGCACACAATAGCTAGTCATTTAAACACACAGCCCCTCCACGCACATCTTAGGAGGATTACGTCTTTTTTTTTTTCCCCTCTCCCTTGACTGATGTAAAAGAAAAACGTGTCACTGTTGTCGGGTGAAAACCTCGCGTTTTGCAAAGGCAGCTTTGCTTTCAGATGGCCAGTCGTGCAGTTAGCGATGCCGGAATAAGTTTGGAGAGGATTTCATGTGCCCTCAGATCCTTTTTTTTATCAACATGTATAGGAACTCTCTTAAAAAAATTTGAAGCCATTGTCATGACATTTTGGTCTGGTCTGTGGGTTAGTCTTCCACAAAAAATAAAGGTTCCTGGCTAAAAGATAGTTCAGACTGTCCAGTGGAACTGATAGTGGATGATGGTGGCCCATTTATGTAATGCTCCACTGCACTATGGCCATAGCGTCCCATTGTGATTAAGGCTGTAAGCTCCTTAGTGTCTCCGGCCTGCCATGATCTCCAGCCACCGACAGATGTGCGCTCTCCATTCGCTACTGTTAACTCCTCTTTTCTAATCTCTGACCCCTTTCTCTCTTTCTCTCACTCACTCATTCTCTCTCTCCCCCTCCATTCTAAATACCACTGTTGATGGGACTTTTCCCCTCCTGCCCGGATCAGGAACAGCAGGACTATCCAAGCTGGCCGGCTTCACAGTGATGCGTGTGCGCCACCTGGTCTACCACCAGTGACACCTGTGTCAATCCCGAAACATTAGCGACACAGCTCTATTATGACTCTCTACGTTAGCCTACACAGTAAATATTCGACAAAGCTACTGTGCAGAATATGACGACTTTCAACCTTTCAACTTATGATTTTATGAGTGTTCGCTGAAGCTGAGGGGGCACGTGTGACTGAAAATAAACATGCATGGATTACAAAATTGATTGTCCGCTACACTGCGCTCTGATGCAGATGTGTGATATCTCATTAGTTCCAAATGAAGAATGAATCAGACCGGACAAAGAAAAGACTTTTTTTTCCCTAAGTGTTGCAATCACCCACCTACAGCTCATAGCCTACTAATGTCATACACCTTGAAACCTACGCCCTCTAATTTGCAGATAGACTTTAGACCTTGATACCTCCACAGTGGCTGAATGACATTTACAATTTAAAATGGATCTGACACATATACATACATATACATCTGCAATACTGTACTTTAACTGTAATATGCAATTACTTTCCACTGCACTTTAATTTGGATAGCTTCTGCCCAAACTTTATTTGTACTACCTTTAAATCCATTGTTATACTGCTCATTTTAGCCTAACTTATTACATAGATCTATCTGTAAAAATTCTGTTTATAGTAATAGCCATCTGTATATATATTCATAGTGCATATTCACCTGTAAATCTTGTTCAAAATATTTGTTGTCTATATATCATATTATAGGACAAATCTATCTGTAAATTCGGTTTATAATAGTATTCATTTCTATTTATTCAGTACATCCAGTCCTGCACTTATGGAACTATTGTTATCCTGCCTTACTGCTATTGCACTTCTGTTAGACCTAAATGCATTTCGTTGCCTTGTCCGAAAAGTGTAATGAAAATAAGTTGAATCTAATCTAATCTAATCTATCTAACATCCATCAATCTGGATAAAGAGGTGAACCAAACCAAGACCACGGACAGACGACCTGCCCTATTAGGCCCTAGGGGCTGCTGCATGGCTAAAAAAGAGCAAATATTAGATAAATAATTAAAAAGAAATGACATGTCACTCATCATCTCATGACCCTAGGTCTGTAACCACTGCTTTACGGGGTTAATGCACATGACTTGTGAGCAGTTTAAGCAAATATTGTTTCATTTGAAGGATTACAGAGGGATGAAGAGGTGAAAGTGTCATTTCAATTTTAACATTAACAAGTCAGAAATGTTTTTGTACTGCAGCAATAAATATTGTCCGTGTAATCATTTGGATCGTCACATGACCCCTCGAAATGATATAGAGACCTCTTAATGGGGATGTAAACATCTGCTGCTCTGGATCGACTATATCTCAAAATAGAGGAGTTAGCAGAGAGTCAAAAGCCACCACGTGGCTGAATCGACAAGGAAAACAGCTCCACCTACAGAAACTTATCCATAAAAAAATTCAAAGAATTCACTGCAACAAGAATCTCTGGGAAATGACGAGAAAAAGCATCACAGCACACGAGCAATAAAAGCATAAAAAAATATCCATAGCTAATCATTCTACTCCTAATGTCTGTATTTCTTCAGGCTCACAGACCTGACTTCATGTGTACTGTTTGTATTTGAGTCCAGGTGTGTGTGTAATGTGTATTACGTTGTATACAAGTGCATGTGAATGTTTTGTGTGTATTCACCCAGTGAAGTTGACCAATGCAGATTTTAGCAGCCAAAAGGGGCAATGAAGGGTCCTCTGGTTTCATCCTGGCACACTCTTTAAATACAGACACAGCACCAACGCCCTGGAAGGAACACACACACACACACACACACACACACAGACACAGATACAAATGTCACTGACAAATTGTGATTCATGTGCACGCAGCCGCCACAGATGACATGGATCGCTTCAAGCGAGTGAATCAAACACGCATCAACTTCCTTACACAGCCTTAATAGACTAATTTAGGCACACAGTCCTTTACCCTGTAGGTCAATCATTATTGGGCCACGTGCACATGCGCTCACACCACACACACACACACAACCACACACACCAACACCACACACCACACAACACCCCACACACACGGCTGGCCTAAATAGAAGCGGATCTGACGAAAACCGAGGCGGCCCCTTCTCCTTCTAGGGAACTGCCTATTTCTAGAGCTCCCATTGTCTGCAGTGTCACTTATCCTGCAAGCCAGATCATTTTTGTTTGTGTCACACATACACGCACGCACACACACACACACACAGCCACAGAGAAAGAGAGACTAAGGGAGTAGGAGGGAGGGAGAGAGAGAGAGAGAGGAAGAGAGAGAGAGTGGTGGTGGGTGGTGGGTGGGTGGGTAGGTGGGTGGGGGGCGGGGGTGTAAGCTATTCCAGCTCCTTTTGAGGACTCCCATTTGAAGAATGTGCTTTTTTTTTTAACATGACACCAATATGAATTAATTTTTATTTAGCGGCAAATGAATTCCTGAGGATTTCCCAATCTTTATTTTTGTCATTTTGACATTTTGTACTATGTGGTTTGGACTACTACTGTAGTTGCATGGCCTTTATTGTACCTTTGTTGCAATTACTTCACTTAAATATTATAGTATCAAAATCTATATTCAATATTTGAATTGTCCACATTAAATACAACTCAACCCCTCTGCTCTTCCAAGCAGACTGCACACCTACAGTATGTGTGAATACTATTTGTAGCATGTCTGGATGTGAGGGAGAGGAAGGAGCGCAGCAGTGTACAGAGGATAGAGGTATGGCAGGAGATGGATGTCGCCTTTGGGTGGGGCACGTTGCGTACGGGGGGGCCGTTGCTGGTATAAAAGCAGAAACGAGCTCACCTTCCCAGCCGCCATGAGTGACAGGCCCAGCTGGTGCCAGAGGTGGAACTCGTTGAAAGAAAACTTCATGGCTCGCTCCAGACACTGCGAGGAGAAATGCAGACACACAAATATGTTCAAGTGGTATAATTGATACAAGTGGGATGCGTTCAGGCAGAGTCTGGCCAGTTTGACCCAGACTGTGCCAAAAAAAAAGATGAAATGGATGAAAAATATTTGCTAAATGCTTCACAGCCATTACAGGAAACAATTCAATAATGACAGAGTTGGGAACAATAAATGTATTCCCTTATTTCCTTTTGTAAATGATGTCCCTTAACTGAATGGCCGCTCTCCTTGACTTCATTTTTCTAGCTTGAAATGACTGTCAGTCACCTCTCACCACCCACTCAGCGCCACGTCAGTCCATAATGATGTGATTGATGTGTGTGTGGATGAGCAGAGGATGGCGTCAGTCGTGCACTTGTGAGCTTAACCGGGAAAAAGGTCTGCCCAATGGTCTGATTCAACAATGTGCACTTATAAGAAAGGCTGCATTTACTGCTGTCCTGCTCATCATAGCTAATTGTATTTCAATCAGGAGAGACATGTTTGCAGATATGTAAATAAGATTATTGTACAGCTCAGATAAAATGTACAAAGTCTTTGGCAATTAGACTCCATCGCTATATGAATACTTCTATATCTATATAGGGGTAGAGAACCATCATAACCCTGATGGAATCTAGACACTGGTGGACTGGAGGTGCAAGGGGGGGTGGAGGGTTGCACTCTTTGCCTGCAATGACAGCCGAATAGCAAAGAGAGAAACGATTATTTAAAGCGGGGTTGTGACTCTGTGATTGGCCCTTGCCATTGTGTAACAATGCTGATTGGTTAATCTCAGACACTTGAACACTTGAGACACCTGAAAAAACATGCTTTTCTTGCCTAAAAAAAAAAATGAGACAGTTCCCATATACTTTGGCCCTCTGGGATGTGCCTGAGGTCATTGGGAAGTTCACACTCATTTTTTTGTTCCAAGTGTCAGTGTAATTCTAGGCCTTAATCAAATCACGAGACGTTAAGCTTTCAAATGGTGTGCTGCATGAGCGTGTTCATGAAGATTTAATGCTTGCAATTTATGAAAACTTATGAGTGGAGAAAATAGCTTCGCTGCAGTGGAGAAAACGTCCCGTCACCGGGATGGTGTCTCTAAAGAGCAGGAAGGTGAACGCCTCCAACAGCTGATTGGAGTCAGGTAGAGCATTGATTAAGAGTGCTACTTTTCAATCAGGAGAGACTACTTGCAGATATGCGACAGTTATATACACAGCATGATAAAATATACATTTATTAGGATAACGGTTGAATTGATTTAGGAGAGCATTGATTACAATCACAAACATACATACATACACACATACATACATACATACATACACACATACATACATACATACATACATACACACATACATACATACACACATACATACAGACATACATACAGACATACATACAACATACGACATACACATACATACATACATACATACACACATACATACATACATACATACATACATACAGACATACAGACATACATACATACAGACATACATACATACACACATACATACATACAGACATACATACATACAGACATACATACATACATACAGACATACATACATACATACAGACATACATACAGTACACATACATACATACATACATACATACAGTACACATACATACATACATACATACATACATACATACATACAGTACACATACATACATACATACATACATACATACATACATGCACACCTGGACGTAAATTCACACCTGGTCACTTTATCACTTTAACACTGGACTAAACACTGTCACTTTAATAATAATGTATGGTCTTTTCTTTGTTTATTTGACTAATGTTCTTATTGTTGTTATTATTATTATTGTTATTTTGTTGTCTTTATACTGTCTTTTTTATCTATTTTTTATTTCTTTTTCTTGCTAAAACCGCTGCTGGAACTTTCAATTTCCTCGCGGGAGTCATCCCAAAAGGATCAATAAAGAGAAGTCTAAGTCTAAGTCTATTAATAGTTAGGTCTTCCTGAAGGAATTTACGCTGAGCTACTGTACATTAACAACGCCATGAATGAACTAGGATGAGCATCAAATACGGGAACACTTGTAAAGTCGCTATTTTAAAACTGCAACTGTCACTGCTGCTGCTGCATATGTAATAGTGCTGACCCTTGTTAACCCTACTAAATTAGGCCGCCACACATAACAATCCCAATTTAACCCCTGGTTATGGAGTTAATATAACATGCAGAGCTGGCGTTTAGACAAATTGGCATGTAAGAAACTGCTAAGCACACTGACTCGACTACCGTGCTTGGTGTAAGTATAATTATATATGCTTCTGCCCCACTGATTTCAGAGGGAAACATTTCACTCCATATTTTACTACCATTATACTTCTTACTTTCCTGATTCAAATTTGAAAATATAATGCATTTCCATGGTTTGACAACCCACAACTACACAGTTTACCATGTTAGCATATGCATTTATATGTTAGCTAATTAGGTTTTAGAAGAAATTACAGCTTAAGCTGATGGGAATGTCATTTGTTCTGCAGGTATGTAATAAAAATAATAATAATAATGTATCCTTTATTAGTCCCACAAGGGGAAATTTCAATTTACACACTGTTGTTATTACACACACATGCTCAGTACGTATACATGCACGAATGGAGAGATATCAGAGTGGGGGGGGGCTGCCCACGGAAAGGCGCCCCCAGCAGTTGGGGGTTCGGCGCCTTGCTCATGAGCACCTTGGCAGTGCCCAGTTGTCATAATTTATGTGTTCATAAACCTACATATTGAACAAATAGAAATGTTGCCCTGAAGATGTCGCTAGATTTAGAGAACATTTATGGGATCTCTAAAGTTATTACATTTGAATTTGTAGGAAACATTAATGTGTGTACCCAATTGCATGGGAACCTGTCAAGTTACTGTAACACTATTGAAATCAACGGTGAAATTCCAACCTCAGGGTGGCGCTGGATAAAAAGTAAAAGCATCACCCAAGTCATTAGTTGTCATTTACTGGACAGGTTGAATATCTTTATAAAATGTCATGACAATCCATCCAATAGACCAATAGATAGTAATATTAATCCAATCCAAAAATGTCAAATCATTGAATTTTTTTCCACACAAGCCACTTTTCCGGGATTATATTCTTACAAAGATGTAAACTGCAACCTGTGTATCCTCCAACTGGAATTTGATATTAGGATTGATTAATGCTTCAGTAAGGCTGTAATCAATCAATGGGAATCTTATTCATCCCATCAGAGATGGATGGCGCTGACCGTCTGACGTCTAATTCCTAATAAATGGCCCATACTGGCCTCATATATCACCAAACTGATCCACTGGTCTGAGTGGAAATACCTCAGTTTGTATGTGTGTGGGTGTGTGTGTGTGTGTGTGTGTGTGGTCCTCCTTATAAGATGACTGATGCTATCTATGAATCAGTCAGACAGGTAGACAAACCTAATTTTAGACAACCCCTCTAACCTCCGCCTCCCCAACTTCCTCCACCTGAGGTCACATTTGCGGAGTAACAGAGTTTGCAGGACAAAAAAGAGAAATTAGAGCAGGCATTTGAAATGTGAGATTTGAGAGAAAGAATGTAGGAGGAAGAAGAAAAAGACAACAAATCCCTTTGCCCAAAGTGATAAAGACATTAATTAAAAAGTTTTGCAAAGGCAAAGCTCTCACTAACACATCTCATCTCTTACACTATTGTTCTCCTCCCCTCAGACCTCCATGGACTGTGTCTCTGTTTGTATGTGTGTGTGTGCATGTGTGCGCGTGTGCGTCTGTGTGTGTGTGTGTGTGTGTGTGTGTGTGTGTGTGTCACCACACCTCAGATAGCATGCCGTACTGCCCTCTCCTGGCCATGCCAATGGTGAGCAGGTCATAAACAGAGGTGGCATCCTGCAGGCTGGCCTGACGAGCTTCCGCCTGGTCTGGCAGACGGCTGATCACCGCCTCGCCGCTGGCCTGGAGGGACAGAGACGCTGAGTGAGGAAGAGGAGGAGGAAGGAGGAAAGAGGAAAGAGGAAAGAGGAGAAAAACTAAGGGAGGGAAAGGTGGTGATACTGATACCGTCAACAGCAGAAAGGACCTCTGTTTAAGGGAGTATACAAGAGAACGCAAGAATGTGTGTGTGTGTGTGTGTGTGTGTGTGTGTGTGTGTGTGTGTGTGTGTGTGTGTGTCTCACCATGGACTCTGTGATGAGCAGCAGCAGCACAGCTTCCTCCACCACGTCCTGAGGACAGAAGCAACTGCCAGGACACAGGAAACAGGAAATAGCACCGGGAAATAATACCAGGAAGTCTACCCTTCTCTCTCACACACACACACACCACACACACACACACACACACACACGCACGCACGCAAACAACACACACGGCTTGTCCTGAGGTTGATTGCCTGATTGCTGGGAGTGTCCAGTTTCTGTCTCACTTGTGGTGCTGTAACACAACACGGACCACCCCGAGTGTATCACTACACAGCACCATCTCAGATGTCTCTCACACAAACACACACACACACACACACACCACACACACACACACACACCACACACACACACACACGTTCATTTCTTCCATCTCTACCTGTTCCATCCCTCTCATTCATCACTTTCTTTGCTTCTCCTCCCTCTCGACACATTTACCACACACTGTCGTGACCTTTTCAAAAG
Source organism: Etheostoma spectabile (assembly GCF_008692095.1). NCBI lineage: Eukaryota > Metazoa > Chordata > Actinopteri > Perciformes > Percidae > Etheostoma > Etheostoma spectabile. The sequence goes on along the minus strand of NC_045749.1, from coordinate 21,050,631 downwards.
TGGTAACTGATGACAAAAGCCATGAACAATACTAAGCGATTCCTCAGGGTGAAGTCTCCTGTTCCTCCTTTCCTTCTAATCTCAGACACAGTACAGTAGTAGATCTTCACTTATGATAGTGTGGGCAGAATTAGTCATGTGGCGGTGACTAAGTATGCTTCGCAAGGCCTGAGCAACGAGCGCAGGATCCCTGGGCACAGGGAAACGCAGAATATGTTGAAGTTTGCTGATGCAGATAACCACATTGTCATGTCAACGTCAACCTTTTCTGCCTTTCTGTATGTTACAGTGTCTTACTTGACATGATAATGATTGTTTGTAGGACCATAATTGAAAAATCATTGCCCCATGCACATTCACAGGTGTATTACAGTAGGCGGGCTGTTTAGTAGGTTTGTTTTCTGCTTCTTCAGATGAGTTCGATTCTAGACTACACTCATAAGAGGAGGAGAGGTGTGTGAGATCATTTGGGTACGCTGGGATTCCTCACATTAAAAGACCCGGTGTAGCCTACGAGCACCCTCAGGGAAAGTCTGTTACCTGACTTTCCGTGTGAAAATGTGTCCTTTCACTTTGTAGAGACGTGACTCAGATTCCCGCCTCCCTGATGATGAGTCAGTCTCTAGTGCAAAAAAAACACTTGGACACTTGGCCCCCGACTGCCAAATGCTACAGTTGTTGGGAGGATAGTATCTTGGACAAAAACTGATACCACATTGGCTGAAAGTGCAACTGTGACAATGGAAATAGACTCCTAGAGATAACTGGTGTGGGCACAATGACACAAATAAGTAAGAAAACACAATCCCAGGAGGCATAACACTTCTTGAACTTGAGTGTAAATGCCCTTACTACACGGACATTTGGATCTAGAGTGACTAGATAAGAATGGGTGAAATTAAGTATAGGGGGAGTTGGGGATGGCCGTGGCCTCCAGTACGTTACTTAAAAGTCACACAAATTACAAAAGTCAACACTAAAATGGGAGCATGAAGTGTCTGTCAAAAGACAAAAATACATTGACTGTTTTGAATGTAAGAGTGATGGCTCCCCACCATGCAAAAATGCCAAATTCTTTCCTGCAGACTTTGCAAAACGCTTTGTTTGGATCTTGTAAGGCATCTTACATCTAAGGGTATTTCCTTCTCCACTCCTCCCAGTACCTGCAGTAACATTTTGGCTTTTTGGCTTCCCTCTGTACATGTTGTAATTCATCCGTCATAGCTATGTATCAATTCGTGGCACTTCTCTACACGGGCTACCGAAAAAGAAAAAAACTACAACATTCATGTAGGCAATGGATATAATCAGTCTAACTTTCAAGACAAGCAGGACAGGATTTGGGACAATTGCTTGTAATTCAGGACTGTCCTGAATGTTTTGGGATAGAATAGAAAGCCTTTATTGTCATTATACACAAGTGCAGTACCTGTGCAACCAGATTGAAGCAACCCCTTTACGGTGTCAACACAAAATATAAAAATATACAAAATATGCTAAATATACAAAATTTAAAATCTAAAATGTAAGTAGAAAAAAAAGAGAAGGAGGAACGTGGTGCATAGTTCCTGACAGTAACTATATACTGTACATATATAAGATAGTAAGAAAGATAAAGGGTTTGTATACACAATGCAAATATATAGTTTGGTGTATCAAAAGTCCAGAGTATTAAATATTGCACAGTAATGAGATTAAGTGATTGAGTATTAAATATTGAACTGTAATGAAATTAAGTGGTTAAATATGAAATATTGCCTGGTTAATATTGGCCTGGTAACCCTAGTTGGACCGCATGGATAAGAGAATCGAGAGGATTAGGACAGGTAAAGTGAAAAACGTTAGTGACGTAGAAATGAACCAAACGAACCCGTCGGTGCTGTAACGTTGGGGGGGTTTAACAGTGGGGTAGATGGCGTCTTTGGAGGCCGCGGCTCCCTCCCTGAGAAGCCAGGCTGAGGGTGGGGGGCCCAGCGGGGGCCAGTAGCTGTCCTCACTGACGGAGCTCAGCAGCACCTCAGCTAGCTTTCTCGCTGCAGACTGAGGAAACAGGACACTGTAAATACTGCTTGGATGGGCATGAGCATACAGATGAAAGTACATGTAAAGCTATAATAATCTAATCTCAAGAGTAGTCCTAAGTGTTCAAAGCAGTATTAGTATTAATGTAGTATGTATTATAATTATTCCATCCTATTTTGTAGCTACCAATCTGCACTTGCGCTGCTACACTATAGACTAAGGACTGCTAAGCAGCTAGCAGTACAAACTACAGCAGCTATGTGTGTGTGTGTGTGTGTGTGCGTGCATGTGTGTGTGTGTGTGTGTGTGTGTGTGTGTGCACCTCACCTTCTTGAAGTTCTGAGACCCTCGTGACTCCACCACCCTGAGGACCCTACGCAGCTGATGAGCACCCTGTGCTAGATGGCTAACACACACACACCACACACACACACACACACACACACATGCACGCGCGCACACACACACAGACACACACACACACACACACACACAGTAGGCGTATGTACCTGTGATGTATAGGTTGTGAAGGTGCAACATTGAAAAAAACAATATGCAGAAGAAGAAGCTAACATACACATTATATTATGGATAGAAGAACAAATAACCCACCCATATCAAACTGGTTACAGTAGTATGTGAAAGATAGCTCTGATATTCCGACTGCATACTGCTTCACATACCCAGGGCCACATAGAAACAACAGAGAGACGGTACACCCTGTTGCAAGTGTTTCTATTATTTTGTCCACCCTATTTACATTAGCTATGGTAGAAAAAAAACGCCACTCCGTAACAGTTCTATGAAAAACTCAACATTGCAACCTTTATGAATTGGTGAGTTACTGCTGCATTAGTTTCAGCTATTTGTACCTAGAACTGGAAACTGAGTGTATTTTGTTCAAAGACTACTTTGCTTTCCTGACACTGACACCTGCTGGTCACAAATTAAAATGCATCTCTGCTGCACTGAGGTCAAGTGGTGCTTCAAAGCTTTTCCTTGATTTCCCCTCCTACACACTTTTCTAAAACAGAAGATAAAAGCTGATTTCTTTTGCTTTCTAAAACAGCAGAAAAGCCCAAGGTTTTCCTCCATTACTCCATGTCAGATTAGCCGAGACTGCAGCCATTAATCAGCCATTAATCAGTGCATAACCAGTGAATTAGGACTTCCAGGTGGAAACTATAAAAGGCTAACAACCAACAATGTAAAAAAAATATCAATTTGAAGACTTTCTTTTACAACCCCAGGTGCTTTTTTTGCTTTTTGAGTACCTTTAACGGAACATGCCAATGGTTTACGGAGCAACTTTGCATAAAAGAAGCCAGGCACTGTGTATGAGTTATGTGTAAGTAAGGTAGGTGGACTCACCCCCTCTGCAGCAGACAAAGGTAAGCACTTTGTAAGGAAGCCTGTAGGAAGTAGCCCAGGTCGATATCCACTGGTGATGGAGCCAGACTGGCTTTGGCTGTTTTGGTGTGGGGTGTTGTCACTGAAATCTGAAAATACATGCACAACAAAGTGTATTTTCACTGTATTTACACCTTTCAATTCATATACATAAATACATAAATACATACATACATACAGTACATACAGTACATACATACATACATACATACAGTACATGCATACATACGTACATACATACATTTATGCATGCATGCATGAATGCATGCATGCATGCATACATCCATGCATACATCCATGCATACATACATGCATGCATACATGCATACATGCATACATACATACATGCAAATATTACAAGTAAATGCCCTGCATTCAAAACTTTACACCAAGTAAAAGTACAGATGTACAACAAAACATACAGTGTCAATTATGCAGAATTACCCTTATTATTATGTTATTGGATCATAACTATAGCATGTTAATAAGGTAAAGCTAATTATAACCACTCTATATTCTTTTGTGTCGTTTAATCCATTAGAATGCATCATATTTCATACACTGATCACATTTTAGTCTGAAAAGTAACCAGCAGCTATACAGTACATAACTGGGATTTCATACTTGACTTCATGTATTTATGAAGTCAAGTTACAATGTGAAATGGAACTACAAGTAAAGTACAAGTACCAAATGAAATGTGCTTTGCTACTTTACACGACAGATACAGAACCACTAAATATGACCAAATACTACATACCGTATATGTGACGTAAAATGTTGAAAGAACTTAAAGTATAAAATATATTGAAATAAACAGAGCTGGGAACCAGTAAATAAGAGATAAATTGTAAACTCAAGCATGAAGAAAATAGGGGAACACACACAATCTCCTCTGACAGAGCTGTACTTCATTCATGCACGCACACACAGATTTCTACTTTCAACGCCAGTGACGTTATGAACACACACACACACACACTCATAAAGTATGCACACATAGAATGCATGTTCAACAAGTATGTAGTTCCACCTTATCGAGCTCCTGCAGGTAGGACAGGGCCGCGTCACAAGCCCTGAGGTAACAGGACAGACACTCCTCCTCCCTCTCTGACAGGCGGACACGGGACGATGCAGAAACTGTCTGGTGGTCCAGAGACAGACCTGGACAAGGAGAGACCATGGGCACCATCATACCCTTAAACCATTAGACCACTATCCAACATCAAACACATGGGGAATTGTGGGCTACTACATACTGCTGGCTAAGTTAGCATGCTGATACCAGGCAATGCAGTGAATGCACCAGATACAGAAAATCATGTACAATGTACAGTCTATGAGAACTATAATTTTCAGTTGATAGAGGGTTTATAGTCACGTGTAAAGGAAGATGTTTTCTTTCATTGAAAAGTAAAAGAGTTAATCAGGGGTCTGAATACTCAAAAATAAACATTTAAATAATAAATGTGTCTTTTACATGTCTTTTATGTACTTTCCCTACTTCCTCAGCATATTGTGCTGTGCCGATGGACGCACTGCTAATGCATGACTACAGAGGAAGAAGTGAGCAGGGCTGATGTCCGTTAGTGGACTTATTGGTACAAATAAACGGAACATTTTTAGACTGCAGGAGGCCTGGGATGGACAGCAGCCTCCGGCCAGACGCCAGACGCCAGGCTTAATCAAATGAGCAGACAGCTGCTGAAAGACAAGACATCATCATCCAAATATTCACATCTGACTTCATTCCCACAACAATATGGAATATGTACACAAGAAAACCATGGGAAGAAGCTTGGCAAGCCCCAAAGGATCTGATCTGTTTTCTCAAGCAGCATGTGAGAGTCGATCCATTGCAATTATAATTTAGTGGATTTCAAATCGAAATTCTTTGTCCTTTATTAGGAAACAGAGACTATAATGACACGACGATGATTATGACCGTAACAAGATTAACCAGAGCTCAAAGGAAGCAGACAGTTGTAATGCTGTGTGGATGTGACCTCTTACTGTTCATTTGGCTGCTATTCAATGAGTAAAAAAAGGACAAAATGCTAAAGATCTACGGAAGAGGATTAGGGCCACTGGTGAAAAAATGATGTTAGTTCTGACTTTATTCTCAGAATTCTGACTTTATTCTCAGAATTCTGACCTTGATCTCAGAATTCTGGGAATAAAGTCGAATTCTGAGAATAAAGTCAGAATTCTGAGAATAAAGTCAGAATTCTGAGAATAAAGTCAGAATTCTTAGAATAAATTCAGAATTTTGACTTTAATCTCAGAATTTAAAAACGTCAGAATTCTGAGAATAAAGTCAGAATTCTGAGAATAAAGTCAGAATTCTTAGAATAAATTCAGAATTTTGACTTTAATCTCAGAATTTAAAAACGTCAGAATTCTGAGAATAAAGTCAGAATTCTGAGAATAAAGTCAGAATTCTTAGAATAAATTCAGAATTTGGACTTTAATCTCAGAATTAAAAAAAGTCAGAATTCTGAGAATAAAGTCAGCATTCTGAGAATAAAGTCACAACTATTAGAATAAATTCAGAATTTCGACTTTATTCTCAAAATTCTGAGATTAAAGTCAGAATTTGGACTTTAATCTCAGAATTTAAAAACGTCAGAATTCTGAGAATAAAGTCAGAATTCTGAGAATAAAGTCAGAATTCTTAGAATAAATTCAGAATTTGGACTTTAATCTCAGAATTAAAAAAAGTCAGAATTCTGAGAATAAAGTCAGCATTCTGAGAATAAAGTCACAACTATTAGAATAAATTCAGAATTTCGACTTTATTCTCAAAATTCTGAGATTAAAGTCAGAATTTGGACTTTAATCTCAGAATTAAAAAAAGTCAGAATTCTGAGAATAAAGTCAGAATTCTGAGAATAAAGTCAGAATTTACATACATTTTCTCACCAGTGGCCCTAATCCTCTTCCGTATGTATCTGACTGAAAAAAACACATGTTTTAAGTGACCCCAAAATAACCTGCTATCAAAACTTCAGACAGCTTGTGAGCATGTGTGACTGTGAGTAACAGTAAAGGCTTCCATTACATATGACTCACAATCACACTGGTTTTTAAAACAGCATCTGTATGGAGATCTGTTCCCTTAAGGACTTTATGTTATTACTTTACTGTGAATCTATTCTTAGGTATATTATTAATTACGTGTTGTTACCCTACTTTTGACTACATTTATAGAGAAAGTAGGCCGTTTCCTACCTGACAGAATAAGCTATCCTACTTTTAATTTAATATATAGAGGTAGTAGTCCATTCTGAAAGATATTCCCTACCTGACAGACTACTTTAACTACATTTATAGAGGTAGTAGTCCATTCTTAAAGATATTTCTACCTGACAGACTACTTTAACTACATTTATAGAGGTAGTAGTCCATTCTGAAAGATATTTCCTACCTGACAGACTACTTTAACTACATTTATAGAGGTAGTAGTCCATTCAGAAAGATATTTTCTACCTGACAGAATACTTTAACTACATTTATAGAGGTAGTAGTCCATTCTGTTAGCTAATTCCTTCCTGACATAATGAGCTACCCTACTTTTCACTACATTTATAGAAGTAGTAGTCCATTTCCTACCTGAGAGAATAAGCTATCCTACTTTTAGTTTAATTTATAGGAGGTAGTATTCCATTCTAATAGATATTATGACAGAATACACTTTGACTACATTCATGGAGGTAGTAGTCTATTCTGTTAGAAATGTCCTACCTGACAGAAGACTTTTAACTACATTTACAGAGGTAGTAGTCCATTCTGATACATATTTCCTTCCTGACATTATGAGCTACCCTACTTTTAACTACATTTATAGAGGTAGTAGTCCATTCTGATAGATATTTCCTACCTGACAGAATACTTTTAACTACATTTATAGAGGTAGTAGTCTATTCTGTTAGATATTTCCTACCTGACAGAATGCGCTTTTAACTACATGTACAGAGGAATAAGTCCATTCTGATGGATACTTCCTTCCTGACATTATGAGCTACCCTACTTTTAACTACATTTACAGAGGTAGTAGTCCATTCTGATTGATATTTCCTACCTGACAGAATACTTTTAACTACATTTACAGAGGTAGTAGTCCATTCTGATTGATATTTCCTACCTGACAGAATACTTTTAACTACATTTACAGAGGTAGTAGTCCATTCTGATTGATATTTCCTACCTGACAGAATACTTTTAACTACATTTACAGAGGTAGTAGTCCATTCTGATTGATATATCCTACCTGACAGAATACTTTTAACTACATTTATAGAGGGAGTAGTCCATTCTTATAGATACTTCCTACCTGACAGAATGCACTTTTAACTACATGTATAGAGGAATAAGTCCATTCTGATAGATATTTTCTACTTAACCAAATGAGCTACCCTCCTGTTAACTACATTTATACAGGAAGTAAGCCAATCTGATAGATACTTCTACTACTACTACATTTATAGGAGGTACAAAAATTACCCTACTTTCAACTGCATAGGTGAGGCAGCTGGAGACACACTGCTTTGTGCACCACATTTTTCAATTTCACATCTTTAAGTGTTATAAACAAGCTGAGGTTAAGACTCTAGCGGGGTTTACTGACATAACTATCCAATCATGCTGATGTTTTCCATCCGTGTTACATTCACAGTCCATCCCCCTCCCTTCCACTTCCAAACCCCATACAAGGTCATTATGATTTTATGTCTGTGATAAGTTCTAGCAAAGGGTTTAGGAATGGAATCATCAAGGAAATGTATGCAGGGAGCTGTTCAGTCTTGCTTGTGTTTTTTTAGGGAAACATGCCAGTCTTCAGTACTTCCTCAGCCTACCTAAGACTCTGCTTAAAAAGTGAACTGTGCAGCACTAATGGACTAGTGGCTAGTGACCCCACAGTGTTGTCTAATTTTAGACCAGTCTGCCTTTTCTTTCAAAGGTTTTGGAAAAAACAGAACTTACAACAGAACTCTGTTTGAAAAATCCCAATCTGGTTTCACAGTACTGAGTCTGCACTGTTGGGAGTACATAATGATATTGCCTTTTCTGTAGATGCACACTGTTTTAGTCCTTTTGGACCTCACAGCGGCGTTTGACACAATGGACCATGCAGTCCTCCTCTCTCGCCTTGAGCATTGTGGGCATTAGAGGCTCGGCACTCAAATGGTTTAGCTCTTATTTGGCAAATAGGAGCTTTTCTGTCATAATTGGTGACCTCTCCTCGTTAGTTGCTCCTCTTCCTTGTGGGGTACCCCAGGGATCCATTCTTGGCCCCATTCTGTTTTCTTTATATATGCTGCCTTTAGGGGCTATTATAGGAAAGCACAACCTGTCTTTTCATTGCTACGCAGATGATTTACAAATCTATTTGCCTATAAACTCCCTGATAGTTGTATCACTGGCATTAAGTTGTGGCTTTCTGACAACTTTCTTAATTTGAATGAAGATCAAACGGAGTGTGTTATTTTCAGTACTTCAGACATGCAAAATAGTCCAGCTTTGAGTTTGGGAGCTTTGGCATCTTACACTAGTTCAGCTGTCAAAATCTTGGGTTACTTTTGATTTCAACATGAAATTTGACAAGCGGATCAGTAATGTTGTAAGAATGAGCTTTTTTTCAGCTTCGTCTGCTGGCTAAAGTTAAATATTTCCTGTACAGCAGGGGTCTCAAACTCAACTTACTTGTGGGCCGCTGGAAGTAGAGTCTGGGTTTGGCTGGGCCGCATCAAGTATTCCAAAAAACCCCTCTATTTCCTCCAAAAGGGCGCGGAACTGCCGGTGCTTTAAGCCCCTAGATCTGATATGGTTGGTGCATTTCACAACAACAGACATCACATTGACAAACCTCAGGCATTTGCCGCAAAGGGTACTTAGCTAGCTTGACAACCATTACGCTGCTGTCAACTACAGCAACTACTTATGGGCTACTACGGTAGCCCATAAGTGACAAGCGCAATGACAAAAAGTTTCAGAACGTGCGGGCCACACTAACACTTAACTTTGATGTCAAGTAGGGGGCCACAAAATATCATCCCGCGGGCCGCAATTGGCCCCCGGGCCGCGAGTTTGAGACCCATGCTGTACAGGCATGACCCAGAAAAGGCCATTCATGCTTTTATTAGTTCAAGGTTGGACTACTGTAATGCTCTCTATGTTGTTGAATCAGACGTCCATCTCACGCCTTTAACTTGTGCAAAATCTAGACATGCACATCTCACCCCCCTTAATTACACCCTGCATTGGCTCTCGGTGCGTTTTAGAATAAATTTTAAGATTTTATTGTTTGTTTTTATGGCTTTAAATGGTCTGGCCCCAGAGTATTTGTCTGAAATTCTAACTTTGCGGGAGCACAACCGGTCATTGCGGTCTTCAAACAGTTGGTTTTAGAAGTCCCAAGGTCCAGGTATAAACGGTGGGGGGGTCAGGCTTTTGCAGTTGCTGCACCTGGAAAGTTCCCCACTGATATTCACACTGTTGCAGATGTAGCTCTTTTTTGGTCCAAATTTAAAACATATCTGTTGAGTCTGGCTTTTAATACGTAGCAGTGGTGTGACAATTTCATTCTTCTGTTTCTTTGCAACCTTTTCTGATTTTACTGTTTTCTATGTTCACTCTTTCTATTGAATGCCATGTGTTTTTACTCTTGGTTTCTGATGTTAAGCACTTTGGATACCTGCTGGTTGCTGTAAAGTGATATATGAATACATTTTGACTGATTGATTGATAGAGGATGTCCAAAAAGACGGAAATCCCAGTGACAGGTAACAAAAGGCTTTGGCTTGTCTTGACATTCAGTGTTTCTTACCAGAATGTATTGAATATTCTTTAGGCCTATTCACAACCCTATATTTTTTCCCGAAATAAGGTCTCATGGGGTCCACCGGTAGGGGAGGGACTTTGCCTCTTTATCAGAGCAGACTAACCCTTGGTTTATGGTCCCTGTGGTGTTCCCTGCACAAGGTGCGCTAGCCATAAAATGACCTCACTACCTCTATCGTTTCCAGCATGAACGCTTCGTAAGTATTGAATTTTTGTAACTGTGCATGCTGCATGGTTTTTATTTCAGCATGGTCGGCTGGGGAGACCACCAGGCAGATATATATTTAGACACACAGCATTAGAAAAATAATGTGTTTTTTGAACATTAAAAAACACCCAATACGTATGAAGATGTACAAACCCAATACAATACAAGTATGAACTTGAAAACAAGCACAATGTGTCCCCTTTAGCTCTCTAGAGGTGCCTGGTACCTTTGATCACAAAAGCCTCGGCCAGCAGGCGGAGGTGGTAGGTCGGCTGCTCGTTCTGGGTCAGCTCCTCCAGTCCCACCCTGGCACACATGCCCTGGGCGTCGCGGTAGCGACCCTGCACAAAGTGCACTTTAGCCATCAGCAGAAGAGCCTCGTTCAGATACCTGGGCTGGAGGACAAGAGGAAGGAAATGGTTAGGCAAAAACTGAAGCAACACAAAGGAAGATATTTGTACAAATTGCTTCCTGTGCACAGTGCCATAACAGTTTCAGCAGATAAATAAAGAAAATAAGTGTTACTGGGACTGTAGGTTGAACCCAGATTAGACTGACCGTGAGACGGCCTCGGCTGAGGACGGTGTTAAGGTGGCTTTTGGCACGGCCCAGTCTGGGCTGGGCCTTGTCCATCAAAGGGGTGGAGCTCCGTAAAAGGTCGAGGTTTTCCTGCAGGCACTCCTCCAGCAGCATCTCGGCCGTCAGCAGCATCCCGTAGTCATCTAGGGGGTGGGATTGAAAAAGTTAAAAAAGTCAGTTCGGGTAGGTCTGAGCTCAGGGTCAGAGGTCGTTTGTTTCTGTAGCCAAAGCAAACCTCCCTCGGTCCATTAAAAACAGCAGCTCAGGGAGAGGAGGTTAGCATGCCAGAGCCCTGAAGTGTGTTCACAAGCTACAGTTTCTATTTCAGTCAGGAACACTCTCATCATAGATTTAACCATGTATTGAACAAATGAAAATCCAGTTATGCTTGGCACCGATGGCTCCACTCTTGATAATGCTCCCTGGAGCAGCCAAGCAGCATGCTAAGCTGAAGCAGGGAGCACCATACAGAACCCCCCCGGGGTAAAAAGAAGAAAGAAAGACATTGAAAACTATTTTTTTTTCAACATCTTGCACTTTATTGTTCGTTTTTTTCCCCCGCTTATTCACTTTCTAAGCTTCACATTTCTTATTATTGTCACATTATTTTTTTCTAATTATTTTTAAGTAGTTTTTTTCTCCTTTTTTGTTGCTTTTTTGACATTGTGTTGTGCTTTTTGACATTGTGTTTTTTTTCCTACGTGTTTGACCCTTTTTTCTGTCATTTTTGTCACTTTACATTTGACGCTTTTTTTCCACTATACGAGTTTTGCACATATTCTTGGAATCCACCTATTCTTGGAGACTAAACCTCAGTGTTGAGCTATATGCTATAAAATTGACAGCCAAAATTTAATGAAAGTAGTGTACTGGCCCTCATTTTACTTAAGAAGAGCATTAAATGGAACCATCCATGTTCATTTTTGGCAATTTCTGACATAGACATTTTTTGAAAATGGGTCAAATTTGACCCCGAGACAACAGGACATTGAGTCATGTTAGGACTCTGAACTAGGAAGGTGGAGGCTGTGGTGGAGGTATAACGTTGCCAGCAGCGGCAGTGTGTGAAGCAGTGATCAGTGAGACAGGAGTCACATTTAAAAGGACGCCCTTGATGTGAGAATGGCTGTGATTGGTGTGTGTCTGATAGGAATTCAATCAGCGGGCATATGAATTCCACGTCCTGCATGACTAACGTTAAGCTTAATTTCCCGGTACTTTCCTTTAATAGCTTTGACACTGTAATCATACCATGAAGTTCAGTTTTTGTGTATACACAAACACTCGATTAAAGCCTCCCTGTTTACCTTTTCCATTCTGTGTGTGTGTTCCTCCTCCAACTCCGTGGGCAGTGTTTATGTCCTGAGATTCTTGACATATTTGCTTAGTTAGTGCTTAGGTAGTTTCATCAGCACAGCCAAGGCTAAAGCTATAGGGTTAGGGTTAGGACAGACAGACAGACAGACAGATGGACGGACACACGGACAGACAGACTGGCAGACAGCTTAGTTAGTGGACAGACGGCTAGACAGACAGACAGACAGAGAGACAGAAAACGGAAGGACAGAGGCACAGACAAATAGACAGACGGATAGACAGAAGGACAGATAGACAGACAGACAGACAGACAGACGGACAGACGGACAGAAGGACAGACGGACAGAAAACGGAAGGACAGAGGCACAGACAAATAGACAGACGGATAGACAGAGGGACAGATAGACAGACAGACAGACAGACAGAAGGACAGACGGACAGAAAACTGAAGGACAGAGGCACAGACAAATAGACAGACGGATAGACAGAGGGACAGATAGACAGACAGACAGACGGACGGACAGAAAACGGACGGACCAAGGCAAAGATAGATGGATGGACAGACGGATAGATGATGTCTATGCTTCCATACCATCATACAATTTTGACCAGATCAAAAAATTATTTATGGAATTAATAATAAGAAGGGGAAATTACAATTTACACTCTGTTGTTATTACACACATATGCTCAGTACCTATACGTGCACTAAATGGAGAGATATCAGAGTGTGTGTGTGGGGGGGGGAGGGGGGGGTCACACCAAGCCGTTGGGGGTTTGATGCCTTGCTCAAGAGCACCTAACCCAGGAGGTGAACTGGCCACCAGTCCACCACCATGCTTTGGTCCATATAGGGACTTGAACCAGCAACCCTCTGGTTCCCAATCCAACGCCCTACTGACAGAGGTACTGCCACTCCAATTTCAGCTAGATTCAAAACTTTAAAAAAACCTATCTATGCATATGTTTATGAGAAAGGAAATGCATTTATTGGACCTTAAGGATACGCATCATACAAGAAACGCTGAATTCAAAATGTGTTTTAGTTTACAAGTAAATTCCACAGGGTACTTTTTAAATGTAGAGTGTAAAAATACTAGCTCATAAAATAGCCACCATGTGTTTTAATTGAAGAATGTAATTCCCCACAGGTCAATAAAAAACCACATTCCCAGAACAAATACAGAGGACTGGAACATATTAATGTCAGTATCCTACATGGTGATATACTCTGGGTTCAAACCTTGCTCTTTGACATCAAATTAGACTCTCACATCTTTATCACTATATCACCTTACTTTTAATTATCCAAAGTCAAATACTTTCAACAGCAAGAGACCAAAAAATGAAGAGTCTGCACCACAATGGCTTTTTTCAACCCTTGTGTTGTCCTCGGGTTGACCCATTTTCCCAAGTTTTTTTTTTAAATCAAAAATATGGGTTTCTTACTACCAAATTGCCCTAAAATAACATAAATGAACATTATATGGATCCCATACAACATTATTCGCAGGTACAATAATTGATTACTTTCATTCAATTGTGTTTTTGTTCAATTTCATTACATTTGAAAAGACGTGTTTACATGGATTTACATCAGTATCCTGTCTAAGCTGTGAAATGAACCAGTCTTAGTCAAAATAATTAATAATTTCTCAACTCAAAGAGTAGGTATAATGTCACATAATATAGGTTTATTGATCATGAATAAAACAAAGCCGCAGTAGACTGGATAAGGCATGGTCTATCTAAGCCTTATTTAGTGTACAATGTAATGTATATTTGTTTTTATTTTACTGTAAGAACGGTACTTCTTGACACTTGTACACTTGTCTATCTCTGTTCTTTTCTTGGCTGTTGCAAATTCCGCAATTTACCAACTGTGGGACAAATAAAGGTTTTCTTATCTTATCTTATCATAACCCTCATGTTGTCTTTGGGTCAAATTTGACCCGCTTTCAGTTTTTTTATCACAAAAAATGGGCCGGCGAAATAAGTGCTGAAAATGTCAACATTAAAAATATCAAATAAAAGCACCCAGAACATTGAAAAAGTGACAAAAATCTCGGAAAAAGCGATAATAGTGTTTTGTGGTCGACGGGAAGACAACATAAGGGTGAAAACGTAAAAAAAAAAAAAAAGCACAAAAAAAGTTCATTTTCAATTTCTTGGGAAGACAGCGCCAGGGTTAAACTGTTATACAGTAAATTGGAATTTTCCCCCCTCACTGTCAGATCGGCTCCTGTGAACCAACGCACGCACACCGTAACACCACATCGATTTAACACTTCAGTGCATGTGCAGGCAGGGAGAAAGTGCTGGTGGGCGCTGGTCGGCCAGTTATGGCCACAACAACAGCCGACTTGCAGTCAAGTCACCTGAACCCATGTTTGCTCTGCTAAGCTGAGAGGTGGAGGCAGGGGCATTAGCGACTTAGCAAAGTAATGCTTTATGGGGCACACAATGATAAGTGTGTTTGCATTGAATTTGAGCACATGCACAACCTGGAATGATTTCAAGGGTAAAGGCAGGCGGGAGTTGTGCACAGGGAAATCTTGGTTTGCATGAGATATTGCTGGGGGATACCAGATCTGTCCTGTAGGAGGGGGGTTAACACGGCAGAGGGCCATACAATACCCTTGATTGTGTACACACTCTGTTGTTGTATAGACTGTAAAGTTCCAGGGAGGGGCATTTGACTGTTGGAGCCATCCGACAACCCCTCTCCGACCCCTGGCCTGGCCCAGTAGGACAGATTTAAGCAGTGGTGTAGTCTAATGTATTATAGTGGGTATACTATACTATAATATATTCTGTACTATATTGGCCTGATTATGCCTTTTGGGGAGGGGGGCATATCATAGTGGGGTGTGTGGATGTCCTCCACTTAATTTCCTGTATTCTGATCAACTTTTATACACCGATTTATGGTGGAAATAGCTTTTTTTAGCCTATGTGAAGAAGACAAAACAGACGATAATTCAAAATATATTCAAATTATAATGGAAATTATGTTGGTGCATGACATTGTGCATTTTTTATTTGGGTATATGGAAATCATGGAGCCTTTTTAGTGGGTGGACAGCGTATATCTGTATGTCACGTAGACTACACCACTGGATGTAAGCAAGTTATTATTATTATTATTATTATTATTATTATTATTATTATTATTATTATTATTATTATTATTATTCTCATTATTTTGTGGAGAAAAACATTATGGACAGAGTAACCCAGTCTATCTCTAAGAGTCCAAAGTCCAACTTGTGTACAGTGCCACTCAGGCAATGCAAATCATATCTTTAGCAAACACTGAAGATTGTTACTAGAAGTATTCAAATCCTACTTTTTACAGATCAGTGGAAAAAATGATATTAGAGACATTAAATCCTCAGTGTAAATCAACTCAATTCAAAATATCTCGAAGACACAATCTAAGAGACACTTACTCTGGAGACAACTTCCTGAAACTTCCCTGAAAACAACTGGAATTTGGGCACTTATTATAGCAGGCATGACGTTTGGCAGGGGATTTATGGAACCCTATAACTTTTTTTCGCTATTTAGTTTTTTTTTTTTTTTACAGTGAGGGGTTAAAATCAATCCGGAAGCGACAGGAGACAGCTCAACTTTTCAGCCAGGTGAACACTCACCGTCCTCGTGGATCCGCGCCACCTTCATCTGCTCGATGATCATCGGCATCTTGTCCCACTGGCACTCGGCCCGGTAGCGCTCCAGCTCCGCTTCCACCCGGGCTTGGGTGAAGGAGACCCGGGATGCCATCACTGCTCTGTCCCGGTGGTGACTGTACTCGCCGGACACGATGGGAGTAACTGCACACTTCCAGGAGAAAAAAATGTGTAATCTTTGTGCGGGTGTGTGTGTGTATATGTGTGTGTGTGTGTGTGTGTGTGTGTGTGTGTGTGTAGGGGGGGGGGGGGGGCATCAAACACAACATCAAGTTTCATTGTAAGGAACTAGGTCTAATTGTTATTATAGGAACTAAATAATTCATTTGTAATGAAATATTAACCCTCCTGTTGTCCTCGGGTCAAATCTGACCCCTTTAAAAAATGTCTATATCTGAAATATGGGTTTCTTTTTCACAAAATTACCACAAAGAATGCATGGGATTCCTTACAGCGCTCTTTGCAAATACAATTAATCACTTTTATTCCTCTAATCTTAACTATTAGTCAAAATAATTCATAATGTCTTCTTTTTTAACTCAAATATTAGGTATAATTCTGTATAAATTTGGGTTTAATTGACCATTAATTCCAAAAAGTGGTGTAAAACTAGTGGCAGTAATTTTTTGGTGTTATTGAAAACTAAAAAAAGGCTGAAAAAGGGACGAAAATGTCAAATTTTGGTCCTTTTTGACCCGGGAGGACAACACAAGTAGCCGCCTGCGTCTTCATTTAACAAAGAAAACGTAGATATTTCTTTGTTAAACGAAGGGTTTATTTTGTGTATATTCCAGATCTGCAATATATAGAAAATAAATGCCTTGCACACATGCATTAGACTGCAGTAAAGGTGCATTGACTGTGATGACTGTGGCATTTTGAGAAGGCTTGATCTGTAGCTGTTGAAAGTAAAAGGAAGCTTGCATGGCCTCCTGTAAACAGCCATGTGCTTAATCTTTACAGTTAACACTTTAACTGGATCAGGGAGGGCTTATACATCCACTGTCCTACTCGTCTGCAGCAAAGTGTGGAACCCCAAACAGACAGAATCCATGCATAGGTGCTGTTGTTTTTTTTTAAATTCTTTGAATAGTGTTTATGTCATAAATGAGTTCATTGGAAACATCAGTTTAATTGCTTGCTCCCTGATCTGGGTTCAGCACCATTGGCAGGCCGACATGGCTAAGCTCCTGGCTCAGGTACAAAGCCTACATCTGTCAGCTATAGCACTGCCATGTAATTGCACTGCATCGATACAATACACAACTTTTTTTGTATCAGTGCTCTTAAATGGTGGTGAACAAGTTGAGGGAGAAAATCACATTAAGTAATTTGAAGTTAAACAATTATTAACATTTGTCCTACAATCCACATGGGTGTATAAGGAGAGACAAGGGTCACAGACTACTGGGGTAAATAGGCCTATCGACTACTTTATGACAGTAAATTTAAAAAAGAAACCTCAAGTCTTCTGAACAGAGCTTTAGCAGCGTCATTTTCTCTCTGGAAACTTGACATTTGCTCGAAATCGACGCTTCTCCTTCCTCACCACAGCGTGCATCTGTGTATGTGTGTGTGTGTGTGTGTGCGTCGGACATTTGACAGCTGAGCGGCTGCTTCACCCCCCCCTGCTGACGAAAGGAAAGAGTCACCTCAAAGGTATTTTCTCTGTCAAGACAAGCCACTCACATCGTAAAATACTTTGTCCTTCTGAAAAGTGCCATGTGTGAAGTTCTACAACGTGAGAATGCCAATATGTTGTCAATAAAACGTTAGCTTGTATCATTGTTGGCTAGATACTTATCGCATACTCAAGATATTTCGCAACTTAATACGATTTTACCCGGCGTAAGGCCAGCCAATGAAACAGAATGCATGTATTTGTTACCTAAAGGTGTTTCTAAGCGTAATAGCTGTATATGTATCTTACTATAACTGTACAGAATATCATAATTCAGCCGTGGACAGCTAATTCAGTGAATACGGAAGTTGGTGCAGTGAGTCCTCTCGCTTCAGTTGTATACTCTTTGAAATATTTTAACCAATCATAATGAGCTGTCGTGTCCAAGTGGAGCTACGGCAAGCCTGTTGGTCCTTAAAGGTAGTGATTAATCGTTGTTGCCAGCCAACGACGAGTCGAGTGAAGATAGTCGAGTGATAAATAATTCAGGTAAGTATTAAGATAGCCTTTAAGGTAGTTATATTACTAAACGTATTGTATTGGTTGTGCATTATAAACAGGTCACGATATTTCAACGCAGTCCTGAAATGAAGCTTCACGCTAGCAAATGTTTTTTTCCAGCTAACGTTAACTTCTGCACTAACATTAGAATACCTAGCGTTAGCTAACTTCATGGTGCATACAGTATCTCTATGGGATATTTTCACAGCAATTAAACATTGCTAATTAGCCCATTGTTTTACTAAAGTATTCCTTTATCATTACATAAGGCTATCCAACGTTATACAATTTACAATATGTTTCCTCTTTTAGCATATGGCGTAACAGTTAGTTATTCGATAGATCCAGCTCTTTAAAATGCTTATCTTAAGCTAATTTAGCTCTAATATGATGTTAAAACCATTAGAGGGACAGCTTATCTGTAAATGGAGGGCATTTATTTGAGATGTATACTTAAAATGTGTGGGGAAAATCTGAATTACAGAATATTGAAAAGGTAAAAAAACAACAACAACAATGTAAATTTAGTGTATATGAACAGGAAATGGGATATCCATAGATTAATATAACAGCACATGAGTCTTTGATTAATTTGCTGTGTGTGTGTCTGTATGTGTGTCTGTCTCTGTATGTGTTTGTCTGTTTCTGTATATATATATAGTGTGTGTGTGTGTGTGTGTGTGTGTGTGTGTGTGTGTGTGTGTGTGTGTGTGTTTCTGTCTGTATGTGTGTGTGTGTGTGTCTGTCTGTGTCTGTCTGTCTGTGTGTGTGTGTGTGTGTGTGTGTGTCTGTCTGTCTGTCGTGTCTGTCTGTTGTCTGTCTGTCTGTCTGTCTGTCTGGTTGTCTGTCTGTTGTGTGTGTCTGTCTTGTGTGTGTGTGTGTGTGTGTGTGTGTGGTGTGTGTGTGTCTCTATCTGTGTGTGTCTGTGTGTGTGTCTGTGTGTGTGTGTGTGTGTGTGTGTGTGTGTGCGTATGCGTGTGTGTGCGCGTGCCTGCCTAGCAGAATGAGTAGTGGCAGGTGTAGTGTGCAGTGGGGGGGCCTGCTCCTCCTCCTGTCCTGCTGTCTGCTGTGTGTTGTCTCTCAGGTGGAGCCCAGCAGCAGCAGCACACGCTGCCGGTCATAGAGCGGGCAGCCTCCATATCCGGTCACGGCCGCCTGGACAGAAACATGGTCCAGGACAAAGAGTGAGTGATACCCCCCCAGTCCTGCAGAAGCACCCTTCAGGCCGTATTTGCACAGAATAGTGAACTTTGAACACAGTTGACACCGGCGTCTGTGTACTCTGTGGCTTAGGACTCTGTCTTTTGTCTTCCAGCCACATCATGGAGCATTTAGAGGGAATGATAGACAAACCTGAGAAAGAAATGACACCCCAGGAGCTTCAGCTGCACTATTTCAAGATGCACGATTATGATGGCAACAACCTGCTGGATGGGCTGGAGCTAGCCACAGCTATCACACATGTCCACAGAGAGGTCGGTATATACAGTATATGTGTATACATTTATATATTTTTGTTCTCTTAGGTGTGAACGTCATGGCTTCTAATGTACTGTAATGTAAGTACCAGTAATCATTTGTATTTGTCATCAACTGCTAAAGAACGGATTAACCCTTGTGTTGTCTTCCCGTCAAAATTGAAAATCAACACTTTTGTTGACGCTTTTTATCGACAGTTTTTACTTTTTCTACACTTTTGTCCCTTTTTTTCAACCTTTTTTTGACGCTTTTGTTTTTTAACACTACGCAACACCAACTTATTAACTTTAGTTGTACAGTTATTTTTTGAATTTATTGTCCATAAACCTCATTTATAGGAAATTATACCTAATGTTTGAGTTAGAAAAGCAGAACTTAGAAATTATTTAGACTAAAATTAAAGGATGTTGATGGATAATAACAGCCTGGAATATGTCAACTTTTACTCAATACTATTTCAAAACCACTTCAATTGTTTTTTCAAATGCTATAAAATTGAATAAGACGCCCACAAATTATAGCGATTTCTACTTGCCAAAGAGCATTTTGTGGAATCAGTCATGTTATTTTGGGTAATTAAAAAGAATATTGACATGGGAAAACGGGTCAATTTGACCCAAGGACAACATGAGGGTTAACAAGGGCATGAGTGCGTATAGCTTTAAACTCTATACTATATGATTTACTATTTTTCCAGCAGCTGGAGTTCATGGAGTCTCAAGTTTGTGAAAGTTTTATGATTTCACAAAAAGCATTCCACAACTAATTGTGTAATTCTGTCTTTGTGCGTTACACCCCAAGTTAACATCTCACGTCAGAAACATGTCATAGTCCAGAAGCAAGACACCTTTTTAAATGCTTGCTGGATCCACATTGTCTAAAAAAATCCTCCCTTTCCTTTCCTAAACACCTTTCATTCACTCTAAAGGAGATGTCATGGCGGCGGTACCTCGTTTCATTGAGAGTGTTCCTGTGTTCTTTAAGCTAAAGGAAATGAAGCTCTAACGCTGTTAACTAATTTGCAACAGGGACCTAACTTTAGAGCTGTTTCCTTTTTAAAAAAAGCTGTTTTTGTAGGGTCACATGCTTGTCCACAGATCATGCATGTTTTGATTCAGACGCAATGTCTCAGTATCTAATTATTGAAATAAATGAGAGGAAAGAGAGAGAGAGAGAGAGAGAGAGAGACAAAGAAAGAGAGAGGGGTGAGCATAAAGCCAAACTAAACGGAAAACCCCAAACTGTACTTGCTTATGGGGTGATATGGAGAAAATCAAATATCACGATATTTTTGACCAAATACCTCGATATTGATATTGCAATGATATTGTAGTGTTGACTATTGGTGCTTTTACAAAATATTGACACAACGAGATTTTTAATAAATAATCACCTGCAATGTGAATATGATGACTAAGTGGGTAAAGGCTAATAATAGAACAGTTGCAACAGTCCTAAGTTCCTAACATGACATCACTTAATGTAATGCAGCCTTTAAAACCAGGAAAAGACTTATGCAATATGACGATATTCAAAATCTCAGACGATATCTAGTCTCATATCACGACGTCGATATATTTCCCAGCTCTGCTTGTATAATTAGTGTATCTAAACCAATACTATCTGTTGTTGTAACACATAAATAATATGTCTACATGAACAATGTTTGTGTTTGTCTCTTGTTTCTTTGTCAGGAGAGAGGAGAGAACAGCCAGCCGTTGAAAGAGGATGACCTCATCACCCTGATCGATGACGTTCTGAAGGACGATGACAAGAACAATGACGGTTACATAGATTACGCAGAGTTTGCCAAATCACTGGAGTAAGATGTCACCTGAGAACTTCCATGCTTCACACCCACAACGACAAATCTGCAGAGAAGAGAAGGCCAGCCGAGTAGCCACCAGACTGCATTTCTCTCTCGCAGGCGACCAGTCAGGGTTATTGATAATTTAATTAAGGTTTGGGAAATTTTCCTACTTTCTAAGCAGGTTTTTTTTGTTCATGTGATGTCCAAGGGGGTAGCAGAAAAACCAGGAATGGCCGGAATTAATAAGCAACAGAAACAGGAGGAAAACAAAATGGCCTTTTGGTTAGTTTGGCTCTTGTGGAGCTACAGTACACTTGCCGTGACATTTCTGCGCCATCTGTTTTCATAGGTTCCCTGAAATTATGCCTTTTTCTTAAGGGTCAGTTCACCAAATATCAATTTTTTTTTCTACTTAGCCCCTCATTGTATCTAACCATGGATATATACTTTTAGTTCTTTTTGAAGTTTAGACATCTTTGCAGTGACTTCTGCCAAAAAGCCTGTCAAATAAAAGCCCAAAACCTTTATTGGGAACTAGTACAGCTATCAGTGAAGTGGTAGCAGAGGTCTCAGTGCCAGGTATCATGGCAAGTAAAACCCAATCCATCTGCATAGCTGCCTTAAGGGAAAGTTAGGAATATATATGTTTTTGTAATTTTGTATGATTGGCCCTTTTGTATGTACAGCAGCCCTATAGTGTGTGTTCTGCTTTTAGTGGTGACAGTGGTGAGTTTCTTCTGGTAGGCCAAAAGCATCTAAACAGAATGTCATCACTTGAAATGGACCGCTCTGTGCATACTGGACTCAAGCAGACAGCAGACACACCACTTATTTACAGTAGCTAACACACTGTCCCTGTGTGATTCTCAAAATGGTGGACCAAATGGTGTGTGTGTGTGTGGTGTGTGGTGTGTGTGTGTGTGTGTGTGTGTGTGTGTGTGTGTGTGTGTGTGTGTGTGTTGTGTGTGTGTGTGTGTGTGTGTGTGTGTGTGTGTGTGTGTGTGGTGTGTGTGTGTGTGTGTGTGTGTGTGGTGTGTGTGGTGTGTGTGTGTGTGTGTGTGTGTGGTGTGTGTGTGTGTGTGTGTGGTGTGTGTGTGTGTGTGTGTGTGTGTGTGGTGTGTGTGTGTTGTGTGTGTGTGTGGTGTGTGTAGAAAACACGTTGAGTGTGTGTGTGTGTGTGTGTGTGTGAAAAACACGTTGAGTGTGTGTGTGTGGTGTGTGTGTGAGAAAACACGTTGAGTGTGTGTGTGTGTGTGTGTGTGGAAAACACGTTGAGTGTGTGTGTGTGTGTGTGTGAAACACGTTGAGTGGTGTGTGTGTGTGTGTGAGAACACGTTGAGTGTGTGTGTGGTGTGGTAGAAACAGTGTGGTGTGTTGAGTGGACACTGGTGTGTTGAGGTTGTTATGAGATACGTTGAAGTGTACGTGTGTGTCTGTGTAAGTGTAAACACGCTGAATGTTGCCAGCAGGCTCCATGCAGCAAAATGGCACCACATGTGTTCTTCCTGAGGTTGTTTTCATGAAGATTAACACGAGCCAATCACCTCCATCTTCACTGTAGTCGCTGAGCCAGCTGATTTTAAAATCTAACGTCATGAAGTGAATGTAAAGCAGCGGCGTACTACTGCTTCTCTATCCCTGGATAAGCTAGACGTAAAGCCCACTGGTCGATGCTGCGGGGTCTCCAGGAAAGTTCTAGATAGAACCTCAACACGTTGGGATCCAATCATTAGCTGCCTTTAAAAACAGATACACGTCACATCTGTGTGTGTGTGTTAACGTTTGTTAAATCCATCTGTGTGAGATGGATGGATGAAGTCTATATTTTTTTGCCATCTAGTATTAATTCTTCAATCTGTTAAGGTTGTCGATTATAGGCTATTAAAAAACAAACAAATCTGAAAGCATAGCAGATGCAACTGTGTTGTCTCTAGAATGTGAAATATTAAAAATCTATCTACAGACTTGTGATGTGTTTTTTTTAATAGATCGTGATGTGTGGAGTTGCATTGGTGGAATCACTTTTAAAAGACAATGGGGAATATAATTGAAATCTTTATTTGTTATTATTCAGGTGTACTCAGCAGGTTTTTAGACTTCCTGTTTCACGTACAGTATCAGTACATTTCAGTACATCGCTCAAGATATTGTGTAGACCAACATTGGTCCTACCATGTGTAGGTGGTTCGCAGTTCAACACATGTTAACTTTTGAATTTTTGAATCAACGTATATAAAACGTGAATGTGTGTGTGCATTATGATCTAATAAGTAGATCCGCTGACATGTAAAGGCTGTGACACACCAACCCGATAATCAGCTGTCGGGGGGGGGGCCGTCGCCTTCATTTTGGCCGACCTGACATGCTCGGTCAGAAGGCGGGCACTTCTGGCAGTCAGACTCAAATGACCAATGTGATTGGTGCAAACCCGGAAATTACGGAGTCTCAAAATCTGACGAAAATCTTTTTGATCTGAAATTGTCTAATCTTCTGAATTTTGTCTTTGAAGAAGGAGGCAAAGTCATTGCAGGCCTTGGTAGATAAAAGTTCAGATGCTACACGTTGCACAAACTGTCTGCACTCTGAAAACTGACACGCTTTAGCGTAGACATAATAAAGATAAACCCCGTCCGATGTATCCTTGTGTGTGTGTGTAATAAAAAGACTGAGCTGCAGAGAAATTGTTGAAGATCCTAGGAGCAATGCTGGTGATGTCTCCTTCCCTTTTGCGGCAAAAGTATATAAACTGCTCACTACCGTCTGTGTCTAGTTTTGTTTGCTTTGTCCATCATTAATTTAGTAAGTTGAAGTGTCCTGAACCTGGCAACATGGTTAACGGGACGACAACACAAGGGTTAAAGCTCTAGTGTGTAGTTTCTGGCGCCCCCATGAGGAAAGTAACGACAAAAACAAACAAAACCGTCCGGGTGTCCACATGACACGAGTACCACGTGATCGCGCACGCGCCACCACCCCTCCTCCTCGCAGTTGCTAGTAGCCAAGGAGGACACGGGGGATTAAAAAAGCATTATGGACTCCACAGAAGAGGTGATTATCTTCACTTGAGCTTCTGTGCGGGAAAGTCACCGGCAACGCAATCTTGTGAACATAGTCCTGCTGAGAGAGTTGTGTGGAGCGGATAGTCTTCCTTAGCTTTGTATCAACTCAGTTTGGCGATGGATTAAATGGAACAGCTGTTCGTCAATATCAAAAAGTTACACACTAAAGCTTTAATACAAGCAGTGGATGTGGAGGAGAATGTCGAAAGCAGTTTAACCCCTGTGTCGTCTTCCCGTCAAAAATGAAAATCAACACTTTTATTGACGCTTTTAGTCGAGGTTTTTAAGTTTTACTTACGTTTTTGTCCCTTGTTTCCAACACTTATGACACTTTTTTTCAATGTTTGCCACTTTTTTTGACATGTAACACTACATAACACTAACTCATTTTAAACGTTTTACAGTTATTTTAAGTGTTTATGGTCAATAAACCTCATTTATAGGAAATGATACCTAAAGTTTGGAATTATTGAGACTAAAATTAAAGGAATGGATGTTGATGATAATCATGATTTATCAACGCTTTTTACTTTTTCATACACTTTTGTCCCTTTTTTCAACCTTTTTTTGACGCTTTTGTTTTTTAACACTACGCAACACCAACTTATTAACTTTAGTTGTACAGTTATTTTTTGAATTTATGGTCAATAAACCTCATTTATAGGAAATTATACCTAATGTTTGAGTTAGAAAAGCAGAAATTAGGAATTATTGAGACTAAAATTAAAGGATGTTGATGGATAATAACAGCCTGGAATATGTCAACTTTTACTCAATACTATTTCAAAACCACTTCAATTGTTTGTTCAAATGCTATAAAATTTAATAAGCCACCCCAAAATTAATGAAAGTAGAGATTTGTACTTGGCAAATAGCGTTGTGTGGACTCAGTCATGTTATTTTGGGGAATTAAAAAGAACATTGATATAGGAAAATGGGGCAATTTGACCCGAGGACAACATGAGGGTTAAACTATAACACATGTGTATAGTGTCTCTCAGATTTTGAGCTTGTGAAACGATTTTTTAGCAGTTATTTATAACCTGTTTAAAACTGAACATTTGAATACAGATTGAAAACTGCGTGACACTGAAGTTCTTTTTACAGCCATAAATCAGGGCCAGAATTTGTACTTGGGACTTAAATGTGTGATTTTCACACAGACACACACAGTTTTTATGCTTCAAATCTGTACTCAGAGTCTGTGAAGCCTCACCGCCAGGGTTCATCCACCAGATAAATGATAAACTATAGTGCATTTTTTTTTTAATTTTACCAGCCACTCAATATATTATTACCATGATTTTTTTTAGCCGGTGAGGGAAGCAAAACTACCAGCCACTTGTATATTTTCCCTGCATTATGGTGGATGGTGCTAATTTTGAAGCCTGCTCATTACTGATATCATGTGTGTGCAAATATCATTGTAATTGTTTTCCATGCATTCACAAACTTGATTTTCTTTGTGAGTTATTTCTACATGCATAACCCTATATGCAACCAGAGGCTGTGCCCCTGTTATGCTTTTATGATTTTTCCTGACTTTTAGCGTATTATGTAGTTGTTTGTGTGTGTAATAGATAATAGTTAAGGTACAAAACATACATTTCACTCTAAAGGGATCTTTCTCTCCCACAGACGGCATTTATTCTCAAAAATATATAAAAAACATGTCGCCCACGTTGCTATTTGACATTCCTCAATCAGTGACATCTCTAATTGTGGCTTGTTTGAAATTGGTTGACCTATCCCAACAGAGTGGGCCAGCTGACCAATCAGAGCAGACTGGGCTTTTTGGGAAGGCGGGACACAGAAACAGAGTGTTTCAGGCAAAGGAACTGCATTAATATGCAGCATAGTAGGATTTTTGAACACCAAAGCATGTAAACCTATTCTAGTAGACCCCAAGAGTACAAATATGATGCTGAGAAGGAGTATAATAGGGGCTCGTTCAAATGAGTGAGAATACGTGTGTGAAACAAGGTGAAAAAAGGACATGCATGATCACCTCTGCAGCTAAATAGAGATTAAAAATTCATTTTAATTTTGTAATTGACTTGTTTCCTTATTGACCTTGTTACTCCTTAGCTCCAGTGTGAGGCCGGGTCCAGAGGCTGCATGGAGGCCAGGGAGAACATGGGCGAGGTGAGGTTGCTCCTCAGCGGGCTGTACCAGTCTTCATGCTGCCGCTGGGAGGCCGGCTGCGGGGGGACGCTGGGGCACGGGCACTGGCCCACCGGGCCCGGGTGCCGGGAGTAGGCCCCGGAGGGCAGCATGGGGGGGAGGCGGGGGATGTGAGCCAGGGGCTGGGTGTAGTACTGTCGAGCCATGCCGGACGGCTGGACGTGCACGCCCCCCAGCAGCGCCCTGTGGCCCGGCATCACGCCCACGGGGAGAACTTTCTGGGAGGCCCGCTCCTGCTTCCGCTGTTTGGCTCTTCTGTTCTGGAACCAAACCTGCAGAGACAAGGACAGATCAGCTGGCCTGGACACCTTGAGACAAGTAAGACACCTGCCATTATAAGGTAATTCGAAAAGGTTCGGTTCAGCAAAAATGGGACATTTATGCATTTATGTGTTCAGTGTGTGCAGGCAAGGTGCACCCCCAAATGAATTTAACCCCAAAAAGGGCTTTAAAGAAATATAAATTGTCTAAATATTGCAGATCTTGTCTCTGTTCACATTTCAAAATAAAATGCACATTATTATATTTATTGCCCAACCACATGTTAGCAAAACTGATTTTGTAAGCATGTTTCATGCAGCATTTCTACAATATTATACATTCAAGTCAATTATGGAGAACAGTGATATAGTTGCTTGATAAAAGGGCAATTAATACATTATGAAACTTATAAAAAACTACTGGATTGCATCATGTTGCCAGGTGTAACGTATGATATGATGTGAGTTCAAATCCACTCTTCAGTTGTACTTTTTCTAAATATGATAAAGACAAAAAGTAAGGGAAATCACGGTTCTATTATAATAGACAATTATATATTGGGGACTTCATAAAGTCATAATCCTAAGCAGTCCCACCTGTATGCGAGCCTCGTTGAGCTTGGTGATCCGGGCCAGCTCCTCTCTGTAGTAGATGTCAGGATACTGGTTTTGTCCGAAAGCCACTTCCAGCTGTTCCAGCTGCTTGTGGCTGAAGGTGGTGCGTTGGCGTCTCCTGGCCGGGGACGGGTAGGCTCTGCTCCGCCTGCCGAGGCCGACACCCAGGGAGGTCTCACCCAACGCCCTCTTCCTCCCCGTCTCCCCTATATCTGCTTTCAGGAGGAAGACAACGCTGAAAAGACTTTGTCTCTTTTAGAGACAATTCTCCAGCTCCTGTTTCTTCAGTTACTTGGCGTGATTCGAAAAAGTGGCCTAAACGTGTAAAGGCCCATTTCACCAATGATTGCGGGGGGGATTACACTGACTTTATGGTTCCCACTGCCGCCAGGCAACCTGAGAGCTCCAGAGCTTTAGCTGCCAAAGACGAGCTCGTGAGAAAAAGACACCAGAAACGGAGGGATTTGACTTAAGATAATTACTACAGAGTGACTACTCTGGCAAATTGGTGCACTGAGCTGACTTTGGGGGTTAGAAAAGACACCGAGGAGGATGGCTATTGAAATTGGATTCAATTTCCAACTCCCAAAGACTTTTTATTCTCTTAATTCTTTTTGCCAAACCAAATGTTAACAGCTGAACTGGATAAAACTATCCCAATAACTACTGTTATCAAAGCACTAATAAACTAATAAAGGGTTTTTTTAGGGCTAAAAAGCAGCTACAAGTGTGAATATGTGCTCAAATTAACTGACAAATTTAACATTAATGTCCATATTCTAAACGAACCCCTGTGTAACAGCTTTAA
Organism: Etheostoma spectabile; assembly: GCF_008692095.1. Taxonomy (NCBI): domain Eukaryota; kingdom Metazoa; phylum Chordata; class Actinopteri; order Perciformes; family Percidae; genus Etheostoma; species Etheostoma spectabile. Next base: position 21,022,166 of record NC_045749.1, on the reverse strand, counting down.
GACTATTACACAACATAAGTCTGACACTGAATTAAAGTTACTCCAATAATTTAGAAATGGCTGAAAACATGCAAACCAATGGCGAGAAAGAAACACTGTCTGTATTGTAGAGGACACTCCATCTCCGTCATTGGTGGATGACATGATGGACTAATAATAAACAGACTAATATGATTTTTCAAGAGCGTGGGGGGGTGTTGTTGGACTCACCTGCACTGGAGCTGACAGTCGCCATGTCAGAGTAGACCTCTGCACAGTCCTGGTGGCCCCTCACCGCGTCCTCCTTTACCTGGGCCATGGCTGCAGCTCTGCTCACTGACGGGACCCTCTGCACCGCGTCGATCCCCCCCCCCCCGACACCCACACATAGCCCACCCATGTCCCACCCATGTCCCACCCATGTCCCACCCACCTGGTTTACCTCAAACTGCATCAAAAACTGCCATGGTGGAAGGACATTTACTCAAGTACAAATTTAAGGTATTTTCCTTTCACATTCTACTTCTACTTCACTACGTTTAAGAGAGAAATATTGTACTTTTTACTCCATTACATTAATCTGACATCTTTAGTTACTTTACAAATTAAGATTTTTTTTGCGTTTATAAAATATGTTTTATGGAAAAAGCAACTACCCAACAACGTACAGGCCTATCTACAAGTACAACTGAATGATAAGCCAAATAATTAAACACTAAAATGTGAGGATTTTTCTGCATTGAGTACTTTTAATACTTTAAGTACATTTTCCTGATGATGCTTTTGAGTTATATACTTTTACTTAGGTAACATTTTTAATGCAGGGCTCTTACTTGTGGCGAAGTATTTTTACAGTGTGGTATTAGTACTTTTACTCACGTAAAAATGGAACTTACTGGAACTTCCTACATTTCCTAAGAATGTCTTTATTATGAGAAGTACAGAAGAAGAAATACATTTACCGGGACGAGTTCATAGAACCAGGGGCGATTTTAGACCAACCCCCATAAAGATTATAATAATAAAAAAAAAATGTAAAAAGATTATTATTTTTTTTTTAGTGCTTTAAGGTTCAATGTCGCCAATGCTAATCACCTGTAACCCCGTCAAGGAAAGTTTTTTTTTTTTTTTTATTCCTTGTTTACACCTCATCATTATTTCAATTGATTCTGGTGGTCCATAAAGGAACTTTCATAGTTTTTTTTCATGTGTTCAATATTTTGCATTTATCCTCTGTTATAATAATAAATACATTTATTCATTGTTATCCAGTGTGATCACTGATTTAGTAGACCCGAAAGATCTGATCCTATATCCCGCTAGAACATTGGGCCATGGCTGTGGTCAAGACCACCTTTGTCGAGTCCAAGACAAGACCAAGACCAGGACTAGTCGAGTCCAAGTCAAGGCCGAGTCCAAAATGGTTTGAGTCCGAGTCAAGACCGAGTCCAGGACAGGAAAAAAAGGTCTAATGCATGATAGTATCAAGACAATCATTTTGGGTTTAACTTTCCCTCCAATATTATTATCAACATAATAAAGACACCTGGACTCGGTCCAGACCAAAAGCCCAAAAGCCATATCGGGCAAGACCAGTGGCCGACACCGAGACAAGTCCGAGTCCAAATACTAGCGAGTACGAGACAAGTCCGAGACCACAGAAAAACGGTCTTGAGTCCTGACTCAAGTCCTAGACTGGACTATAGCCCTGCATTGGGCTGTGTTTAACAGTTGTGTATAAAGTACTTGAAAGCAATACTTGAGTAAAAGTACCAGAAAATGAACTTTGGGGGGAGTTAGGTAGAAGTTAGAGTCAGCTTTTAGAATATTTCTTAAGTAAAAGTCTTAGAGTATCAGATATTTACTGTACAAGTGCAAAAGTATCAGCAAAATCTAATTCAAGTATCAAAAGTAAAAGTATTGATGGCAGAATGGGTTCGGTCATGGTGGAATTATTATGTTCTTATTAAATGATAACACATAGTAACTTTCCATTTCTGACAAAGACAGTAACAATACCATACATTCATATACAGTATGTATCAGACGTGTTGATATATCCTGGATAAAAACAATACATATTAACAAAATATACTGCTATTGTGACTGTTTCTACTACCGCTTGCATATAGACAGCTCAGAGATGTAGTTCAGTTTATTTTTTAAATTTATTTTTCAATGAAATGGTAAATCATCACATGGAATCATACGTCAACAAGGGGTTTACCAGCAGAGAGAGGACTGACTCAGTGGGCGTAAGTATGTAAGTATCATTAGAAAAATGCACATCCACACTTTTGGAAATGATCAAATCAGTTCAATTAAGTGTTTAATCTGCTAATTATTTCTGCTGTACTTGTAGGCATATACAGTGGCATGAATATGTTTACACATCCATGCTAAAATTGATTAAAAAATTGGAATAAAAAAACATTTTAATTCACAAAATTTAGGAAAATCCAACCTTTTAAGGACACCAATTGTCTTTGTGAATGAATAATGTTTTGTGAATAAATATATGTTCTTACTTAAAATACAGGGGGCATAAGTATACACCCCCCTATGTTAAAATACAGGGGCATAAGTATACACCCCCCTATGTTAAAATACAGGGGGCATAAGTATACACCCCCCTATGTTAAAATACAGGGGCATAAGTATACACCCCCTATGTTAAAATACAGGGGCATAAGTATACACCCCCCTATGTTAAAATACAGGGGGCATAAGTATACACCCCCTATGTTAAAATACAGGGGCATAAGTATACACCCCCCTATGTTAAAATACAGGGGCATAAGTATACACCCCCCTATGTTAAAATACAGGGGCATAAGTATACACCCCCCTATGTTAAAATACAGGGGCATAATATACACCCCCCTATGTTAAAATACAGGGGGCATAAGTATACACCCCCCTATGTTAAAATACAGGGGCATAAGTATACACCCCCCTATATTAAAATACAGGGGCATAAGTATACACCCCCCTATGTTAAAATACAGGGGCATAATTATACACCCCCCTATGTTAAAATACAGGGGGCATAAGTATACACCCCCCTATGTTAAAATACAGGGGCATAAGTATACACCCCCCTATGTTAAATACAGGGGCATAAGTATACACCCCCCTATGTTAAAATACAGGGGCATAAGTATACACCCCCCTATGTTAAAATACAGGGGCATAAGTATACACCCCCCTATGTTAAAATACAGGGGCATAAGTATACACGCCCCTATGTTAAAATACAGGGGCATAAGTATACACCCCCCTATGTTAAAATACAGGGGCATAAGTATACACCCCCTATGTTAAAATACAGGGGCATAAGTATACACCCCCCTATGTTAAAATACAGGGGCATATTTATACACCCCCCTATATTAAAATACAGGGGCATAAGTATACACCCCCCTATGTTAAAATACAGGGGGCATAAGTATACAACCCCCTATGTTAAAATACAGGGGCATAAGTATACACCCCCTATGTTAAAATACAGGGGCATAAGTATACACCACCCTATGTTAAAATACAGGGGCATAAGTATACACCCCCTATGTTAAAATACAGGGGCATAAGTATACACCCCCTATGTTAAAATACAGGGGCATAAGTATACACCCCCCTATGTTAAAATACAGGGGCATATTTATACACCCCCCTATATTAAAATACAGGGGCATAAGTATACACCCCCCTATGTTAAAATACAGGGGCATAAGTATACACCCCCCTATGTTAAAATACAGGGGCATAAGTATACACCCCCCTATGTTAAAATACAGGGGGCATAAGTATACACCCCCCTATGTTAAAATACAGGGGCATAAGTATACACCCCCCATGTTAAAATACAAGGGGGCATAAGTATACACCCCCCTATGTTAAAATACAGGGGCATAATTATACACCCCCACAATGTTAAATTCCCATAGAGGCAGGCACATTTTTATTATTAAAGACCAGTTATTTCATGGATCAGGATACTATGCATCCTGATAAAGTTCCCTTGGACTTTGGATTTTCCTGTTGTTGTTTTTTATTAAGGTATTAAGATCAATTTCCAAAAGATGTTTTTTTTATTCCTATTTTTAATAAACTTTAGCACGGGTGTAAACTTATGCAAGCCACTGTATATGGTTAGGTAGTTTCATTTGTAATAAAGTAACATTGGGTTTTTATAAAACTACACATGTTTTAATTTGTGAAGTAAGAGTAGAAGTAGGAAGTGGCATGAAAAGAAAAGACTCATGTTGTCCTCATGTTTTCCTATATCAATGTTCTTTTTAATTCCCTAAAACAACATGACTGATTCCACACAACGCTCTTTGGCCAGTACAAATCTCTAATTTTATAGCATTAGAAAAAAAACCTTGGAGGAAAATTGAATAAAAGTTGACATATTCCAGTCTGTGATTATCATCAACATCCATTCCTTTAATTTTAGCCTCAATAATTCCTAATTTCTGCTTTTCTAACTCAAACATCAGGTATAATTTCCTACAAATGAGGTTTATTGACCATAAATAACAAAATTCCAAAAATAACTGTAAAACTAAAGTTAACAAGTTAGTGTTGCGTAGTGTTGAAACCTTCAACATTTTTTACAAAAGTGTTGAAAAATAGGACAAAAAACCTAAGAAAAATTTAAAATCACAATCACAAAAAAGTGTTGATTTTCATTTTTGACGGGAAGACAACACAAGGGTTAACTAAAGTACAAGTACCGCAACATTTGTAGTACAGTGTTTGTGTCTGTATTTTCTTCGTCTTCAACAGGATCGGGGGGGGGTAACGGCGGTACTTTTTCAAAATGGCGGGTGACTTTGCCTTGTATACCCGCCACAGTGCCGGGTGGAGTTTTTTTTCTCCACTTTTTATTTGCTCTATTATAATTTTTAATCATACACAACATGCATCTAAGCAATTCAAAATAGTGTGTGGCTGTGGGCAAAAAAGTGTCATTTCCCACCCAACAGAGTACTGGCATAGTGCATTTAATTCTTCCAAAAAAACCAAGAACTGTGAGATCCTTCACAGCTTTCTTGGTTTTTATTTGAGCAATTAAATGCACTACTGCAGTACTCCTCCTGTTATCTCAATCAACCTCAACCCAAAATAACACGAACTTCATCCAAAAAAACCCAGAAAAATTGTTCATGTTTCAACACGGGTCAACATTTCCAGTAGCATGGCGACCTTTTGCCCTCTCACCTGTTTGACCTGAGGTCCCCGACGGCTGCACGGTTTTCCAAATCCGAGTTAAAAGTGGCATGTTTAGCAAATTGTAGAAGCAGAAGAGCGAGTTCCCTTTGCGTTGTGTGTGTGTCTCCTATCAGAACAGGTGATACTGCAATGATTTTCACTCCTAACTCATGAACCTGTGTCATTCAGTTCTGTACTTCTGTTGCGGGATCAGAAAGAAGGGTTCTGGAATGGGAATCCAGAATGTTCTCGGACACATATGACAATTCTAAGTGAAAGTCAACATTTGCATGATGTCTCTCTCTCTCCTTCTGTCTGTCTCCATCCATCCGTCCATCCATCTTCGTCCCCTAATCCGGTATTGGGTCGCGGGGGAAGTAGCTCCAGCAGTGGACCCCCTTTACCGAGCCACATTACCCAGCTCCGACTGGGAGGTCCCAGGCCAGGTCGGGATCCAATCCCTCCACCTAGTCCTGGGTCTGTCTCCCCTGCTGAATTGTTAGGTCTGTCAATTATACTTTGATCTAGACCTACTCTACCTGTAACGTGTCCTGAGATCAATTTCTGTTATGATTTGACACTATAGATACAATTGAATTGAAATATAACGGCAACTTTTTCTTTTCAAATGAGTCAAACTGCTCCACAATCTTTCCAAGTATTTGGTGTACAAGTACCTCTGGTTGGGAGTCAATGCCCTGTGACAAAGTGACTAAGATCGTGGAATTCTTCAGATATATTGTTGCTTTGTTTTCTTTTCTTCCTTCTTTGGTTTTTTGGTCCTGTCTTGTCTCGTCTCCTCGCGTTTGTGTCTTGTGTTGCTGTTCCTGTCTTGTGTCCCCCTGTGAGTGTCTGTCTGTATGTTCTGTTTCCTGTTTTCTTTTGAAGTCTGGTCTCTGTCTCGTCTGGTCTCCAGTTTAACTTCCTGTCTGTCCGATTGTCCCGCCCCTTCCCTGATGTGATTCACCTGATGTATCACCTGTTCCTCGTTACCTCTTGTATTTAACCTCTGTGTTCCCTTTGTCTCTTGTCAGATGGTTTTGTCCTGTCGACGTGTGCCTGTCGATGTTCCTGATCTCCCCTGTGAGTTTTCCCCTGTGTAGTTTTCCCAGTTGCTGTTTTTTTGCCTTTTTTACTCCCCTGGGCCTTGGTCTATTTTTGCATTTTGTTTTTTGTGACGTTGCATTTTCTTCCGTCGCTTCCTGTGTTTGTGTTATTTTTTCGGTGTGTGAGTTTAATAAAGCCTGCCTGCTCCTACTTTGCTTTTGGGTCCGCCTTCTGTATCATCACATATACAGTATAACAAATGCACACACCTGCCCGATAATGCAATCCAGTGTATTAAACATCTCTCCATAACTAGACTGGATGTTGTGGGATTGGTGGAAACAAATGGAAGCTTTACTGTAATCTGAATGGATTTTTACTTCTAGAAATACAGGTAGCATATTCATCCATTTTTCAGTCAGGTCATTCAGGTGAGACAGTCTTTGGGTACCTTTCACAGAAAATGATAACTGAGGTTAACATTTTCTTTATGTTGGAACTCATTCGTTGCTGCATTTGCGGTTATGTTGTTATTTACAGTAGTTTTTAGTCAGGTAATAGTCTTTAATCTCATTACTGTACAATATTTAATACTCAATCACTTAATCTCATTACTGTGCAATATTTAATACTCAGGACTTTTGATACACCAAACTATATTTCTACATAATGTGTTTACAAATCCTTTATCTCTCTACTACTTATTAAATGTATATTGTTGCTCTCAGGACTGTGCACCACATGCCCCCCCCCCTCTCTTTTTTTCTGCAATACTTACATTTTGTATTTAATATTTTAATATTTATTTTTTATTTTAATCTTACATTTTTGTATTTTGTATTTTGTATTTTATATTTTGAATTTTAATTTTAATTTTATATTTTGTTTTTATTTTTATTTTTTGTTTTATATTTTATATTTCCTGTTTTTATTTGTTGTGTTATATTTTACATTTGGTGTTTTATATATTTTATTTTATGTTTTGTGTTTTATATTTTTATCTTATATTTTTATGTTTTTGCATTGACACTGTAAAGGGGCTGCTTGAATCTCCTTGCACAGGTACTGCCCTTGTGTATAATGACAATAAAGGCTTTCTATGCTATTCTGTTCTATTCTTTTCCATTCTATTCCATTCTATTCTATTCCATTCTAATTTTGCTGACATGCAGCTGCCTGTGTGACCACTAGGTGGCGGTGTTATGTCAGTCAGAGATCAACTGAAAACTGAATGATGAAACCTTGCTTATGCAAAATGCATAGCCCCATCTGTCTATATTTTGACACAAGGTTTGAGTGTGGAGACCACCCACCTGAGTACACTCCCTGGTCTTCCACAAACTCAACCCCACTCAGTCCAGTCCCTGGATTCGGTCCGCTGTACCTTGACTGACGGGGCACCCTGTCGGCTGGATAAACTCAGCTGAACTCTTGCGTGACCTCTTGGGACCCCGGCTGCTATCAGCAGTTCCCATGATGCTAAACGCAGCTCTGAACCACTGCAGGAAGGAATGGCCCACTCACACTGCGCCGGATCCTAGGAAGAGACCCACTAATGTCCTACTCAGCACTGAGTCACTGCAGGACAGCAGGGACAGCGGCTCACTCAGCCGGAGAGCAGCAGTCGGCTTTTCGTCAGGTCTGAAACAAGACAGTAACTCATCATGAGCTATATTTGTCGAACAATGCTATTCACACTATGTGTGTGTGTGTGTGTGTGTGTGTGTGTCTAAATCCATATAATGTGTACATAAAACTGCTTTGTGTGATGCTTGTGCAAGGAGTAACTAGGTGAAATTTCTTTTTTTAGGATTCTTTATTGGGCTTTATTTGATAGAATAGCTGAAGATATGAAGGGGGGGAAGGGACGGGGGGAGGTGGGGGGGGGGGGGGGGGGGGGGGGGGATGACATGGCAGCACGGTGTGGTTGGACTCAAACCCAGGCCACTGAGCCATAGTGAACCAGGTGAGCTACCAGGGATCCCACTAGATCAGATATCTATAATTTACTACTGTCTAATAGTTTTGTTTAATTCTCAGTAATTAATTTTGACATGTCTGTGATATCATTAGCCTTTTGGCCTGATCGATGGCATGGGATTCCCAGGAAGTAGACCAGAAGTTGAAACGCAGACTGATACAGTAGATTGTAGATTTTACTAAATTATTCTTGAGATTTTACTAAGTTTACTGTAGATTCCATGAGAAAACCTCTGGCCTTGTTCGGGCCGCCCAGCGCAGCAACATCTAATTTGATTCCTTGTGACACTTTGTCTACAAGAGCCAAGTTGTGTGTGTCCTGGAAGAGTCCGGCACTGTGTGTGTGTGTGTGTGTGTGTGTGTGTGTGTGTGTGTGTGTCTCTCTGTGTGTCAGTGCTGCCAAGTCCTCTACAGATCCCATATTCAGCTCACATATTTCCTGTCCCAGACAACAACTCTGCCACAAAATCCCCCAGCAAAGCACACTGAGCCGGTCTGTTTTCTGTCTGTGTCTCCACTTCTGTTTGTCCCCCTAATAAAAACCAAATACAGCCAAACGTCAATAATTTAAAAACTCATGAAATGTAGTCTCTTCTTATTCATTTTTAAAGTACAAAAGTTTGGATGAGGTTGATTGTGAAAGTGAAACTATCTCACCTCACTAGGAGAGTTTTGCACTTCTTTGAGGACAAATGAGCTACGTTGGTTCAATGTATTGAATTTCAATATCTCAAAATCAACACCATATTTCGCAGAAGCCCCAGACTTCCTGTCTCACAGAGGATGTCACCATATGTCCCTTTCTTTGCCTTAGCTGTGCGTCTACACACTGCAAATTATTTGGTTGTTACCAAGATAAAAAAAAAAACTTAGATTTAGAAGTAATAGATCATTTATCTTGTTTTAAGAGTGAATTTCTTATTTTAAATCGTCAAGCTTGTCAAGTGAAATTATCTTGCTGCATGGACAGATAATTTCTTACCTTTTTCCTTAGATTTCGTGTTTTTATCTTTTTTAGACACCCCTTTTTTGCAGTGTATTTTGCAGGAATCAGGTTGAAGGTACAAAAAGCAGATATGCAATACATTTGTCATTAGAGTAGTGGAACTAAAGGTAATATTTGGATTTGTGGCTACGTAAAATGAGTTTTTGTTGAGTGCCATAAAGCGATTTGAGCTAAAAGAAGAGTGAATCTTAGACTTTCACTCACCAAGTCCTAGCAACTTAAATTTCTAAAATTTAGCGACAAAAAAATAGAAAAAAAGCGAGATGTATTATATTGTAATTCATTTCCATGCATGCTGCTCAGAGTAATCACAGTCCTTGGCTCTTCTGTCACTAAGCTTTATGCAAACAGAGGTGTAGGCATAGACAGTTAAAGAAATGGACCAACAGACCCTGTTGTACTGGACGGAGACCAGGGAAGTCTACGGAACAATGACGTGAGGTATAAGACAATGGAGCCTCTTATTCATCGTTGTGTTTCTTTAGAAATGAATGGACAACTTAAGTTTTAAAACACTTCAGATGTAAAGTTATTCGCTGTCAAAGTGGCTATTCAAAATGAATGGGAGTCAATGGAGCATTAAAATGGCGCCAATGCTTTGTAGCATTAAAATGGACCATAGGAGCTATACGCTTCGTGGACGCCTGCTTACCCCGTTGGGTTTAGGTAGCCGAGGAAGTGAGGAAGAGAAGAGAGAGGAAGTGATTTGTTGCAATTTTCTGGATTCTGATTGGCTGCCATCTACAGGTTCGGCATGCTCTTGACGGCATATATACACGGGTACGTGTAAACGAACACTTTATGAAAATGAAAGCCGGCGCAATGTTATTTTTGAAAACAGAGAGGTTGAAATAGACAACCACGTGTTAACTTAGCCTCACTCTCCAGCGTTAACCCTCGTGTCACCTTCCCAGTGTTTTTGTAGACTTCGAGCACGTATTTTGACCTGCAGATATTATAACCTTCGACTGTGATTGAACTCGATAAAGCTCCATTACCTTTTAACCCTCTGCTCTGAGTCGTGTTTTTGGGTCCACTGTGCTTCGTGACAGTGGAATAAAAAAAAAGTGAAATCAAGGGCTCAAAAAAGAAAACCCAGAACAAGAAATTGAAGGAGCAGAGAGGCAATGGCCACATTTCTGGACAAAAAATAGTAAAGAGGCACCATTTATGACAAGCGAAGCTGAACCGGACAAAAGGTGAGGAGCTAGGCAAACAAGCTATAAAATCCGCTGTAATTATAAAGTCAAATTAAAGATACTGATATTATATGAAACCAGACCTAAAGCATCCATTGGCACGGAACATGTCATGATATCTTGTCTGAAGGGGCTAAATACCAATTGATTTTGACTTTGAAGGGTTCAAATGGCGTTTCCATCCATCCATCTTTGT